>NC_083318.1:98694618-99034618 GCF_963455315.2 Globicephala melas | reverse complement strand
TGCCACAGTGTGAATTCCCTGTCCTAATTGGAAATGACTTAATGTAGTTAATTTGTTTGTTGGATGTTTTAAAACTACTTCCTTATGTAGCCATTAAGATTTATATGAGTACTTCCCCAGTTTTTGCTTAATGTGTATTATGCTTTTTAGAACAAGTCTGGATAAACGTGCAAGAACCCTTTTGCACAGGTGTTTTGTGCTTCCATTGAAAAATAAGGATTAAGAAAAATCTGTTAATCGTAATAGAAATGCAGCTAGTTCAGAGATTTTTAGGGCTGCGGTGGATTTATACTCAATAGCTGTCTGAGTGTCGAGGGAGGATTAAAGAAATGTATACTGTGTTTATGTGTGTGTGTTCATTTGTTTGGAGGATTTTTATTTCCATTAAAGTCTTAGTTTTTTGGATTTAGGGCTTTAAAATATCCTGGACTGGGATTTGAAGGCACCTAAGAGTTCTGAGTCATTCTAAGAATGTGTAGCTGGGAGTTTAGTTGATGGCTTTAGGATTAAGTTGGAAGGTTTCTTTTCTGTCATTTGTTTTGTTTGTAAAGTGTAGAAATTGATAAACTTGCAGTTGAAAGGCTTTTGGTATCTGTTAATAGCAGTCAGGGAACTGATACCCATCAACTTGGAAAATCCTTTGAAGTTATTACTCAAGTGAATGTTAATGAGTGTTTTACCCTGAGTGGTAATTTAAGACCCTGACTAGTCAGCTAAGTCAAGCCAGGCTGCTGAGAACAGTTAGGTAGAAAAAAGTACATTATAGGTGAGAAATGGTCTGATAATTCTGTAGTAGAGTGAAGTGATTTTTATACAGCCTTTTTTTTTTTCTTTTCCCTTTTGTGGAGTTGAATTGTCTGATGTTAAGAATTGACCTCCAACTAGGCAAGCATTTTAGTGAACAGAAGTTAGTTTTAACTGAAGTAAGTTAAACTTACATGATAGACATCTAAGTTGGGGGCCTGCAGTCTGTTTTTGTTAACAGTATTGCAACACAGCTATGCTAATTTGTTTATGTTTCTTGTATGGCTGTTTTGCACCACAACAGAGTTGAGTAGTTATGACAGAACTTTTATAAAGCCTGAAATATTTACTATCTGGCCCTTTATAGAAAAAGTTTGCAGACCCCTGATCAAACTTAGTGAATTTGTTTTGGGATTGTTAAGCAGTACTATGTTTATTTTATGTAAATGTTCCACTTCAAAACCTTTTTAAAAAGGGGGGTTAAAACTGATGGAATTAAAAGCTAGATTTAAGAAGGTGAGGTTTGTTTGTAAATGTTCCACATCAAAACCTTTTTTTTAAAGTTAAAACTGATTGGTTTTAAAAAATGAGGTTTGTTCCATTGGATAAATGTAAAGCTATCAAATTAATTTTTGATTCTTTGTTATGTCAAAATGTGCCCTGTGATTTTTAGATTTAATTAGAAAGGTGCAACTAAAGATGTACTCAGGTTTAATTCTTTGCCCCCAGCAGTTTAATGTTTTAATTTTAGGGGGTGGTTTATTCCTACTTACGACTTTTTCTATAAAAGTTACGCTTGCACACAGAGTTAGGGAAAAACAGTTCTTAACCTTGATTTTTATACTATTTGTTTCCATATATTTGATGTCACATTTGAAGTGCTATTCCTAGATCCATTTCAGGTGTTATTTCTTGATCTAGATGAATATTTTTCTGTGTACTGGGCTGTAATTTACTTTCAGACTTGCACAGAATTGAAAAACTCTCCCTTTATACAAATCCATTTATCAGCTTCATGTTTTTCTTAGGTATTTTATATTTCAGTCTGAACTCCTTGCCCTTCAGAATTGTTGAATAACTTGAGTTGGGGCCTTGCCGTCATTCTGGGGCGTTGCCTTGTGCCTGTCTACTTAGGTCCTTTATTTCTTGAATCCCAGGGCTTGCTTTTGTATAGCCCATCTTCCTGCTTCTGAGGCCTTCCCATCTATAAAGGTCTGTTCCATCCTCGTAACTGAATAACTAGTTTGGCTCAATAGAGAATTCAAGGTTTAGTGAAGAGATTTGATGCTGTTTGATTTTTCATCATTCATGTGAAATGCTTAGGGTTTTACCACTATCAGTGTTCTCCAATTTCATGACTATCTTGGGTTTGTTTCATCCATTGTGCTGAGCTTTCAGTGGGTCCTGTCATTGTGTAAACATGCTCTTCAATCCTGGGAAATGTTACTGGAGCTGATCTTTCCTCGTGTCCTTCACCACCCCAGTCTTTCCTCCAGAATTGTTTTTTGGGTGTGAGCCCTGCGCATCTGGTTTTCCTGTTTTCCATTGCAGGCTGTTATCCTTTGAGCGATTTTTACAACTTAATCTTTCAACTTTTTTTAAGGTTTTTAATTTCAGTCATCTAATATCTAAGACCTCTTTCTCCAACCTGTGTTATAAGTAGTAACCTGTTCTTAACATGGGTGTGTATTATCTTTTATTCAAGTCTAAAGTTAACATAACTTTCAGAGTTTGTTTCCCCAAGATGCTTTTCTTTCCTGTTGCTTTGGCCTCTGCCTATAATCTTCCTCAAATGTTTGGTGATCCTTGTCTCATATATAGGAGTGCAGCATTTTTAAAGCAGCTTGGATGTTGTGAATTTGTGGGGCTGAGGGATGGGTATTTGTCAACCATGGGGTTCACTACTGGGTGATCGGGCTGTGTCATTTTATTGAGGAACCTCTTGATACATTCTTTTTTTCCTTCCTTGAGCTGATCAGGTTCATCAGAGAAGTCTTTTTCTACTCTGCTGCCTGGAGGGTAAAATACCTGGCTGCCAGTGTTCTGAGATCCCAGTGAGGGGAGAAACCTGAGGGATCTGAACAAGTAAACTACTTGAACTCCTTTATTTTCATCATTGTATGCCTATTGAGTCCGAAGACCACCCTCTTACCTGCTTCAGACAAGTTTCTGCCAGGATGGAAGAGTTCAGCTGTCCAGCAGTACAGAGGGCATCTGGAGGTTTAACTGCTTGTCAAACAGACTTTCAACCAATCCTCTTTAGTCCCTTTTACCTCTGTTTACAGAGATACCTGGGCTGCCGTTTGCTAATAAGCCTTTGGGGGTTCTGTGGTACAATCTGAAATATCCTCACTGCTGACAGAATATTAAGTTTTCTTGTCTCCTTAGTCAATTGCCATTTATTCAGAGGTTTGCAGCTTCCAAAATTTTGTAGTTTCCTCTTCCGTTTTCTTTTTTTTCTTTTTTTTTGGCTGCATGGCTTGTGGGATCTTAGTTCCCAGTCCAGGGATTGAACCTGCGCCCGTGGCAATGAAAGCGCAGAGTCTAAAACCACTGGACCGCCAGGGAATTCCCTCCCATTTTCTTTGACCTTATATATTTTTTATGTTGCCCCCCCCTTTTTAAGTAATGGGTTTTAGTAGGATTTCAGAAGACCAGAAGTGGTATTGTTTACTTTTAGCACCCTTTTTGTGTGTGATAATGACAGATTTGGGGAGACAAAATGTTAGTAGTTCAGTACCCTTCTAAAATTTGGCCAGCAAAGTAGAAGTTTACAAGTAGTTTGCTAGTTTATTATAGAACAAATCTCATTTACCTGTTGGACAGTGTTAGGAAGCTTTGATTTCAGTTCTCATCAGTTTTGTAGACCCTGTTAGAGCTACCAACCCCCGTTTCTAGGTCTGTTGGCCTAAGTCAAATTTTGTTACCTTTTGGTTTACTAGATGTTTGCTACCAGGTGAGTTAGTTAATCTCTCTTCCTGGGGTTCTGGGTTTCCTCTTACTCCTTTTTTAACCTTCAAATATGTATTGTAAGGTTGCAGGTCTTATTACCACATTACTCTTTCCACATTGGGGTGGCAATTACTTCACTATTCTTTGTTGTATACAAGTTAGAATATAGTGTGTGGACACCTGTCCAGGTGCCATTCATGCTGAGATAGTTTTGAAAGGTAGTCTCAATAACATTAGGATCTGATTATTAGGTCTTTGTATTCTATACATTTATGTGCTTTGTTTTACTGCTTGGGAAAGTTCTTTGAAGTTGTCTTGTGCTTCAAAAGTACTTTACGGCCTTGAGGTATTGGGAATTTTAAAACAAGGACTGATCCCACTGTCCATCACAGTATTTGTGTTGGTCCTGAAATGTATAATGAGTTTATTTGGTTTGGAGTCAGCTTAACCTGAAATGTAAAAATCTAGATCCATGCATAATGGATGCACATCTCAATAAAGTAAATTTCTTTGGATGCAGTTCACTTAATAGTGCAATTTATCAGTGTACTAATACTTAAGGATGACCCCAGACTTCATGAAGACTGTTACTACCTACTTTTGAAAAGTTGAGAAGAATGCATACTTTTTCCTTTCTTCACTACTGGCTATAATTAGGAGTCTAGTCTGAAATTTTGCATGTGTAACATGGTTCTAGCAAGATCCAGTTGTGTAAATTGGTGGGTTGGGCTGTATATTGCTGTCAATTGCCTATAATCTGGAAAGTTGGGGGAGTGTTGATTATAATCTCGTTGGTATTTCAAAGAGACCTGCAGGCTATTTATATCAGAATCAGTATTGTTTGGAGGTGTTCCCTGGGATTCTGTATTTCACACACACCAAGTGATCTTCCCTACACTGAAGTTGTAAGGACTGTTGTTTTAAGGTGGTTAGAGTTAAGCTTGCTGTGTTTCATAAGGATTTTTTGTCTTTCTGTTTTTACTTTTATCTCGTGTAAAGACAAATAAAGGTGCATGTTTCATAAAACTTACACCACTCAAGCATTTTAATCACGGACCCTAAGTCTAGCTTGAAAAAAACCATAGAGACTTAGCATTCTAATGAGTGTAAGAGAGGACAGGGAGCAGTAGTGTGCCATGCTGGGGAAAGGAGGTGGTGAGGGTAGGTGGTTGGGATTAAACTCTTTAGAGGCAGTACATTCCCCTGTCGCCTGCATATTGCCCCCTTTGGTTTGTCACTGACTTCATTCATTCCATTATTATTAATTGGTAATCAGCAACTCTGTTTGAAACTGACTTTTTCTGTTGTCTTGAGTTGGGCTAGTTATATATTGCCCTGTTGTCCATAAGCATCTTTTAGATTCTCATGCAGGAGATAATTCCAACAGCTTCTCTTTATAAGTGACTATAGTATAGTAGCTTTGGGTAAGACTGCAGGATCCAAGGGAATATGTAATTTAGGAAGACAGAGCAGAATGCTCTGCTAAATGTTTATTTTCTCCAGTAAGCTCTGTAGAGGTGGATAATTTGGGGGGACAGAAAGGTGCTTAAAGGGCATGGAAAAAGGACTTGACAAAATTATTTTACTACTTAAAAAGGGTGAGATACTTTGTAGGAATGAAATCCTAAGTAAGAGCAAGGTGTTCCTTGTTTCAGCAGTCCAAATCAGTTATTTTAGTTGTCATGGGAGGAATTCTTTAAAGTCTTCAGAGAAAGTACAGATAGGTCCTCATTTATTAAAACATTGATATTAGGGTTATCGGATTCTATTTTGAGAAACTTACCTAAGTTGCTCGGTGTTGGGAGAGAGAGTTTATTTCAAGGTTAGTTGATACACATTTTATTTGTGTAGGCTATATTCTGTTTGTATTTTAGAATTTGAAAGCAAGGTTACTTTCCTGCCTTTTTGAAATTTTTCTTGAAAATATTGGAAGACACTTAACAGTTGTATTATGCCAATACCTAAATGTGACATTTAACATGTCATGGAAAGCTATGCTTTGAATAAATACTTGAGAAAAGGAATTATATAATTGCCCCTTTGTTGTATGGATGGCCTTGGGTTACACAGGGCTTTATCACATTTTTAGAGAACATTTGCCAATCTCAGACTGATGAAGTGGAACCCTTTTAAAAGAAATTGGAAGATGGCTATATAATTATTGCAGTGTAGTTAAAGAGATTGGCTAAGGCAATAAAGAAAATTTCAAAATACTCAGAAATTTGTTGTAAATTGCTTCTACAATAATTGATAAAGCATGCTACACAACTAATTATATGTATTAAGACCTATCAGCATGTCTTTTTTTAGAACCTGGTTGACTTGATTCTAAACCAACATAATGTTCTCTGTACCATTTGACATTTTCAAGACATATTCTCCCTAAGCAGATGTTGTTGGAACCAAGTGTTTCCAGTTCTAGAAGCCTACTTCTAGAATCTTCATGTGAAGTTTATAGTGGGCTTTAATGGGGTTTTGATTTGCACTAAACTTTCTTTTCTGAAAGATTATGTTTAAATTATAATGTAGTGCTTTTGTCTTAAAATTAAACTCTTAACAGCAGTCATGCATTTTTTGCACTGTCTTTTTTTTTTTTTTTTTTTAAGTTTTCCTCTCTTGGAAGAATTTCCTGAAATAATGTAGGTCTTGTTTTCTTATTTGGGAAGGTAAGGCAACTACTGTCATGTTTAAAATGACAATGTTAAATGACGGCATTCTTTTTAAAGTTAGTGATGCATAATTGGTTAAACAGTATTACAGGTTGAGATTTTGATGGAAGAAAAAAGCAATTTCCAATTTTCTCCAGAATATACATGAGAAAGGATACCAAGAGTAGGAATATTTTATATGGGGATGTTCAGTCTTTAGCCTCTACTGGGCTTGCTGTCAAATTGTGAAACCACTAAAAGGGCTGGGAATGCATTTACTCTATGCAGACAAATTTTTCAAAAAATGGCAAATCGAATTAGATGTGTACAATAGCAATAATGTTAACCAAGGTACTCATATTCAACGTAAATACAGAAAAAACCTAACAGTATCATTTCATTATTACATTTCCTACGTTCCTTTGAGAACTCTTTAAGGAATGTGGGTCACTCAGTGCTGGCCTGCCAAGAGAGAAGGTTCCATCATGGTGGGTCATGGTGTGGTGCTGAGCAGGGGCTTCCCCTCAAATGACCTGTTTTCCTGTAAGCAGCTTGTGATTCGTCTAAAAATCAGGCCGGAACTAAATAATGAATTTTGTTCTAGCTTCTGCGAAGACTGTAATGAGATAACGAATTTTCAAAACAAGTTAAAATAATTCTTGCAGATTTATTAGAATGTGTGGGACATTCTATTTTGTAGATATTTTAAAAATTCTTGTTTAGTATGTTGAATGGAATAGATATATCAAGTGAATGGTTCAGAGGTCCCACTCCGTCATTTGTCCTGTGATGTTGGGCAAATAAAATTGAACTTCTCCAACAAGCGTCAGTTTTTCCAACTGTAAAATTAGATGTTCTTTAGGGATGAACATTAAATGATAGGTATGTGAAAAGTGCTTTGATGTTAGTCATTCTCAGCTTCATACACTGAATGGGGTTTAAACTTTGAGGCGCCATTCCAACCTTAAGCAGAACCTTCAGGTTTGGAGCCCAGACAGCCTACACTGTCTTATTAGGATCCCCAGGTGATTCTGATGCTGAGCGTTGAAAACCAAAGCTCCGTATTTATTGCTGTGATCATGTTTAAGAGCTATGGAAATCATGCATATGAAAAAGTATCAAATGTTAATGTCTCTCTGTATGTGCTAGGCAGTCCAAATACAAAAGGAGATAAGCAGAAGAGAGGAGTCATAGTAGACTAAGGTCTAGATCACAGACCTAGATCACATAGCTGTGATCCCCTTTATAGACACAGGAGAGATAAGGTCCAGTAAGCAGTTTTGTGGGGAAAGGAAGAAGAATATATACGAGTTTTAGGATTTAATATTTGAGGTGTTTGCACGTTATCCAAGTGGATGTCTCCAGTAGAGAAAATGGTTTGGAATTCAGAAGGAAGGTTATTGCTGGAGAAGGCAATGCCATGGGAGTGAATAAAAGCACCCTGGAGAGTGCGGAAAATGAAGAGAACCGAAGGCTGAGCTCTGCTGCAGTCCATCTGAGTGAATGAATGAATGCACGACTGAACTCCCAAGGTCTAGTCCACTTTCTCCACCCACACAGCAAGCAGTGTCTTCATTTGTTCATCTTTTTTCCTCTTACTATGTTAGCCCAGTGGACTCTGGCAAGTGACCTAACTTGTGCTTCAGTTTTCTTATCTGTAAAATGGAAATAATAATAGTACCCATCTCAGGGTTGTTGTGAGAATTAAATAAAAATAAAGTACTTCAACAGCTACTGGCATATCAGTGCTCAGTAACAACATTAACTGGATTGCCTTTACCAATTGAGATAAATTTGATTTCTAATAAGGTCCAATTCCCATCCCACTTATAAGTGCAAATCTTCCTCAGTGACTGGAGCCAGTGTTGATCATTATCTTTCTTGTATTTTTTCCCTGCCACACAATGCATCACTTAGTAGATGTTATTTTAACGTGTTTATGATCTTTGTTGGTCTTACCTCCTCAACTGGAATGTAAGCTTCCTGTAGGATCGGAACCATTTCTTATACTTCTACATACAGCCGTTAATTTCTCAAATGTCTGTTATCTCTATCAATGTGGTAACTTAGAATAAATCCTAATGATTTAGGACTGTTTTGGTGCAGAGGAGCAACTCAACAATATTTGAATGCATAAATGAAAAATCTAAGATTGTCTTAATATCTGTTTCTTTCTACTCAGGTACATTCTGCTAGGTGTTGCACAAATAGCAGGGAAACACTTTACTAAATGAGTACTTTGCTTACTTCTTCCTAGCAGCTTTCAACAGTTCATAAAAATAGAAGTCATCTGGAAAACTCTTAAACTCTGTTTAAGACTGCCTAGGAAAACAGGTATTACATGGGACGTGCTGCCTGGAACCAGGGTGATAGCCTGTGCTTTAAACGCGCTGCAAGTGGAGGGAGGTTGCAAAGGCATTTTTTTTATTTTTTAGGCTTCTGGGTCTTGGCATCCTAAAATGTAAAATTGGGGGTGGTGTGGTGGCTAGATTAGGTGTTAAATTTGATGTCTTCTAGCAATAAATATGCTAGTATTCACTGGCAATCAGGATACAAATACATTGTTTTGTACATAATTATAAATTACAGAAATTTTATAGGGCTACAAAAGTAATGGCAGCAAAATGCATGACAATATCCTCACAGTATTCCTTCAGATTCCTATCTCTTACCCCCGCCCCCACCAAAACAACCTACTAACCTGGTCCAAAGCAAAATAGTACTGATGTGTGTTGTCTGGCCCACAATTAATTTAAGGGGTCAGATAATATACTCTGAGTTAAACGTGGGTTTCGTGGCTATATACCTCAGTCAGTACTTGAATCAGTAAAATCTCAGCTTTCTAGCTGTGTGATCTTGAACATGCCATTTAACTTTGCTCTTTTCTCATATGCAAAATAAAGATAATAATGTGAACTAACATTAACATAGCACTTATGTGCCAGCCAGTTTTATGTGCTTTACATTATACTAACAATAGTTTTTACCTCTTCATGTCATTGTAAAATTTAATGAGACACCTCTCCCCCAAAGCACTTAGTACATATGTCAGACTATATTTCTTTTCCTGGGTATAAATTACAGAAACTCCAAAAGTTTCTAACATTTAAAATGCTTTAAAAAATATTTTGTGAATAGAAAGGTGATATTGTGCTGGAGGAATTGGGACCTACTTAAAATGCTGATATTTGATCATTATCAGAATTAAAATGAGTTCTCTAGTAGTCAGGAACCCCTGTTCTAATCTTTTTATTCTTCCCCATGGATCACTATGATTTTTATGATTTTTAAAACGTACTTTAGACCTCAACATCCCAGTTAGGAAATAGAATTCATAAAACCTTGTAACCAACTGCGAAGTGAAGTTGAATGTTTTGGGTTTTAGAAATCTTAGTGATTCAAGGTTATTGGATGAAGTGTATCAGTTAAAAAGAGAATAAAGCTGTTAGGGTGGTAAAATAGAAGACATGACCTGTGATTTATTAGAGAAATGATAGTTTCCTAATTTTTTAATCTTTACCCAAAGAAATGCCTAGTATAAAACACAATGGTTTGAATTTTCATTTCACATGAAAGAATATGTAGAAGAGGTGAATGTGTATCTGGACTGTACTCATGTAAGAATTCTTCTAAGGGAATTTTAAGGTCATTTCTGAGTAAGGAGTAAGATAATGGGGATTTAATCAATGCCATAAATGCAGTCATCTTTCCTATTAAGTAATAGTTAACACTTAAATAGCATTTTCTATGTGGTAGACAACAACTCTATGCGATATTATTATTATTAGCTCCATTTTAAAGATGAGGAGACAGGGTCAAAGGTTAACCAACTTGTCCAAAGTCATCTATATGGTATGTGGCAGAGTGGAGAGTTGAAGCTTGGCAGTCTGATTTCAGGGTATGTGCTTGTAATATTAACAAAGAGAAGAGTAGTGGAGCAGTGGTAAAAAAAAAAAAAAACAAATGGGATTACAGAAATGGGAGAGGTACAAAGACGAGTCAAGGAACACTAAAGGGACAAGGAAATACTTCCAACCCCCTTTTCCTCCATTCCTCCTACCACTAGAGAAGGCTTTTGTAGTTGTTGGTTGTAGAACTCTAATTACATATAACAATTTATTGGTACCTGCTGGGGATGGGGAGAAGGGTCAAGTTGGTATTACATTTGTACTTAAAAGAATGATGATGATTGAAAGGAGAAGGGCCATGGTGATGACTATAATCTTTTTGAAGTGTTTCCACCATATCCTCCCAAGAATCTTTCTTGTTTTTTGGGATTCTTTGGCCTGAAATGAAAATAAACACAAATTTAATGTTTTCTTTCCATTTCTGGATTAATGTGCACACTACAATACTTATTAGAACGATTTAGAAGAACAGATTTAATTTGGGTTTGACCAATCACAAAAAGTCTCAATAAGTCTGAGCAGCTGTTATAAAATGATGCACCAAGATTCTTTATTGTGTTCAGCTATACTTCTATTGGCTTTATTAATTTTGTGACCTTGAATAAGTTACTAACTCTCTGAACTGGTTTCCTCATCTTAACATCATGATTTTACTTAAATTCCACTATCCCCTACAACCCTATTTAAAATTGCTACCCCATCTCCATTCCAGAAGCCCTCTTCTTCTTCAATGCATTATTTTTCTCCAAAGTACTTATCTCTTATCTAACAATATGTACATTTTACTTACTTGTTGTTTGTTGAGAACGTAAGTTCTATGAAGGCAGGGATTTTTTGTCTGTTTCATTCACTGCTATATTCCCAACAGCGAACAACATAGAGCAGGTGTTCAATTATAATAGTATTTGTTGAAAAAATGAATGACTAAATCTATTAAATGAGGATAGTAGTATCTGCCACATAGTAGCCCAGATTGTGAGGATTAACTGAGGTAGTGAATATAGTATATCGAGACTGGATATAAGAATAAATTATGCCATTATTATAATTAATATTTTGATGAATAATGAGATGGACTTCGTTAAGTACGATATAAAAAGTTTCATATCTTAATTAACCTAAACAAAATAGCTCACTTTTATTAAATTTTATTAAGATTATTGAAAGAATCCAAGGAGCAGTGGAGAGAAATGAAACACGGTCACACGAAATTGTAAAATCCTTCCCCCCATCCCCTGAAGTAAGCTTTATTGTTTTCATTTGGTCTACTCCTTTTTATTTTTAAAATATATGTAACTGCTTTTCCTATAGCGTGATACAAATAAATTGCTTGATGCTTACATGGATTTCTGCTATCTGCCACCTGGATGAGTAAAATTCTAACATATTTCAGTTATCTTTCTTCGTGCAACAGATCTGCTTTTTTACTCTCAGTATATATGGTGATTTTCCAAGAACAAAATCAAGGTATGTACATGATTACAGTGCATGCTATAAATGGCATGAGTCCTGGTATGCCACTCAGATGGTCTCATGACTAGTGTATGACAAGTTATGGGAGCCCCAGGTTTATATATCCAAGATGCTGGTGGTTATTCTCAAGGATCTGGTGTATGGAAGCTACTGACTATATATACTTTCCAAGATGTTATAATTTATTGAATGCTTAAAATGCAGGTACTATAGGACATGCATTATATGTATTTTTGCATAATAGTATGCAATACTTATAATAACCCTAGGTGAATATTCCTGTTTTATAGTGTTGAAGAAAATGAGGCTCAGAATGGTTTAAGTTGCTTGCCTCAGAGTAAGTGGTGGAGCTGGAATTCAAATCTAGAATTGCATGACTATACTGCCTCGTGTAGAAACAGTGAATTAAGGTATAAATGGACTTTATATCTTTCTCTTAGACTATTTATTCTCTTTTATTAATGTAGCGTGTATATATAGTTTGAAAAGTCAGAATTCTATAAGGCTTATGAGTAAAAACTGCATTTTCCTGCCCTGCTCCTCTTCACCCTGATCCTATTTTTCAGAGGTAATCACTTTCAGCTCTTTTTCGTGTGTTTTGTTAATTGTTGTATCTCTATTTCCTGGAACAGTGGTTCTCTCCTGGGGATAATTTTGCCCTCCAGAGGACGTTTGGCGATATCAGGAGACATTTTTGACTGTCATGACTGTAGGGGTGCTACTGGGCATCTAATGGATAGAAGCCAGGAATGCTGTTGAATATCCTACAATGCATAGGATAGTCCAGAGTGTGCCACGGCTGAGAAACCCTGACCTAAAACAGTGTCTGACATGTAGTGGGTGCTCAGTAAATACTTGTTGAATGCACCTCATTTAGCTGTTTATTTTTTCCTGCTGTTTGTTTTCCTCTGTATTGCTAGAAACTATATATATATATTTTTAATTTTTTCCTTGTGGCACGCAGGCCTCTCACTGTTGTGGCCTCTCCCGCCGCGGAGCACAGGCTCCGGACGCGCAGGCCCAGCGGCCATGGCCCACGGACCCAGCCGCTCCGCGGCATTTGGGATCTTCCCGATCCGGGGCACGAACCCGCGTCCCCTGCATCGGCAGGCGGACTCCCAACCACTGCGCCACCAGGGAAGCCCCATATATATATATTTTTTCTTGATTTTTCCTGTTTCCAACTATAGAAAAGGGGATATAACTCCTACCATACCTCCAAACCCCCCTTCCCCAAACACATACCTTTCCTATTTGTGTTTAATTAAAGCTTTGTAACTATTCCCTGAGACATGGAGCATATTTGACTACATTGACTTTAGTGTATAGCTTTTTGGTTTCTCTAGAGCTAATAATAGGTAGATAGTTAAAATGTTTTCATTTATTAGTTTTTAATCTACCAACCAGTAATTCATTCCCAAACTTTCCAGAGGAGCTGGAAAATATCCTTCCTTTGATGGCTCCTCTGTTGGATCCTTCTGCTTTATCTTGAAGTTCCTCACAGAGCCTTTTGATCTACTCCAGTGTGGTTTGGTTGGGGTCTAGGTTTGCTATACCTATAGCTTTAATCTTCAGATCTTTTTGCACCAGTATCCTGGGAATGCCCTTCTCTTGTGCTGGGCCTTTTGTTTTTTCAGTCTCATTTCGTTCCCTTTCTTGATTTATTTCCTTCTGTTGGTGAAAAATTTCTGCTGAAAACTTCTTAGGAAGGGTGAGTGGGAGATATGTTTCTGAGAATTTACATGCCTAGAAATGTCTTGATTCTACCCTTGGTAATTTGGGTATAGAAGTCTAATGTGGAAATCATTTTCCTTCAGAACTTTAAAAGCATTCCTTCATTTTTGTTTAGCACCCGTATATTGCTTTTGCAAAATCTGTTATTCTAATTGCCAAGTCTTTGTTTTTTCTCTCTCTAAAAACCTTCAGAATCTTCTCTTCCTTTTTAACGTTCTATACTTTCGAGATTACATGCCCTGCTCTGATCCTCTTTTGTTGTTCATTGAATCTGTAAATTCATGTTATTTAGTTCTAGGATTTTTTCTTGTATTAATCTGATTTTCTCCCCTCTGATTCCTTCATTTTCTTTTTCTGAAAATCCTGTTATTCATATGTTGGATCTCTTACACTGATTCTCTGTCTTTTCTCTCTCTTTTTGCTCTGCTCTCTGAGAGAATATCTCAACTTTATATTACAATCATTCTATTTAATTAAATTTTACTGTTGTTTTAACTTCCAAAAGATCTTTATGTTCTATGAATAAGCTTTTACATAGCTTTCCATTCTTGTTTCAGGGTTGTACAATATTGTCTTCTATTATTTCTCCGAAGACATTAGAGAGTTTTTTTTTTTTTTAAATAAATTTATTTATTTATTTTTGGCTGCATTGGGTCTCTAGTTGTGGTGGGTGGGAGCTACTCTTTGTTGCGGTGGCTTCTCTTGTTGCGGAGCACGGGCTCTAGGCACACGGGCTCAGTAGTTGTGGCTTGCAGGCTCTAGAGCTCAGGCTCAGTAGTTGTGGCGCATGGGCTTAGTTGCTCCGCGGCATGTGGGATCTTCCCGGACCAGCAGCTTTTACTGCTCTAATGAGGCTCGAACTTGTGTCCCCTGCATTGGCAGGCAGATTCTTAACCACTGCATCACCAGGGAAGCCCTGTTTGCTTTTTTTAAGTGAAGTATAATTTACAATATTGTGTTAGTTTCAGGTGTACAGCACAGTGATTCAGATATACATACATATGTATATGTGTGTGTATATATATATGTATATGTGTGTATATATATATATACACACACACACACACACACACACATATATATTCCTTTTCATATTCTTTTCCCTTATAGGTTATTACAAAATATTGAGTATAGTTCCCTGTGCTATACAGTAGGTCCTTATTGGTTATCTATTTTATACATAGTAGTGTGTTCATGTTAACCCCAAACTTCTAATTTATCCTTCCCCCCGGAGAGACTTTTTTTTTAAATGAAGCTTTCTTTTGCTTCTGCATTATCTGTTTTGTCTGAGTTCCTTTTTTCTGTTTACTTTGATTTTTTTTTTATTATAGAGATTTTTCTCAAATATCTCATGATCTAAAATGATGATTGGAAACTCCATATGAGTGAGTGAGGGCTATCATTTGGTGGGCTTCACTATAGGATAATCTGGTATGAACCTGACTATTTCATTGGGGGAATGCCTCAATATCTGTAGGTCAGTATCTGTAGGTCTTTTTTCCTTGGCCTCGTGAGTTTTCTTAGGGAGGACTTCTCTAATCTCCTGCCTGGGTGAAGCTGACTGGGAGAGAGGTTGGGGAATGGTCACCCTATTCAGGATGCAGATTTTTACTTAGTCCACCTAATTTTAATATGATGGTCACTCTGGCCTTAACTGCACCTGGTAAATGAGTTTAGAATCTCTTAGGTCTTTTGTCTTTAGATAATACAATTTATTATCCTTTGTCAGGGGTAAGGAGAGGAAACTGTGGCTGTAAAAAGTCGGGAAGGGGCTCTACAGGTAAAATGTTCCTTTTAAACACATTATACCCAATCTCTTCTTTCTAGACCCATACTGCTTTTAGAAGTACCGTGTGTCTCCTTTTAGAAGTACGATGTGTGTCCAATTTATGATCCTTTCCAAGGTTCTATGGCCTGGATCATTTGGCATCTTAATATCTTCTGCTATAAGCTTGTTTTTCGAACTTTTACTGCTCTAATGAGGCTATTAAGTACTCAGAACCCATTTTCCTAGCTTCCAAAATTTTGAAATTTCTTTTCTCTTGTTCTTTTTCTAAAATATCCTAGTGGTTTATACATTAAAATCTCTAATTGTTGTTTTTACCTATCATTTTATTGGCGTTTTGAGAGGATACCAAAATAAATGTATATGTTTAATCTGCAAGTTAAAATCCATGACCCATATTTATCTGTAGGCAGACTGACAGAAAGCTTATTGGCCTACTTTTTGTTAAAAAGCCAAATCTGCTGTTTAAGAATAGTTGGGTCTTTTACAAAAAGATCAAGAGAGAGAAAATTAATTTAGTTAGGCAAAAATAGAGGGTTTAGTGAGAATGATTATGTGATATCTGTGTGAAAATAATCTGAGAACAATTGTAAAATATTTCAGTTAAATTTCATCTTTATTTTTTTTTCCTTTATTTTATTTTATTTTTTTGGCTGCATTGCGCATGGCATGTGGGATCTTAGTTTCTGGACCAGGAATCAAACCGGCAGCCCCTGCAGTGGAAGTGGGGAGTCTTAACCACTGAATCACCAGGGAAGTCCCAAATTTAATCTTTTATTGAGCTGCTTCTACTCAACTGGCTTCAAAGAGGAAGTCATTTTTCCCCATGTAATCATGAAAATACAATATATACATAAAAGTGGGATTTGTTTGGAAGGAAAGGCAGTAAAGTGAAAAAAAATCTCAATTTTTTTGCTATAACTTTCTGGGATTTAGATGTTGCCTCTTTTCTGATAAGAAAGAAACATGATATAATCTAATAAAGTAATAGATCCAGTGATATAGTAGATTATGTAACCCTATAACCCTGCCACTATTACTACTCAGAAATGCTAGATAAAATATAAGAAGCAAACTTTTAAATGCATAACTGATATTGGAAGAAAGTAAGAGTAAGGCCAAGTGCAGGAACCTAGGAAAGCAGTGAGAAGTTGCACTGATGGTGCAGCTCCTCTGGATTTGGGAAGGTGATGATGTTGGCCTCTGCCATGCAGGCAGGGCTTAGGATTTAGTGCTCACAGCGGGCTCACGTGAGGAAAGCAATGAAACTACTCAATTTCCATCCTTCCTGTTAACTAGGCTCAGAGCTTTGGAGTCTTCCTTGACTCTCTCTCACCTCATGGCCAATCTGTCAGCAACTCTAATTCGTTCCACCTTCAAAATATATCCAGAATCCAACCACTTCTCATCACCTATATTGCAGTCAATATTCATTTAGTGTTACCTACACCTTTACCACTCTCTATATAGTTCCTTTAGAATTTCCTTTAGTGATAAACTTCCAGATATGATAAAGACAGCCAGCTATCCACTGAAGACTTTGAGTTCCCCTTCCATAATGTAGAGTTGTTGCTGGCAAGAAACTGTCCAATCACAGATCACATTTCTCAGGCCCTTCACCCCACCCCTTGCTGTGTCCTCTCTCTACCCCATGTACCTATGCAAAGCTAAAAGACTAATTCCTACCAATAGATTGTGAGTAGAAATGATGGGTGTCACTTTTGGGCTGAACTGGCTCAAAGCAAATGTGCTTCTTCCACTCCCTGTTTAACCAGCTGCCACCTGAAATTGAAAGATTCTGAGGGGCCATAGGCAATGACAGAGTCACAAAATGGAAAAAACTTGGGTTTCTGGATTACCCTGTGGAAGTCTGCTCACTGAAAGCCTGCCTTATACTGTTATACAACCGAGAAATTAACCTCTGTTGAGTTAAAACACTGAAAACTTGAGGTATGTTGGTATAGCTAATGTTTCTCTAATAGTGAAATTGTAGTAGGATGAGATGTTGTTATTATCAATACAGAACTCTAAAACATGTAGCACTGGCTTAGCCATCTGGTGGTAGGCACAGAAGAAACTGATATTAGAGTCTGGAAAGATAAAGACCAATGCTCTTCAGGGTAAAATATTTGCTAAAACTATTGCCTGTGATAATTTGGAAGGCAGGCAAAATACTACTGAGTCTGTCCTTTTAGAAGAAAAGGTTGGAAAATAGAAAGGTAGTGTGAGTTCTTGTTACTGGCTACATTTAGCAAGGCAGCAACTGGCTGGTTTGCAAGAAGAAATGAAAAGGAATAGAGAGACTGCAGAAATGTGGAACATTGGATGAGCTGATGGTTTGGGGGCCCAAATAATAAGACATTAGATTAAAAAGGCCTTTTAATGACAGATGCCCATTAAGATTCTACCCTTCCTCAATTACAACCCCCCCCAAACCTATTAAAAATGGACAAATGACTTGAAATGCAAGTCAAAGTAAGATACCACTTCACACCGGTAGGATGGCTTTAATAAAAAAAAAAAAAAAGGAAAAATAACAAGTGTTGAAGAGGATGTGGAGAAATTGGAACCCTCTTACATTACTGGTGGGAAGGTAAAATGGTTCAACCACAGTGGAAAATAGTTTGGAAATTCCTCAAAAAGTTAAAATAGAATTACCATATAATCCAGCAATTCCATTCCTATGTACATACATAAAAGAATTGAAAACAACTATTCAAACAAAAACTTGTACACAAATGTTCATAGCAGCATTATTCACAGTAGCCAAAAGGCAGAAACAACACAGATGTCCATCATTTGATGAATGGATAAACAAGTTGTAAATCTATACAATGGAATATTATTCAGCCAAAAAGGAATTAAGTACTGATACATGCTACAACATGGATGACCCTCGAAAACATCATGCTAAGTGAAAGAAGCCAGACACAAAAGATAACAGATTGTATAATTTCATTTATATGAAATACTCAGAATTGGTAAATCCATAGAGACAGAAAGTAGGTTATTGGTTGTTAGGGGCTGGGGAGTAATTGCTTAATGGGCATGAAGTTTATTTTTGGGGTGATAAAATGTTTTGGAACTAGATGGAGGTGGTGGGTACACAACATCGTGAATGTACCAATTGCCACTGAATTGTATACTTTAAAATGTTAATTTTTTGTTATGTGAATTTTACCTCAATTACAAAAAGATTGTGCCCTGCATTAGAGATCAGATTAAGGGTATAAGCTTCCTATCCAACCAAGCCTAATGGCCTCAAGGTAGTTGCCTTTAACTTGAGAGGGAGGCATGAACAAGGAAGCAAAGAAAATACATATTGGAAAGGATAAAAAAAATCCAGTCATTTTTCATATATGATGGCATTTCTATGTAGAAAATGCAAATAAGTCCACAAACAAACAATATTACCATAACAGAGTTCAGCAAGACTTGGGATACAAAATCAGTATGCAAAAATTGACTGCGTTCCTATTAACCAAAAATTTTTTGAAAATGTAGTTTAAAAAATATCACATACAATAGCAACAAAAACAGTAAGATATCAAGAAATAAATCTCAGAAAAGTTGTACAAGACCCTTAGGGGAAAAATTATAAAACTCTACTGAAAGATTTTGAAAGAGACTTAGAAAAATGAAGAAACATAGCATGTTCAGAGAAGGGAAAACAGTATTTTAAAGGTGTCAGTTCTCCCCATATTAATGTAATTCCAACTAATATCCCAACAATTTGTGTGTGTGTGTGTGTAACTTGAGATGTAGAATCTAAAATTCCCCAAAAGAGAAAGAAGCAAGCCTTGCCAACATAATTTCCAAAAAAGAGAAAGTAGACGAACTTGCCCTGTAAGATATTAAGACTTCTCATAAAACCACAGTAACTAAAATGGTGTAGTACCGGCCCAAGGAAATAGAAATAGATCAGAAGAATATAATACATACGAATCAAAAGAACGAAAATTGTTTACATATGAAAACATTATATGTGGCAAGGCTGGCATTACAAACCAAATGGGAAAGTCTGAGCTATTTAATAAATGGTCATTTGGGCAACTGGTTATTTATACAGAAAATAATAGAATTTGATTCCTACCTCATATTTTATGCAAAAATAAAACTCCAGATGTTTTAAAGGTTCATGTTTAAGAAGCAGAAATAAAAACTTTTAGGAGACAATATAAGAGTATCTTTATAACCTGGCGAAAGGAAGGCATTCTTAAGACACAGAAAGCATAAAGGACAGGACTGATACATTTGCCTACATGAAAGTTAAAGACATCTGTCCTGATAAATGGATAAAGAAGAAGTGGTACATATATACAATGGAATACTACTCAGCCGTAAGAAATGAAATAATGTCATCTGCAGCAACATGGATGCAGCTAGAGATTATCATACTAAGTAAGTCAGAAAGAGGAAGACAAATACCATATGATATCATTATATATGGAATCTAAAATATGACACAAATGAACCAGTCTATGAAACAGACTCACGGGCATAGAGAAAAGACCAGTGGTTGCCAAGGGGGAGGGGGTTGGGAAGGGATGGATTGGAGGATGGGGTTAGCAGATGTAAGCTCTTATATATAGAATGGATAAACAACAAGGTCCTACTGTACAGCACAGAGAACTATATTCAATATCCTATGATAAACCATAATGGAAAAGAATATAAAAAAAGAATGTATATATAGTTATATATGTATAACTGAATCACTTTGCTGTATAGCAGAAATTAACAGAACAGTGTAAATCAACTACACTTCAATAAAAAAAATAGTAAAGAGAAAAGACTTCTGTCCTAAAAAAGACACTATACACAAAGTTAAAATCAATCCACATACTGGGAGAACATATTTACACTTTCTACAACTAAGTATTAGGATGAAGAATTATATACTCATTCATTATTCTAATAGTTATAAAATTAGTATTTTATATATATATACTAAATTATTAAAAAAGATAAGCACCCCATTAGCAAAATGGGCAAAGGATATCAACAGGCCACTCACAGAAGAAACGCTAATGGTTAATAAACAAAAATTGCTCTCTGTCATCCCAAATTAGGGAAATGCAAATCAAGACAATAGTTACTTTCTTTCCCCTACCAGATTGTTAAAAGTTATAATCTAATAATCTCAGGTTTTGGAAAGACAGTGTGGAGCGACGGGGCCTCTCATACAGCGCCGATGGGAGTATAAACTGGCACGACACTTTGGAAAGCAATTTTGAAACATTTGGCTAATTCAAAGGTGCACATATTTTAAGATCCAGCAATTCCATTTCTATGTATATATTATAGAACAGTGGGTCAAAAATGGGATCTAGCATCCCAGGGGGTTGTAAAAGATGACCCACTGGAGAGCAGGAAAATAATATTAGAACCATATCTATTTGTTCATTTTAATCTAAAAAACAAGAAGGAAATGAAAATATTTAAAATTTAACATATGGATAGGCACTGACATTTTCCCTAGGTATGATGTAAAATGGTAAATCATGAAAGTTAAGATGTTTTGAGGGTAGAGGGGAAATTCCACAGTGATGCAGAGTTGGCCACTGCGGACCCCTTTGTCCACTCTCTTGTAGTGTATTGCAATACCTACAATTTATATGGGTAAGTGAATTATGGGTAATACATGGGTAATATTATTTAGTTTTAACTAAGCTAAAGTAGACATGTGGGTTAATTATACTAACAAGGCAAAGATAAACAACAAGAAAATGACAAAGAGGATATATCTCTGCTTCTAGTTTGAACACTACCTGCCATATTTAGAGACTTAAAAAATAGTCACTTGTAATCAAATCTGACTTTTAATCACACTATCATTAAAATACATTATTAAAATTTTTCTTAGACAGTTTTAATTTTCTTAAGAAAAATTATTTAATATTTTATTTCATCTTTGTCTCATTCTTTTAATTTCTATTAGTATGTTTTAATATATAACATTACTATCGAAGAATATATATAATTTATATATATTTAAATGCATTCTCAAGAATATTTTATGAATAAGTATGCATGATCAAAAAACTCTATAGACCATTGTCTTAGAAACATTTTGTAAATGTGTACTAAAAGACATGTACAAGGGTGTTCAGTGCAGTGTTGTTCATAATAAAGAAGTTGGAATCTACGTTAATATTTATTAAAAGGGGAAAGGATAAGTATTTCTGTATTTCTTAAAATAGTAATGATATGCTGTCAGTAGCTAAATTGATAAATTAGAGCTAAGTGTATCAAAATGAATACATTTCAAAAACATGATGTTGAACTAAAAACTCAGGTTGCAGAAGGATAGGTTCATTATAATGTCATAAATACAAAGTTTAAAAATGCAAACCAATACTACAGATACATATATAGCTACACATATATAGCAGAGGAATCAAAACATGCATACAAATGATTCAAATCAAATTCACGATAGCGGTTCTTCTGGTGAGGGAGTGGAATGGGCTTGGGAAAGGTACACAGGGGACTTTAATTTTATGTATAATTTTATTTCTTTAAGAAACAAAGGCCCAAACCAAATGTGGCAAAATATTAAGTCCAGATAAAGCTGGCTGATGATTACAAGGGTATTAGATATATTATTCTCAAAACTTTTTCATAGGGACTTCCCTGGTGGTCCAGTGGTTAAGAATCCGTCTTGCAATGTACAGGACGCTGGTTCAATCCCTGGTCTGGGAACTAAGATCCCACATGCCCCAGGGCAACTAAGCCTGCGCCACAGTTACTGAGCCTGCTTGCTCTGGAGCCCGTGCGCCCGTGCACCGCAGCAAAGAGCCTGCACGCCACAACAAAAGATCCTGTGTGCACAACTAAGACCCAAGGCAGCTAATAAATAAATGAATATTAAAAAAAAACCTTTTTCACATACTTGAAATAAATGTTGAATGAGGTAAGGAATTTTCTGACTAATTTCAAAATGCGTTGTAAAAATGTAGATACTATCAGTTATCCACTGTTTGGCTGTTATGCTTTATCCGTCTATTATGACACTTAACACATACTTTATATTGCAGTTAGGTTTATACAAATATGTCTCCTGCAGTAGATTAAACTGTGGCAAGTATCTTATTCCATTCTTTTATCCCTGAAGATGACAAGCATAATATCCTGTATATAACAGGCCCCCAAAGAATGTTTATTAATGAACAATGAATGAATCTAAATGGCTTGGACAGTTTTATCTGAACTCTTGTGTTATAACTCTCATAAAGACAACAACTGCAATGCTAGACAATGATTTACTTTATTAATTCTTCTTTGTAGATTATACAAACTGATGTGACATCTTTTTCCTGCTATAAAAACAATGTAGAGGATTGCTTTGTTTAAGTAAGTAGTGTTTGATTTAACTAACATTGAGTGCTTGTTTGCTGGGGTTGTGGCTATCATATTCATCCTTATTATTCTTAGTGCCTATTATAGAGCCTGGTAGACAGTAGATCTTCAAAAGATATTTGTTTAATTGATCAATAAATACAAGGTGCAGGGATGGCATAGATGAGACAGGCATAAACTCAGTCTGGGCAATGGATGAGGAGATGATTCTTGAGTTGGGTTTTGATGGATGAGTAGAAGTTTTCCAGGGGAAGGAAAAAGAGGGAACAGTATGCATAAAGGTGTGAAATAATGCAACAGGTATTTTGGAGAACTACAAATAGTCTGATATTTTTTGAGATTTATAAACTACAAGACATGACCTCTGGGTGATATGACTGGCAGTATAATCAGAAGAAAGCTCATTAAGTTAGGGAGGTTGGACTCTACCCTGCTTGGACAAAGGGGCACCACTAGAGGGTTTCAAAAAGGCTATAGATAACACTCATACTTGCATTTTAAAAGAATACTCTAGTGTCGGTATGGAGGATGACTGGAGCAGAGTAGAATCAAAAATAGGGAGAACAATTAAATCTGGGAATTACCATAGTCAGACGAGATAATTGATCTTGGAGTGAGACAGTGAGTGGCATTGGGATGGGCAGAAGGTGTGTTTAAAAGAGATTTAGCTATCTGTGGAATACTATTTAGCAATGATAAGGAATAACATATTAACACACAACAACATGAATATAAAAAACATTATATTAAGTAAAAGAAGTCAAACACAAAAGACTGTATTGTATGATTCTATTCATATGACGTTGTAGAAAAGACAACACTATAGTGACAGAAAGCAGATTAGTGGTTGGTTGGGGTCAGGGTTGGGGAAGAGTAAACTACAAAGGAGGGCAGATTTTAGGATGGAAGAGCTAGTCCGCAACTTGATTGTGGTCACACAATTGTACACAATTACCACAATTTGTCAAACTCCACACTTAAACTGGATGAATATATGTGAATAATACCTTGGTAAATTGTTTTGAAAGGTGAAAAAAATGAGGCTTAGAACAAAAAAGATTTAGGAGGTTGAATCAATAGAACTTGATGAGTAAAAAGTAGTGTGTATACTTTGCTTTATATGGTGGCTGTGTTTGTAGAAAAGATCTGTAAAAATAAAATTTAAAATGCTCAAAGCGGGGTAATTCCCTGGCAGTCCAGTGGTTAGGACTCCGAGCTTCCACTGCAGGAGGCACAGGTTTGATCCCTGGTTGGGGAACTAAGATCCCACAAGTCGCGAGATGTGGCCAAAAAAAATGCTCAAAAGGAACTAGTGAACACTTGGTGATTGTTTTAAAACTATTTTCTAATAGAGAATTTCAGACACATACAAAAGTTGACAGGATGGTATAATGAACCCCTGTATACTCAGCAACCAGATTTAACCATTGTCAAGTTATAGCCAATTTTGTTTAATTTATACACCATTCTACTCCCCCACTCAAACTATTTTGAAGCAAATCTCAGATGTTACAAAATTTCATCCATCAACATTTTAGTATGTATCGCTAATAAGTAATGACTCTTTTAAAAACATAACCACAATGCCATTATCACACCTAAAAATTAGTTATATTCCTTAACCTCATCTAATATCCAGCTAGAGTTCAAATATCTATTTGTCTCATGAAGTTGTAAATTTTCACTTTTATAGTTTGTTTGAATCAAAATCCAAATAAGGATCACACATTGCAATTGATATACCTTATAAGTCCCTTTATTGGTAAGTTTCCCTCTCCTTTTTTTCCCTTGCAATTTATTTGTTGACTAACCTGTGTGTTTCTTAATGTAAGAAACCATTCTGTTACACAAATAACCACTTTCTACTTTAATGGGCTTTAAAATTTGGATTGTTTTATAATTATTCTTTTAATATTTTAGTTGCACTTCAATAATTTTTGATAAAGCCATCATTTGGTGACATAGGATTATCTCACCAAGTGTCCCAGTATGTTTTTGCTTTTGGCAGTTTGTCTCAAGGGCAATGATCCTATGACTTAGAGCACTGTTTGGGTATTAAGACAGCCATGTAACACTCACAGTTGTTTGCAGATCATCTGTTCTGTCAGTGAAGATATTCAATCTTTCTTCTCTTTCCAAAATTTTATCGATATTTTGGGTCATAACATATTTTACATCAGTTACTTGACTCTTCAGTGCGGATATCGAGCTGTCCTCTTGATTTTTATTGTATTTCATCTATACAGAAGTGAAATATAATATACATTTTATTTTCTATAAATGAAATCTATTGTAATATGTTGTACAAATTAGAACAAAGGTGCCAAAGGCTCATCTCACTTGTATTTCAGCATAAGGAATCAACTAAGCCTCAAACTGTCCTACCTGAATCATGCAGAAAAAATGGGGGTGGCAGGAGAGGGTATATATCAATGTATTCAATCAGCAGTGGATTTTTAAAGAATTTAAATTGTGTATTTATTTGAATAGACTTTTTAAAAGAGCAGTTTTAGGTTCATGGTAAAATTGAGTGGAAATTACAGAGTTCCTGCATGCTCCTTACCCCCCATACACGCACGGCCGCCCTCACTATCACCATCCTGTGCTTGAGTGGTCCATTTGTCACAATGGATGACCCTATGTTGATGCATCATTATCATCCAAAGTCCATAGTTTCCATTAGGGTTCACTGTTAATATTGTACATTCAGTGGATTTTGACAAACGTCTAATGACATGTTTTTGTCATTACAGTATCATACAGAACAGTTTCACTGCCCTTAAAATCCTCTGTGCTCCACCTATTCATACTTCTTTTTCCCTGAGCCCTCGCAAAAACTGGTCTTTTTACTGTCTCCGTAGTTTTGTCTTTTCCAGAATACCATATAGTTAGAGTCATACAGTATGCAGTGTTTTCAGATTGGCTTCTTTCACTTAGCAATATGCATTTAAGTTTCCTCCATGTCTGTTCATGGTTTAATAGCTCATTTCTTTTTAGTGCTGAATAATAGTCCATTGTTTGGATGTACTGTAGTTTATCCATCCACCTATGGAAAGACATCTTGATTGCTGCCATGTCTTTGCAAGTATGGATAAAGCTGCTATAATATCCACATACAGGTTTTTGTGTGGATATAATTTTCAACTCCTTTGGGTAAATACCGAGGAGCACTATTGCTGGATCATATGGTAAGAGTATGTTAGTTTTGTAAGTAACTGCCAAATTGTCTTCCAAAGTGACTATACCATTTTGCATTCCCATCAGCAGTGAATCAGAGTTGCTATTGCTCCACATCCTTGTCAGCATTTGGTGTTGTCAGTGTTTTGAATTTTGGCCATTCTAATAGGTGTGTTAGGGGTATTTCATTGTTGCTATAATTTGCAATTCCCTAATGACATACGATGTTGAGCCTTTTCATATGCTTATTTGCCATCTGTATATCTTCTTTGGTGAGGTATCTATTCAAATATTTGGCCCATTTAAAAAATTGGGTTGTCTGTTTTCTTATCGTTGAGTTTTAAGAGTACTTTGTATATTTTGGGTTATAGTCCTTATCAGATTTGCCTTTTGCAAGTATCTTCTCCCAGTCTGCGGCTTGTCTTCTCATTCTCATGACAGCTTCTTGATCCCGTTTGACAATCTCTTTTAATTGGTGTATTTAGACCATTAACTTTTTAATTTTATTATAATTTATTTATTTATTTATTTTTGGCTGAGTTGGGTCTTCGTTGCTGCGTGCGGGCTTCCTCTAGTTGCGGTGAGCAGGGGCTACTCTTCGTTGTGGTGCGCGGGCTTCTCATTGTGGTGGCTTCTCTTTATTGTGGAGCACAGGCTCTAGGTGCGCGGACTTCAGTAGCTGCAGCGCGTGGGCTCAGTAGTTGTGGCTCGTGGGCTCTAGAGCACAGGCTCAGTAGTTGTGGCACATGGCCTTAGTTGCTCCACGGCATGTGGGATCCTCCTGGACCAGGGCTTGAACCCATGCCCCCTGCATTGGCAGGCAGATTCTTAGCCAGTGCACCACCAGGGAAGTCCTAGGCCATTAACTTTTAAAGTGATTATTGATATAGCTGGATTAATATCTACCATATTTGTTACCATTTTCTATTCATTGCTCTTGTTCTTTGTTGCTATTTTTGTCTTCAACTCTATCCATATTAAAAATGACCTCTACATCTGGAGAAAACTGTAATTTGAAAAGATACATGCACCCCAATGTTTACTGCAGCACTATTTACAACAGCCAAGACACAGGAGCAACCTAAATGTCCATCGACAGAGGAATGGATAAAGAAGGTGTGGTATATATATATATATATATATATATATATATATATATATATATATATAATGGAATATTACTCAGCCATAAAAAAGAATGAAATAATGCCATTTACAGCAATATGGATAGATCTAGAGATTATCATACTAAGTGAAGTAAGCCAGACAAAGACAAATATCATATGATATTGCTTATATGTGCAATCTAAAAAAAAAAAAAGACACAAATTAACTCATTTGCAAAACAGAAAGAGACTCACAGACATAGAAAACAAACTTATGGTTACCAAGGGGGACAGTGTGGGGAGGGATAAATTAAGAGTTTGGGATTAACATGTATACACTACTACTTGTAAAATAGATAATCAACAAAGACCTACTGTATAGCACAGGGAACTACAGTCAACTATATTTAATGATACTCAGAGTACTCAATACTTTGTAATAACCTGTAAGGGAAAAGAATCTGAAAGAGAATATATATATATATATAAGTGAATCACTGTGCTGTACACCTGAAACTAACATGGCATTGTAAATCAACTATACTTCAATAAAAAATGATCTCTAAGATATAGTGTTATATTTAAAAAGTAAGCTGCAGCTGCAGAAGAGTATTAAATAATAACTTATCAAGCACTTAGTATGTGGCAGGCACTGTTTTAAGCACTTCACACGTATAGTTCATTTAATTCCCAAACCATTATATAAAGTACTACTCTTTTCATCTTTTATTTTCTAAATAAGAAAACTCAGACTGAGAAAGTTAATATATTGCCCAATGTTACACAGCTAGAGGCAAAACAAGGATTCAGACTAAGAAGCTCTAGAGATTAAGCCTTTACCTATTGTACTAATGATCACAGTTTTGTGAATATATATAAATATAAATAAATAAATAAATAAATAAATAAATAAATATAAATAAATAAATATATATATAAATTCTGGAAGCTTACACACCAAACTGTTAAGAGTGTTCACCTCAGGGGGGTTTGATTGAGATTGTAGGAGATATTTATATTTCACTTTTTATACTTTTGTATTATCTCACTTTATTAATGAGCATTATTTTTAAATCTAAAAATGATATTAAAATCCCCTGCTCTTTGGCAAGTGATCAAATCCACCTTAAACAGAACTCTGATCTTGGTCACTGGACCATGCAACTTACAATTAATGTTCTGTGAGGAGCTCACTAGTTGGAATGTAGAAAAGAGGGAATTCCTAGTTGAAATGTGTCTCCCCAAAAAGATTCTTTTAAGTCCTAATTCTGGATACTTGTGAATGTGACCTTATTTGGAAATAAGGTTTTGGTGGCTTGTGTTAAGAAATGTTTAGTGGATGCTTCTATGGCTCATGGGTTAAAATTTTTTATTAAGACATAATCAAGTTAAGATATAGCACAGGGAACTCTACTCAGTGCTCCGTGGTGACCTAAATGGGAAGGAAATCCAAATAAAAGTGGATATATGTATATGTATAACTGATTCACTTTGCTGTACAGCAGAAACTAACACACACTGTAAAGCAACTACACTCCAATAAAAATTAATTAAAAAAAGACATAATCAAGTTAAGATAAATGGTGAATCTTTGATTTTTCTTTTTATTCCTTTTCTCTTTTTCTCTCCTTTTAAAAAATGCTTAATCTTTTAAGATTAAGAGACTCATCTAAGTTTTGTTAAGATAATGTATTCATAGTCCATTCAATGGCATTTGGTACATTTATATATATAAATATATTTAAAACTCTCAAAACTACTTTTTTTTTTGCTGTGTGCATTTTTCTAATTATAGTATAAAAAAGTCAACACCTTTTATAAAATTTTCTACAGATATGAAGCTCACCAGGTTAGTTTATACATGTTAAACAAATTTCTTTGATGTCAGATGTGTTAACTGCTTAAAATGTGCATATTTTCGCAGGGTTTTCAGGAGCTATGTTAATTATATATTTTAGCTGTGTTGAATATTGCAGAATTCTCCATAAGAGAATATACAAATTTAATATATCTATCCTTAGTTACTTCTTCAGGCATTGTGGTGGACTCACCCTGTGGGGACCCCCACTGAGTCACATCTTTATAAAATTCCCTCCCCTTCAGTGTGATCTGCCCCTAACGAATGGAAGCAAAGGTGATGAGGTCACTCCTGTGATTACATCATATTATATAATATTTAGCAGACTGGAGTGAGAGATTCCTCTGCTGGCCTTGAAGAAGCAAGCAGCTGTGCTGAGGACGCCCTTGTGGCAAAGAACTGCTATCAGTCTTTAGGACCGAGGGTGTCCTCCAGCCAACAGCCAGCAAAAAGCTGCATCCCTCGCACAGCTCTTAGGAAATAAATTCTGCAACAATCTGAATGAGGCTGGAAGCAGATTCTTCCCCAGAGCTTCCAGATGAGAACATAGTCTGGCTGACACACTCACTGAAGCCTTGTGAGACCCTGAGCAGAAAACCCAGTTAAACCATGCCTTGCTTCCTGACTCATAAAAACTGTGAGATAATAAAATGTGTGTTGTTTTAGGCTGCTGATTTGTGGTAATTTGTTACCATACAAATTATTTATTTATTTATTTTTGGCTGTGTTGGGTCTTCGTTTCTGTGCGAGGGCTTTCTCTAGTTGCAGCAAGCGTGGGCCACTCTTCATCGCGGTGTGCGGGCCTCTCACTATCGCGGCCTCTCTTGTTGTGGAGCACAGGCTCCAGACGCGCAGGCTCAGTAGTTGTGGCTCACGGGCCTAGTTGCTCCGTGGCATGGGGGCTCTTCCCAGACCAGGGCTCGAACCCGTGTCCCCTGCATTGGCAGGCAGATTCTCAACCACTGCGCCACCAGGGAAGCCCACCATACAAATTTGTTACCATAAATAGAAAACTAATGCAGGTATACTTAAAATATTTTATTATGGAAAAGTTCAAACATATACAGAAGCAGAGTGAATTGTTTAGTGTACCCATCACCTACTTTCAGCAGTTATCAACACATGGCCAATCTTATTTCATCTGTACTACTACTGATTACTCCTTCCCCAAATGTATTATTTTAAAGCAAATCCTAGACAGTCTATTATTTTAATCTGTAAATGCTTCAATCTGTATCTCTAAAAGATATGGCCTTGTTTTTCTTAAAAAACAAAACCACAACATCATGATCACATCCAAAAATATTCCTTAGTATCATCAAATATTTGGTTTGTCCCTTATACACTGACGATGGGAATGTAAATTGGTACAACCACTGTGGAAAACAGTACGGAGCTTCCTCAAAAAAATAAAAATAGAACTACCATATGACCCAGCAATTCTACTCCCTGGTATATATCCGAAAAAAACCCAAAACACTAATTTGAAAAGATACATGCACCCCAATGTTCATAGCAGCATTATTTACAATAGCCAAGATACGGAAGCCACCTAAGTGTCCATCAACAGATGAATGGATTAAGAAGATGTGGTAAAAACAAAAAAACAAAACAAAAAGAAGATGTGGTATACATATATACAATGGAATACTACTAAGCTGTAAAAAACAATGAAATATTGCCATTTGCAGCAGCATGGATGGACTTGGAGGGCATTATGCTAAGTGAAATAAGTCAGACAGAGAAAGACAAATCCTGTATGATATCACTTACATGTGGAATTTAATAAATACAACAAACTAAGGCATATAACAAAAAAGAAGCAGACTGACAGATATAGAGAACAAACTAGTGGTTACCAGTGGGGTCAGGAAAGGGGAGGGGGGTGAGGTAGGTGTAGGGGATTAAGAGGTACAAACTATTAGGAAAAAAATAAGCTACAAGAGGGCTTCCCTGGTGGCGCAGTGGTTGAGAGTCCGCCTGCCGATGCAGGGGACGCAGGTTCGTGCCCCGGTCCGGGAAGATCCCACATGCCGCGGAGCGGCTGGGCCCGTGAGCCATGGCCGCTGAGCCTGCGTGTCCGGAGCCTGTGCTCCGCAACGGGAGAGGCCACAGCAGTGAGAGGCCCGCGTACAGCAAAAAAAAAAAAAAAAAAAAAAAGCTACAAGGATATATTGTAAAACATACAGAATATAGCCAATATTTTATAATAACTATAAGTGGAGTATAACCTTTAAAAATTGTGAATCACTATATTGTACACCTGTAACTTATATTGTACAGCAACTGTACTTCAATAAAAGAAAAAAAACTTTATTATGGTAAAACATACATATCATAAAATGTACCATTTTAACCATTTTTAGCTGTACAGTTCAGTGGCATTAAGTATGTTCACATTAAGTATATCACCACCATCTATCTCCAGAACCTTTTTATTTTCCCAAACTGAAACTCTGTACCCATTAAACAATAACTTCTCCTCCTCCCTTCCTCCCAGGCTCTGGCAACCACCTTGCTACTTTCTGTCTCTATAAATAATCTGACCACTCCATGTACCTCATATAAGTGGAATCACACAGTATTTGTCCTCTTGTGACTGTCTTATTTCACTTAAAAGGGACTACTCTTTTAAAAAAAATTTATTGAAGTATAGTTGATTTACAATGTTAATTTCTGCTGAGGGACTACTTTAAAAATATTTAATTTAATATTTGTGTAAAATATTTACACAATGATTATGATTATTATAATTTTTAAAATTGTGTAAAATATTTACATGGTTCCAAGTTGAATTTGCAAGACAAGTTTCATTCAGAGAGGTCTAGTTTCTATTCCTGTCCCCATCCATACACAGGCAACCACTGAAATGTTTTTGGTTTATCCTTCCTTTGTCCCCCCATCCCCCCCTTTTTTTGCTATAAGCAAACATATTTGTATTTATTCCCTCTTTCTTAAATGGTTGCATACAAGGATGGTAAGTAAATAACAGTATACCATATATATTTTCTCTGTCTTGCTTTATTCAATATTTATCAATATTTCATGGATATCATTCCTTATCATTATATAGAGATAGAAGTTCTTAGTTCTCATTCACCTTAACAGCTCTTAACTCATAATTCCTAACTGATTTGTCAGATGTAATACTGACAATGTTTAGGACCACACTTGGAGGTTACATACCATATACTTTCCTAATACTTGTTGAAAATCTGTAGCAACTGCATTTGACGGAGAAAAATGTTCTTGTGACATCAAAGGATTTCTCAGAAAAGTCTCACTAACCTGGGGAAATTAATGGAAATATTTAAATTATATAGATAATTTCAACTGGAGAATTACATAGTAAGTGTTTATTTGAAGCAAAGTCTGGCAGAAACTTTCAATAAAAGAAACCAGAACAGTTCTAGAATTTTGGTGGCAGGGTATCTTTTCTATTTTAAAGATGCAGTATTAATGAAAAGTGTGTTCATATCTCATATCTCGTATCGTGAGATTGCAGGTGCTACCTTGATTCTTTGGTATTGGTATTTCTGAAGACTTGAGGGGACTTGCAGATGTTCACCTCTGGCAGACAAGGAAGGATAGGAGTCACTGATATTCTCTAAGTAAGTGCTTTTCATTTTCCCCTCCTGCTCTTACCCTCAAAATCCATTCAATAATAACAAAACAATCCCAACTAAATGTCATGAGACTATCTTCCAAACCCTATAGGGTTGTTATATGATATTTCAAAGCTTTAAGAAGGAATTCTGACAATTGTTTGTACTTAATGTTGTATCACCCGAAAAGCAGTGGTAAAAATCATGCAGTCTGGTTTTGGAAAGTTGGAAAAGTTGGATGTTTTTCCATAATGGCAGAGAGGGAAAAAAAATTAGAGTATAGTCAGTTAAATGGCTAACAGTGTTTATCATGTAGATGCTAACAATTGTCTAGGCATAAATGTAGAGTGAATTACAATATTAGGCCTTATAATCCTTGATTCTATATATGGTTACAGTTTGAGTTGTGTTAAAACAAGTTGGTACACTAAACAAATGAAATATATGCATAATGTGACTGGAGAATAACTATTAATAACTATAGTACAGCTGACCGATTTTTCCATTAATATTTTTTGTTAAAATATTTTTCCTAAATTATATATTTGTGAATAAAATTGAAGATTAGTATTATTAACTTTTTAAAATAAGAAAAAAACATACTATTTGGATCATAAAATTACCAGAATAATGGTTTATCCCTAGTCTGTCTCTGAGACTGCCTTTCACAGTCTTATTCTAGTTGGAAGTTAGACACTGGGTGATAGTCAGCAGTAGATGATATCTATTGAGAAGGTTAACTAGGCTTTAAGAAATTTATAAAATCTCATGTATCTGTATAAGTACATACACATAAGTACTCTATCATATTTCATATTTGTTGGCAACTTTCAGGTAAAACGTTCTCTAAAAGTAGTATATCTTGATTAAAAAATTTTTTTTCATTTAACTCATAATTGATTCATATTTTCTGCCAGAAGTGTCTTATCTATAATTATTTGAAAATTAAATACATATGCTATTGAGAAGGTATATTAAATATTAGTAAAGCTTAATTTTTCTTATTTTTAAAGAACAAAATAAATATGAGAGATTCCAAAGATGATCTGGGTTAATCATCTTTGTAGATCTTGCTTAAGAGTTAGGGGAATTGTAGAAGCAGAAGACAGATGAGGGATGAAGGTAAGAAATCTCTGAAGGTCACTAATGGCTCTGCTATATAGACAGATCTGCTTTTGGTTAGGGACATTATTACCAATAAACTATAAAACAGACCTCATAATTTCAATAACTGAAAAAGTCAAAGCAGTAAAAGAAATTACTTACATTTTTAAGAAATGCAGATGGTGTTACAGTATCTAAGGCATTGTCTGAGGCACATAGGTAAGTGATTCCGTCAATAAAGAGAGTATGGTAGACAAAGCTTTGAAAAGAATACATTCAGTTACATGATAATATTAAATTAAGTACTGATACAGAGAACTTAATTTCGTTTTCAAGCTCTCATTAATAGTATAAAAACTATGTAGATAACTTTTTATAATCAGAATAATTAGAAATCTTTCATACCTTTGAAAAATTAAACTATGTTAAATAAAAACTCTCTAAAATGTGAATATGCATTTAAAATTGCATCAATAAAAATAAATTACAATAGAGAAAATTCTAATAATCTAATCATATATATTTCACATGCCTTTGATGGAAGTCATTCTCATTCCAAGACTGAATCTAGATTCTGATCAAAGAGAAAATGCTATGTTCACTGATTTTTACTATCCTTATATTTTTAGGTAGACATATTTAATTTTGGCACTTCTTGGCTTTCTATTATGATAGATTAGAATTTGAAAGTTGTAAGTTCCCAAGACCAAATATTCTAGAGCACAGGATGAGTCCGGGAGGGGGAATTAAACTCCCCTATAGTAATCCAGTGTAGCTTTTCCTGACCACTCCAACTTCTAGACCTTTTGTGCCTTCTCAGACTCACTTATTAGGAGGCTAGAAGACTCTTGGAAAGTGCTTCCATCTTTACTACCCAACAATCCAGAAAATTTAGGAATATGGCAACCAAAATAGTTGCTTGGTGCCTAGGCTTTAATCTAGTCATTTTTGAGCACTCTATATCCAAATGGTTAACAGGCAACAGGCCTGTTCAAATGCTAAACTGGATAGATATAAGAATGAGGCATCTCAAAAATAGGTAGAAAAGATAATCCCAGGGGCAGAAAACTTAAGATATGTGCCCCTTCAATATAAATCCTTGATATCATATCATGAATACAATATGCTACAAATATTTTTAATGATGATATTAATTGACATGCATAATATCCACTAGGAAAATATTTTTATTTTTAAATAGGGAGGAGTCTTCACAGGAAAAGAGTTGCTAATTCTGTCATCTCTCCAAAAGTTATATATGTGTTCTAAATTGATACTGGGTGTGATTTTAAATTTATGCTTAGTGTGTTATTGGTAACACTCAGAAACCATCCTTAAATATTAAAAATCTTGAATACCTGATGACTAGGATATATTGTTAACTGACAAATGCAAGATGGAGAAAAGTGTGTATGATGTACTGCAATTTATGTATCAGTCTCATTTCCTAACATAAGGGAAGTACAAATATATGTATGTGTCTCTTATAGAAAAAAAAAAAGGAAAATGATAAACTAAGAACTTATTCGAAATGGTTACCTACATAGAGGGAGAGAGAGTAGTGTGAAGAAAGCAATGAAAATTAGACTTTGTGAAGGAAACTCATTTTGTAGATTTGACTTTGGAGCCATATAAATGTTTTACATAATTATAAAATGTTATTAAATCAAACTTTAAAGAGTGCAATCCTTAAAAATAAAAAACAAAATAATAAAAAAAAGAACTTAACTTTATATCAAGTCACCCAAGCAAGAGATGGTGGCAGAGGTTGTCAGATTCTGAATATGTTTGGAAGGTAAAAACAACAGGATTTGCTGATGGGCTGGGTTTGGAAGTAAAAGAGACCAAAGTCAAGGATCCCGAAGGTTTTAGGCCTGAGGAACTGGAAAGGTGGTATGTGGAAGACTGCAGGAGGCGTGGCTTTGGACAGAAGTTTGAGATGCCCATCAGACATCCAACAGATATGTGGAATGAGCAGCTGGATATACAAGTCTGGAGTTCAGGGAAGAGGTCCTCAAAAGATTCAAACTAGAATGTTCAATATAGGTAAGCCAAGAGTAGAGGAGGAAAGAATCTCTTTTTGATAACATTCCAGCTAACAAATGAAAACAAAACTAGAATATCACCATTATGCAACCCCCAATAAATTAATGGCTCTAGGGTGTAGGCAATGAATATCAATGGCTACTAGCATGCCAAAAGGAGATATAAGCAGGTATTTTATACCGTCTGATGAAAAAACACCTGCAGTCTTGCCAAAGGGATTAGGCCACTGGATCCAGCCACTTGGACCATGGTGAACTGCATTTTGAATATGCAATCAGCAAAACCAGACTGAGCGAAACTCTATAGGTCCTTCAACAATAAATTGTAAGGAAAGAAAAGGGGTGGAGGGGGAATATGTGGATTAAAGAGACTTAAAAGACACCAAATTAAAAAATGGGCAGAATTGGGCTCTTGTGCCTGAGGATGCTTATTTAGGTACTGAGGCAATGAAGAAACAGGATAAGTGACTGCTACAGAATTTGGAATGGTGGTTGATTTGGGGGGGAGGGAGGAAACTGTGAATGGGGCAGGATACATGGTAGGGAGTTTTGGGGATACCTGGCAGTGTTCTATTTTTTGGCTTAGATGGTAGTTGCAGTTGGTTGGGGGAGGTCCTTTGAGAAACTTCATAAAACTATACATTTGCTTGATGTGGCTTTTGTATTATTTTACAATATAAAGGTTAAAACACACCTCGTCTTAAAAGGACAATGATGAGTCTAAAAATAATAGATCTCTCTTATTCCCCACCTGTTTTACCAGCAAAATATTTACTTGGGACATTACATAGTTTAATCCATACCATGTGATGTCCCAAGTAAAGTAGAGTGATGTTATTAAAGATATTTTCAAGTGGAAGTTTCCTTTTTTATTAATGAAATATTTTGGGAATAACTAAAAAGGTATGGAGAATAAGATAACAGGAACACTTGTAGACCTACCATTCAGTCAAAATGTTACAGATACAATTAATGTCCCCTGTATACCCTTCCTCAATTTCTCCTCCCTTCTCTTTTGCAGAGGTAACCACTATCTTGAATTTAATGTTCATCATTCTCATTCATGATTTTATACTTTTACATATAGAAGTTCTCCTTTCTGAGAGTTCAGTCAAGAGTCTGTATAAGAAATATTTTTCCCCATGTCATTATCACTGTAATTATCAGCTGGTAATGATTAAAAAATAGACTTTTATTAGAATATACCTTACCTTCCCATTTGAATTATGGTCTTTGGTTCAGCTCTAAGAAGCACTAGTTTAAGCACTGTTGCCGCTGCTTCCTAAAAATAAATTGTCAGCATTTATTTTGTAGAAGATTGTAGTGTCTTTTATTACTCATCTGCTTAATTTACCAATGTTCTGTTTAGTTTATTAAGGAACAACTGTTTACTAGGAGAACTAATGGGTGGTTATTCATAATGCATGGTAAGAGGCAAGTTATCATGAAATGTTCATATGAATATGAAGGAAAATATTAAAATCACATATACATATACTTTGTGTATATACATATAAGTGTGCAAATATAAGTTGCACTAATTAGTCCTTTTCACAGCACATTATTAATATGACTGGGAAGATATTTGACTAATCAAATATCTTTTCAGTGACTTCTACGAAGCTATACATAAAATGTTAATGGATTAAAAGTATTCAGCTTCTGGTCTTTGAATAACCTACGCAGTCTTCTTTTTTTTAGATTAAGATAAAATTTTTACTCATTATTATTCACTGACATCTTTCTATTAAACAAATAATTGCTAAGATCCCTTCTACTTATTTCTTTTTTTTTGTTTGTTTGGCTGCGTTGGGTCTTCGTTGCGGTGCGCGGGCTTTCTCTAGTTGCGGCGAGTGGGAGGTAACTCTTCGTTGTGGTGCGTTGGCTTCTTGTTGCGGTGGCTTCTCTTGTTGCAGAGCATGGGCTCTAGGCATGCAGCCTTCAGTAATTGCAGCACGTAGGCTTAGTAGTTGCAGCACGCGGGCCCTACAGTGCACGGGCTTCAGCAGTTGCGGCGTGTAGGCTCCAGGCACATGGGCTCAGTAGTTGTGGTTTGCAGGCTCTAGAGCACAGGCTCAGCAGTTGTGGCGCATGGGCTTAGTTGCTCCGCGGCATGTGGGATCTTCCCGGACCAGGGATTGAACCCGTGTCCCCTGCATTGGCAGGAGAAGTCTTAATCACTGTACCACCAGGGAAGTCCCTACTTGTTTCTTATAAGGCTCATTCTTTGGGAGAAAATTTGCAAGGTATTATGATTATCCATAATACCTTAAATACAGTTAATTATATGGAATCCCACTAATTGACTTTAGAAGTGTGAAAGGAACCTGAAAGTTACCTAAGAAGACTTGAATAGCCACACTCCTGATTAACTTTTCATTTTCAAAAAATGACACTTGAAATAAAAACTTTTGGGGAGAGAAAAGCTTGTTATTAATGGTAGAGAGTAAAACTTGAAATTCTTGGTATTACCAGAAAAATCCAGGCAATATTCTCTAGGAAACGATTTCCTAAGAAACATTAAGGGAATTAAGAGAAAACATAATCTTTCAGTTACTCTATTCTCATCACTGGAGCATATTCCCCTACCCTTCCCAAAGTGTCCCTTTTAGAGTATATAAACTATGAAATCACAGAAACATGTGAAACAAAGCAAATGGCAACGTGAGGCAGTAAAATAATTGACACACTGGACTGTAGTGCCATTTCTGGAGTTGAAGTGCTGCACAACCTAAGAAAATGAGTTGTCTGGGTCTGTTTCCTTGTGTGAAGAATGAAAGGATTGGGTAAGATGATCTCTGCGGTCCTGTCCAGTTCCATTTGATTTCATGATTAAGCTTTGGTAGATACTAATATTTTCTAATGAGTATAAAATATTTGTGACATTAATATTTAGCACTGAAGGAAGATATGATAGAACTGTGCCTTAAAGCTCCTTCTCCCTGGTCAGCCTTCCACACAGCAGTCATTCCAGACTTTTAATCCTGTCCCCCAACTGCATACTGCTCCACCACCTTCCACTTTCTTACTTCCTTGCATGCTTCATAAAGAGAGGCCAATGGGCTTATAAACTCCTTCAACTTTCTGACTCTCTCCCTTCATAATTAATGAAGTAGTTATTGAGAACATACTATGTCCAGGCATTGTCCACTGTAAGGACAGAGTTGAAGACAGTCCCTGTCCTGAAGGAGTCCGATGGCAGAGACAGATAAGTAAAAGAAGATTCCAGTTCAACCTGGCAAGTAGTTGGTAAAGGGATGTAAATTAGCCTGGGCATAGAGAAGGCTTCAAGGAGGAATTGAGAAACATCTCAGAGCACAGAAGAGGTGACACTGCTAAAAAATGGAGACAAGTGGGTTCCGGGGAGAGGGAACAGGAGATTGGAAGGGAGATCTTGGTGAGACTGGAGAGCAGCATGAAGTTCAGGATGGCTGGAGCACAGGGACAGCTGGGGAAGAGAAGGAGGTAATCATGGAAAAGCCCTACCAGGGAGGGCTGTGAATGCCAGGCTAAGGACTATGAACTTTACAATGAAAGTAATCAGGTGCCATCCAATGATTTTAGGCAGGGGAGTGACAGGATCATATTTGCTTTTAGGAACAATCCTCTGAGCAGCAGTGTGGAGGCTGGTTTTGAGAGGGACAAGGCTAAGGTCTGGGAGATGAGTTAGGAGGTATCTTCAATAACCCTGGTGAGAAGTAACAAGGGCCTTGATGAAGATGTGGTTCAGAAACAAGGAGATGGATTCAAGATGTACTCAGGAGATGGAACTGATAAAACTTGGTGGCAAAGAACACATTTGAGAGTGCAGAAGAGGGAAAAATGAAAGATGACTCCCAGTTTCCAGCTTGAATGGCTTAGTAGAGCTATGCGGCAAGATTAGAAATACATGAGGAGGAATCAGCTAGGAAAGAATTAATTTAGTGCTGGACATGATATGCTTGAACTTCTTCTATTAGGCAATCTACTCGTGGAAAGAGATTACCTTGAAAGCAGATTTGGCAGTGATCAAAATAAAGGTGTCCATTTGTGTGAACAAATGTGTCAAGTTAAAAGAGGACTAAAGTTAGAACCCTGAAGAACATGGCATTCAAGGGACTGGCACAGAGGAGAGCCTCAGAAGGAGACTAAATTCCATGTCTATATCCATACCTCCTCCTTTCCCCAAGACAGCATTCCTCTAAACCAAGGCTCACATCTCTACTGCCACACTGGATCCATCCCTTTGTGCTCCTTCAGGTCTTGCTCTAACCAATAATCACTGCCCCTTATATCTTCAACCTCTTCTCCTCTCCATTAGCCTATATTCAGGTGAAGGTTTTCCCTGTATTAAAAAATGAGGCCCTTTCCTGGACCATACTTCTTCTAGCTTTCACCCTCTCTCATTCCCCTTCTAAATTCTTGAAAGAACAGTCTAACTTCACTCTCTCTACTTCCTGGTCTCCGTTCACTTGGCCTAAAGCCATCTGGCTTCTTCTGCCTCTACCTCCACCACTATCAGTAGGATCACTTAACATTTCCTAATTGTCAGTCCAATGAACACCTCTTGGATCTTGTTCAACTTCTCTGGGTCATGAGACATTCTTGTTAATTTTCTTCTCTCAGCTTTCAGAATACCACTGCTCTCATTTGGTGACCAGCCTCTCTATTCTATTCTTAACAGTGTTCTGCCTTTTGGTACTCCTTTCTTCTCACTTGGGCACTCTTACCCACTTCTACCATCTTTAACTGTTAGCCCTGACCCTCTGACTGCTACCTATTGGAGCTTTTAATGACTTAAATCTTTTGGGAATAAGATGGAGGAATAAACACACAAACAGATTGGCTATTTCCAACCGGCAACAAAATTCAACCTGTCCCAAATTGTACTTTCCGCCCTTGCATTTCCTCTGACTTCTTCCCCCAGAATCCTGCCTCCATCTGTAGTTTCCATCTTGTTTAATGCCACTTAAGAAAAAAATTTGACAAATCTTCACATTGTACACCTTAAACTTACAAAATGTTATATGCCAATTGTATCTCAATAAAGCTGGGGAAAAAAGATTAAAAAAAACAAAAAGAATCATCCTAGGCATGGCCCTGTTCCCTATCCTACATATCCAGCCAGTCATTAACTCCTGAGGATTAGTTTGCAAAGTCTCTTTAGGATCTGCCCCCTCCTCTCCTTCTTCACTGTCATTGCCTTAGCTCAGGACTTTAGATCTCCTAGATAAACTATAACACCACCATCCAAACTGGTTCTCTTCCCTCCAATCCCCCTTCTGTATTGTAACCAGACCAAAATTTCTAGTAAATGGATCAGATCTTGCTATTCCTCCATTTATAAATCTTTAACCGCTCCCTGGTTTCCCTTGGATAAGAGAACAAACTGAATATAGGACCTTGCATCAACTATTCTCTGTCCACTTTTCTGACCTCAGCTTTAGCTCCTATATACTGCGATCCTGTGCTCTAGCCACACTGAGGTTCTTGCGGTTCCCCCAAACACGCCATTCTGTTCCCTCTGCATGGAGTCCCCATTCCCTTTTCCTGGGGCAGGCTAATGCTCACTCTTGTAATACTTTTAAGCCAAGTACCTCCTCTGTGGTTGGCAAGCAGTCACCCATCCTGAGTGCTACAGGAGCAATCTCCATCTCCCGCCATTGAAATACTTTTTACATTGGAGGAGAACGAATGAAGCCCTTGGGTATAAAAGGACAATGTGCTCATCAAGGGACAGCTCCAGGCGCCGTCTTCTCTTCCTTGTTGCATCCCCTACACCTTTACCCCGGGATTTTGCAACTAAAACACGTTCAATAAATGTGTGTTGAACTCCAGGCCATTTCTCCGCGGGGAGATAAAATCTTTAAAGGTCTCCGGAATTAAACGTGACTGCAAATCTCAAGTATGTCACGTGCAGCACCAACCCTAACCCCTGGGCGGCGCACTTGCGGCTCGGCCGGCCGGGAGCGCTAGTGGCTCACGCCGGGGATTCACCATCTCGCAGGCTAGGCCGTACGCAGGGGCGGGCCTCAAGCCTCAACAGCCAGCTCCGGGCAGCCCCTCGGCGCTCCGTCCTGAGGGGCGGGTCCAGTGGGCGCCACCCTCGAAAAGTGGAGCCTACGAAGGCTGAGGTGACGACCCAGGGGTACCTGATAAGAGCCGCCGGTTAGGGTCAGCTCCGCTAGGACCGCTCGGCCATTTGCAATGCAGCTGTAGGCGATCGTCATAGTGGGCGAACTAGAGAAGTACAGGTTCCCGTCGGACCTAACCGCCCGCGACAGTCTCGGGACACTGACTGGGGCGTGGCTCCGGGAGGGGCGGTGTCTGCGCAGGCGCGAGGAGCGATTGATTGGCAGGGAGGGAGGCGGGGCCCTCCCTTACCTGGGCTGAAACTGTGACGAGATCGGGCAAAGTCTCTGGAAAAACTGGCTTTGGTTAAGTGAAGTCTTTCTTCGTAGTCATCCTTAAAATCATTTAGGAGCCAGTTACTTCACAGTGTTTACTTACGTAGGATTCATTCTCAATCTAGGACATGTAAAATAATAGACCTTGATTTAAAATGAGATTCATTCATGAATTCAACAAGTACTGGCTGAACTCCCACTGTGCGCTCCCTAAGTGCTTGGACTAACAGGTATGCAAAAAGATAGGTTCCAGACCCTGACTTTTAGGAGTTCATGTTCTAGTAGTGGTCACAGAGGCACATGTAGACAAGTGCCAATCTCAAGTGACAGGTGTGCACTATGATTGAAAGATAAACTAATCGCACAAGTTGGAGCGGAGGCTGCTAATTCTCCCTGGGAGAGGGAGCAAAGCTTTCAAAGTCACTGTCCGATGGAGAGGGTGGGTTGGAATTCTCTTAAATGGGGACGAAAGGTAGGACAGTCTAAGCAGAGGGAACAGCTCTGTGAAGGCTTGGAAGAAGGCAGGCGGGTTCAGGGAATGGATGTGAGTGTGTGGTAGAGGAAGGGTGTGTGGTGGAGTGGGTAGGAGATGAGAAGGGTAGGAGTGGTAGAATGACTTGTTATCCTAGACCTCGAGTTTCTTGACAAGAATTTTTAAAAGTGCTTCAGATAAGCTTAGATATTTTCTTTTCTTTTTTTTTAACATCTTTATTGGAGTATAATTGCTTTACAATTGTGTTAGTTTCTGCTGTATAACAAAGTGAATCAGCTATACGTATACGTACATCCCCATATCTCCTCCCTCTTGCGTCTCCATCCCACCCTCCCCATCTCACCCCTCTAGGTGGACACAAAGCACTAAGCTGATCTCCCTGTGCATAAGCTTAGATATTTTCATTAGCAAGACATTGTGGTAGAGTTGGAAGAAGTCAGACACACTTGGATCCAAAATATAGGCATTGCCATTTACTCTGTGCCTTTATTGTAACTTAACTCTCTGAGACTCGGTTTGCTAATTTATAAAATAGGGATAGTTCTCAAGTTTAAATTAAGTAATTATGCAAAATACTTAGCATACCATAGATATGTAGTTGCAATCTTTAGTATGATAAATACATTAATGACAATTACTTTCTTGCTTCCAATGGTGTAACTTTAAAGGAAAAACAGTCAATGTCCTTATGGGGTGCCTGGCAGGAGGTGAAGACAGGTAGTTGACTGAGTTTATTTTAACCCAGTACAATCAAATTGTATTTGACAAGCAAGCAGCAAAACTGGTCTGGACTGTAGGGCTTGAGAAAAATGCCTTGTTGAATCATTTTATATAAAGGAAATCTTGAACCAATGTGTCTTATCAACTTAGAGATAATATCTCGTGTTACAGGTGGGTTGACTGAATTACAAGCATTGGTCACATTACTTATATGTGGGAAAATGAAATATGTTAATTCTGAGGTAATGCACTGGTATATTCTTGCTTGCTGTAAAAATAAGCTTAGTAAACTTGGCCACATTGCGTTGCTCCTTCTGTTTAGTAAATAGTGGAGCTGAAAGCCACAGGGCAATGAAGTCATGAGCTGTAGTAACAACAACAAGCATCGGATAATTGGAGAGGTGTATATGGGACTGTCCCCCTCTTGGGCTCACCTTGTCATATTAAAACAATCCTGTGAAGCTAGTGTGGTGGGTCAACTTTGCACTGCCCACAAATTCCGGCCTACAGCAATGTAAAACATAATTTATAACACAACTCGACCTTTCTCGTGAGCCTCATGTTACCCGATATCTGAGCTTAATCTAGTCAGTGCGAGGTGTCCTCAGTGAACTCAGAATTTCCCCCTTCCCTTCTTTCTACACGGCGGAGGGGGGGCATCTATGTCTGTGGGGAACTTGGTGGAGGGGAGATCTCCTGAGTCATGATCTTCGTCTCTCTAAGGTGGCATCTGCTGCTAATGTTTGTTTTCTGTCTGTGGTCATCAGTTCACATGCTCTACTTGGAACCTGCAGGCTCCCTCATGCACTCTGGCTCTCTCTCAACCGCTTTTGTGGCCCTCTTAGGGGCAAAGGAAACTTTCTGCTGCTCCCTCATGGCATTCTGAGGCTTTGGGAGGTTCAAGAGTCTGTCTCAGGACTCTGGCCAACACAGCATGCTGCCACCCCTCCTGTCATGCTGTCAGGTTGTTGTCATGGGGGAGCAGCTCTCAGACTTTACCTCACCTGGGAAGCAAGCCCTTGGATCCCCAGTTGGCTGAGAGTCTTCTCATCCCACACTCCATCACCCCTCATCTCCGGGGCTCGGTGGCTGGATTGCTTCCTGTGGACCCTCTGCCCTCCTCCAGCATGGGGAGACTCCAGCAGGCCCAGGTGGGGAGCTGCCCACCCTTCAGGCATTCTTCGCAATTTGTGGCATTACTGTTGGCTTCTGCTGTCGCAAACCTTTTCTTTCCATGGACTCTCTCTTTAGGGAGTTTCCAAAATGTATTTTGAAAGATTTAGAGCTGAGAATCTTTTCCTTCTCTCCCTGCTCTTCATCCTCTGTACTTCCTCCACCTCCTTCTCCATTTTCTTTGTTTTTTTTTTTTGCGGTATGCGGGCCTCTCACTGCTGTGGCCTCTCCTGTTGAGGCTCCGGACGCACAAGCTCAGCAGCTATGGCTCACGGGCCCAGCCGCTCCGCGGCATGTGGGATCCTCCCGGACCGGGGCACGAACCTGTGTCCCCTGCATCGGCAGGCGGACTCTCAACCACTGCGCCACCAGGGAAGCCCTGTTTTCTATTTTTATGCAAAAGGAATAATTGAGATTAAAACCCACAGCAGGTAATATAAAACAGCACAGGTATTTCTGTCGTTCCCTTGATAGTTTGGCAAAATCTTGAGGGTGGAGCAGAAAGAGAAGATGGACCCCTGGGAAGGAGAAGGGGGACATTTCACTTTTGTCCATTTATTTTAAAACAAGCTTTTAGACCTCATGACTACTTTCATGGACCAGGAAATCTACCGTCATTGCTTTTTAGAGACTAGCATCTCAGAAGGAAAAGTCACTAATTTTGAATCATCCAATTTCTTAGGTCACTAGAGAGTTTCCGAATATTCCACAAGCTGGGGACTTTCAAGCACTCACTAATTCAAGATGCTTCTTGTAAAGTATTAAGTTCTCTTGTAAAGGACTATTCTTTTACTTATTGTTGTTTTTCAAAAATGGAAATATTTTTATAGTTTTTTTTCTTGTAGTGTTCACTTGTAGTGAACAGTGATCACTGTTGAAATTCAAACAATACAGCAGTAAAAGTCTCCTTACCATCCCATGAAAATAACCATTGCAGTAATCTAATTTATATTTCTTTTCTTTGTTATGCCTTTTATATTTAACATCAATGAATAACATATTTTCTGAACTCTGTTTTTTTTGTTTTTGGCCGTGAGGTGCTGTATGCAGGATCTTAGTTCCCGGCCAGGGATCAAACCTGTGCCCCCTGCAGTGGAAGCAAGGAGTCTTTAACCACTGGACTGCCAGGGAAGTCCCTGTTTTGTTTCGGTTTATTTATTTATTTATTTATTTAATTTATTTATTTTTGGCTGCATTGGGTCTTTGTTGCTGCTCGTGGGCTTTCTCTAGTTGCGGTGAGTAGGGGCTACTCTTTTTTTTTTTTTTTTAATTTAATTTTATTTATTTATTTATTTATTTTGCGGTACGCAGGCCTCTCACTGTTGTGGCCTCTCCCGTTGAGGAGCACAGGCTCCAGACGCGCAGGCTCAGCGGCCATGGCTCACGGGCCCAGCCGCTCCGCGGCATGTGGGATCTTCCTGGACCAGGGCACGAACCCATGTCCCCTGCATCGGCAGGCGGACTCTCAACCACTGCGCCACCAGGGAAGCCCCGGGGCTACTCTTCACTGCAGTGCATGGGCTTCTCATTGCGGTGGCTTCTCTTGTTGCAGAGCACGGGCTCTAGGCGCACGGGCTTCAGTAGTTGTGGCTCATGGGCTCAGTGGTTGTGGCTCGCAGGCTCTAGAGCGCAGGCTTAGTAGTTGTGGTGCACGGGCTTAGTTGCTCTGCGGCATGTGGGATCTTCTCGGACCAGGGCTTGAACCCATGTCCCCTGCATTAGCAGGTGGATTCTTAACCACTGAGCCACCAGGGAAGCCCTGTTTTGTTTTTAAAATTAATAATACATTGTTCTTTGACTATTATATATATCTCAAATATTTTCATCTGAAGTTTACCATTTTCTTTTTGGTGTCTATTCTTTTCCAGACATTTTTGTTTCTTACCTCGTCAAACATGTCAGTATTTTTTTATTATGATCTTGGACCTTAGTGGCATGTTGTGCAAGGCTTCCTTTTCTATCTCCATATAAAAATATTGCCTTATTTTTTTTTCTGTTTCTTTTGCTTATTGTTTAAATCTTTAATCCACCTGGAATTCGTTTTTTTGTCTCTTGAAAGGTAGGAATTTGTGTTTTCCCAAATGTACAGCCAGTTGTTTTGTACCACTTACTGACTACTTTCCCCACTAGTTTTTCTTTGTTTTGTTTTGTCTTTTTAAAATTTATTTGGAGGCACCGGGTCTTAGCTGCAGCACGCGGGATCTTTAGTTGTGGCATGCATGCAGGATCTAGTTCCCTGATGAGGGATCTAACTTGGGCTCCCTGCTTTGGGAACTTGGAGTCTTTACCACTGGACCACCAGGGAAGTCCCTCCTCATTAGGTTGAAATGCCACTTTTACCACAGACTAAATTCCCACATGTACATTGTTAATTAGATTTTAGAGTTGATGTATAGGTCTATTTCTGTGCTGATATCACAGTGATTCAATAACGGATTCAATAAAGCAAATTTATTTTTTAAATTTAACAAATTGGAGAGAATTAATATATTTGCAATATTGAGTCTTTTCAGCCAGGAACATCGGTTGACTTTCTATTTGTTCTATGTTATATCTTCCTATAAAAGCTCTGTAAGTTTCTTCATAAAGGCTTGACAAATTTTTAAATGTTTATTCTGGGGTACTTTGGGTGCTCTTGTTAGTGGAATTTGTTTTCCATTATGTTTTCAAACTAGCTGTTTCTGGCGTGTGGAAAATCTGTTGGCTGCATTTAATTTACTTGCATGTAGCTCCTGCTCCATTATATTGTAAACTCCTTAAGGCGAGGGCCCTCCGTAATGCTTTGCTCAATATGAACATGACGTAGGATACTATTGTTGACCGTCATATTAGGCTTTTCCATTATACTCAGTGACCAAGTGGAGGGGAACCTCAGGTAGCAGTGATATTTGTGAAAACTGGATCATGATCGAGACAGTGGGGAGAGATTGAAGGGACCTTGGAGTCAAGCAGACCTGGACTTGAATGCTGACTTTGCCACGTTCTGGTTGTGTAATCTTGGCATCTCCGAACCTCAATTTCTTCCTTAGGCTCATCTCTGAACCTAATTCACAAAATGAGCTAACATATAAAGCATTTTGTGACTGGCCGCCAGCAGATGTTCCACGATGGATGGTTGTTATGATCATTATGAGTCCATATTGTCATGTAACCAAATCTATCCAATAAGAGGCACATTTAAGAAGGCATGGTCTGGTATATTGAACGGATTCTTATTTATTTACCTACCTATTTAGTTATTTATTTTTAAATTTTTTTGGGGGGATTTTTTTTTTGTTCTTCAAACAGAAAGTCACAAAAATTATGATCATCCTCATCAGTTCACTCAGTCCCATGTAATTAATTTTTTTTCATCCTGATCGTTTGTTAGCACTTTTATGAGTTTATCAGTTTTCCATTAGAGTTCTGAAAATGCTTATTCATTCAGTTCAGCAGTATAGTCAGTTACCAGAAACCTGTACTTGTTGAGTCTTTTCCATCAATTCCTTGAAGATGAAACCCTTTTATAGGAACATATTTGCAGAAGCATCAGAGTACACCCAGAACTGTCTGTAAATGACAAAAGACTTTAAAATGACCACGGTTAAAGATTTGATGAAAGTTCATAATAATGCAATTGACAAGGAAATTTAGTTATTTCTGAGATATACATTCTAAAGTAATAACTAGAATTATGACTTATAACATTATACCAGAACATATAAGATTTTTAGAAATTTCATGTAATGTCTGAAACATTTATATTAACATATTTCCATACAAATAACCCAAAGAAAGTTTAGTATTAGTTGTTTGTTTGTTTGTTTATACTGCAGTTTCTTATTAGTCATCAATTTTATACACATCAGTGTATACATGTCAATCCCAATCGCCCAATTCAGCACACCACCATCCCCACCCCACCACAGTTTTCCCCCCTTGGTGTCCATACGTCTGTTCTCTGCATCTGTGTCTCAACTTCTGCTCTGCAAACCGGCTCATCTGTACCATTTTTCTAGGTTCCACATACATGCGTTAATATACGGTGTTTGTTTTTCTCTTTCTGACTTACTTTACTCTGTATGATAGTCTCTAGATCTGTCCATGTCTCAACAAATGACTCAATTTCGTTCCTTTTTATGGCTGAGTAATATTCCATTGTATATATGTACCACATCTTCTTTATCCATTCGTCTGTCAATGGGCATTTAGGTTGCTTCCATGACCTGACTATTGTAAATAGTACTGCAATGAACATTGGGGTGCATGTGTCTTTTTGAATTATGGTTTTCTCTGAGTATATGCCCAGTAGTGGGATTTCTGGATCATATGGTAAATCTATTTTTAGTTTTTTAAGGAACCTCCATACTGTTCTCCATAGAGGCTGTATCAATTTACATTTCCACCAACAGTGCAAGAGGGTTCCCTTTTCTCCACACCCTCTCCAGCATTTGTTGGTTGTAGATTTTCTGATGATGCCTATTCTAACTGGTGTGAGGTGATACCTCATTGTAGTTTTAATTTGCATTTCTCTAATAATTAGTGATGTTGAGCAGCTTTTCATGTGCCTCTTGGCCATCTGTATATCTTCTTTGGAGAAATGTCTATTTAGGTCTTCTGCCCATTTTTGGATTGGGTTTTTTGTTTCTTTAATATTGAGCTGCATGAGCTGTTTATATATTTTGGAGATTAATCCTTTGTCCGTTCATTCATTTGCAAATATTTTCTCCCATTCTGAGAGTTGTCTTTTTGTCTTGTTTATGGTTGCCTTTGCTGTGCAAAAGCTTTGAAGTTTCATTAGGTCCCATTTTGTTTTTTCTGTTTTTATTTCCATTACTCTAGGAGATGGATCAAAAAAGATCTTGCTGTGATTTATGTCAAAGAGGGTTCTTCCTGTGTTTTCCTCCAAGAGTTTTATAGTGTCTGGTCTTAAATTTAGGTCTCGAATCCATTTTGAGTTTATTTTTGTATATGGTGTTAGGGAGTGTTCTAATTTCATTCTTTTACATGTAGCTGTCCAGTTTCCCCAGCACCACTTACTGAAGAGACTGTCTTTTCTCCATTGAATATCTTTTTTATTTTTTTAATACAATTATCCATTTTATTTATAGGCATTTACTTATTAAGGAAAGATACTAAAGAGCACTAGACCAACTGTGAAATCACTTAGAGAGTTCTATGAGAGCAGAAATCATATGGACTATTTCCATTTCATCCTACCACCACTATACGCCCCCCCACCTCAGGACCTGTGACTTAAAGATTTTCTTTTCGCACACAGAGGTTATTCTAAACATAGTGATTGCAGACTGCAACAACAAGGCTGTAACTCTAGACTCTTACTCCATGAATATATTGTGGCTTTTTGTTCTTAAGATATATATCCAAGATGAAATGGCCTAAATTGCTTATATATTATAATTAAACCCAACAATCACTTTGCATTGAGAAAGCTAAGTAATTTTCTATTAAACAGTAAATAGGCTTAAAATGACCTTTGGGATTGGAAGGGCTCAAACTGATAAAATGGAAAGTTACAGCCTATCTTAGTTTCCCATAATCTCTTAGTGTTATTCAAAAGCAATGCTTAAGTATACATAGTAAGGGAAATAAACAATTATAGAGAAAGAAGAGAAAAAATAAGGGTGGTTAAAAATTAGCCTACATTAAAAGAATTTTAATATCCTGCATTTCATGCATCTGTAATGAAACCACAATTTTGTAGGTGTTTCATTCTTTTAAGATGAAAAGGTTTTTAATAGGTATTTGGACAAGGAATGATATCTATATCCATATATCTATATTTATATATAGATATATATGCTGGTTTTTAAATGGGAAGGTAAGCTATATTGACATAGTGAAGAATGTGCCACTTTGGGCAAAACAGAAGGACTGAATGGAAAAAGCATTTAAATTTAAATCAGTAAACTACACTTCTGGTTCTAACACAAACTGTGTAATCCTAAACAGATCAACCTAACTCTTTGTAGGTCCTTTTCTTCTCTTGTGTTTCCCACTTAGAGAAGTTCCTTTAGCATTTGTTGTAGAGCTGGTTTGGTGGTGCTGAATTCTCTTAGGTTTTGCTTGTCTGTAAAGCTTTTGATTTCTCCATCGAATCTGAATGAGATCCTTGCCAGGTAGAGTAATCTTGGTTGTAGGTTCTTCCCTTTCATCACTTTAAGTATATCATGCCACTCCCTTGTGGCTTGTAGAGTTTCTGCTGAGAAATCAGCTTTTAACCTTATGGGAGTTCCCTTGTATGTTGTTTGTTGTTTTTCCCTTGCTGCTTTCAATAATTTTTCTGTCTTTAATTTTTGCCAATTTGATTACTATGTGTCTTGGCATTTTTCTCCTTGGGTTTATCCTGTATGGGACTCTCTGTGCTTCCTGGACTTGGGTGGCTATTTCCTTTCCCATGTTAGGGAAGTTTTCGACTATAATCTCTTCAAATATTTTCTTGGGTCCTTTCTCTCTCTCTTCTCCTTCTGAGACCCCTATAATGCGAATGTTGTTGCGTTTAATGTTGTCCCAGAGGTCTCTTAGGCTGTCTTCATTTCTTTTCATTCTTTTTTCTTTAGTCTGCTCCACATTCGTGAATTCCTCCATTCTGTCTTCCAGGTCACATATCCATTCTTCTGCCGCAGTTATTCTGGTATTGATTCCTTCTAGTGTATTTTTCATTTCAGTTATTGTATTGTTCATCTTTGTTTGTTCTTTAATTCTTCTAGGTGTTTTTTCTTTAATTCTTCTAGGTCTTTGTTAAACATTTCTTGCATCTTCTTGATCTTTGCCTCCATTCTTTTTCCGAGGTCCTGGATCATCTTCACTATCATTATTCTGAATTATTTTTCTGGAAGGTTGCCTATCTCCACTTCATTTAGTTGTTTTTCTGGGGTTTTTTCTTGTTCCTTCATCTGATACATAGCCCTCTGCCTTTTCATTTTGTCTATCTTTCTGTGAAAGTGGTTTTTGTTCCACAGGGTGCAGGATTATAGTTCTTCTTGCTTCTGCTCTCTTCCTTCTGGTGGATGAGGCTATCTAAGAGGCTTGATGGGAGGGACTGGTGGTGGGTAGAGCTGACTGTTGCTCTGGTGGGCAGAGCTCAGTTAAACTTTAATCCACTTGACTGTTGATGGGTGGGGCTGGGTTCCCTCCCTGTTGGTTGTTTGGCCTGAGGCAACCCAACACTGGAGCCTACCTGGGCTCTTTGGTGGGGCTAATGACAGACTCTGGGAGGACTCATGCCAAGGTGTACTTCCCAGATCTTCTGCTGCCAGTGTCCTTGCCCCCATGGTGAGCCACAGCCACCCCCCTCCTCTGCAGGAGACCTTCCAACACTAGCAGGTAGGTCTGGTTCAGTCTCCCCTGGGGTAGCTGCTCCTTCCCCTGGGTCCCAATGCACACACTACTTTGTGTGTGCCCTCCAAGAGTGGAGTCTCTGTTTCCCCCAGTCCTGTCGAAGTCCTGCAATCAATTCCAACTAGGCTTTAAGGTCTGATTCTCTAGGAATTCCTCCTCCCATTGTCGGACCCCCAGGTTGGGAAGCCTGACGTGGGGCTCAGAACCTTCACTCCAGTGGGTGGACTTCTGTGGTGTAAGTGTTCTCCAGTCTGTGAGTCACCCACCCAGCAGTTATGGGATTTGATTTTACTGTGATTGCACCTCTCCTACCGTCTCATTGTGGCTTCTCCTTGGTCTTTGGGTGTGGGGTATCTTTTTTGGTGAGTTCCAGTGTCTTCCTGTCGATGATTGTCCAGCAGCTAGTTGTGATTCTGGTGTTCTCGCAAGAGGGAGTGAGAGCACATCCTTCTACTCCGCCATCTTGGTTCCTTCTCTCCCGAATTGATTCTTTATAGATTCAGTGAACATATTGGAATCATCATTCAAGGCACATGTTACAGAAATTTTCTAAAATTCTTCCTTTTGAGAAATGTGCTGTATGTTGGTCTCCCCTCTCTAACTTGTAAGTTTCCTGAGAGTAGAGGCCAAGTATTATTAATTTTTAAATCTTTAGTGCCTCGCAATTGTGGACACAATATAGGTGGGCTGCATTTCATAGTATGAAGTATAATAATTTATTTTATAGTTCCCTTTTTTATCATCCCCCCAGCTTTTTGTTGTTGCTGATACAAAAGAAGTTGAACTCTCATCTTTGCTAGGAAGTGTAGCTAAGTTTAAGAGAGGATATGCAGATGGCAAAGATGTCTGTAGGCCACCCAAATGTAACTTTTATGGGGCAGTTGGTTTTAAATCTAACTGCTGGTCAGGGCCAGCAGAGGGCGCACAGAGCACAGCTTTGAAGGAGAAAGCTGACTACAGCTGTGCTGGGGAAGAATTAAAAAAAGGCCAGTCAGGGCATTTGCAGAAGAAGGAAATGAGAGCTAGGAAGAAGGCCGTTCCTCGTTTTCATTCTCATCTGCTATTGTAACTCATTCAGGTCCAGCCAGGTCTGTTCTCCTCTTTTCTTTGGCCCTTGCTCAGCAGGTTTTCACAACACTTCCCTTTCTTCTACTTAATTACACAGGCAGACCCGCAAGTGCCGTCAGGTTCTCCAGGCTGGTTTCTCTTTTAGTCAGGTCGGTTACTTAGCTCAGATTTGGGAGATGGACATTGGTGAGGGTTCCAGAAAAACACTGACGAACCCAGAAGCCTCACTTCACCATCCCCACTGAATAAAGCCATTTGGGGGTACTTACAGGGTAGAAATGAGGGCTGGAGTTGGGTTCTTCTCTGCATGAGGAACTGAAGAGGCAAATGAGAGCAGACAGGAAAGGTTATGGGGAGTGGGGACAAAATGCTTTATTGTCTCGCATAAGAAGGTCTGTGGCGGGTACAGAGCCACCCGTGACATGCTCCAACCACATACAAACTAACATAGGCCAGCGTTTCTCAACTTTTTCTGTGGAATGCTAGGATATTAATAGGTGTTATGTGGGAATAAAATCTGTGATCAAATAAGTGTGTGGAAACTCTGGGTTAAAAAAACTGAACCGGTTCCTCTACTGTGGGAGTCCTTAGATCCTTTGGTAGGCTAATTAATATGGTTTGTGAATCTCTGACAGAAAGGGATGTGATGTGAGATTTCCCAAACTTATGTGGACTGAACCTTTTTAACAAACAATATCTATGGGATGAGAATTCTATGAATTACCCTTGGAAAGTGCAGAAATAGACTTGTCTAGTGTTTAGGAAATTAGGCAGTTACTCCATGAAATACTTTAACAAGTAGCCATGAAGCTCTTTAAAAAGGACAGTGTTTTCTTCAAAAGACTCTTGTGGCTTCCCATTCCTATTGAGGGAGGTGTGCAGGGATGAGTGGAGTGCTGAAGGAAGGAATATCAGAATTTCAAGTGGGTTTTTTGAAATTTCTCATGTCCCTTACTACCCTTCCTCCTCAGATATTCTGATATCATCCTTGCTACCTCATTCCCATATTTGAGGATCTCTTGAATTGTGTGCCATTGCTGGCACTGGGAGCGATTGCATCTCTCAAGTGCATTGGAAGAGAGAAAATGGTTGTGAACTGTTGTCCTACAGGTGGAGTCCAAAATTCTCTGCCTGTTGTTTAAGGTTTTCTGTTGGCTTCTTAAACCCCAGTATCTCCCTAAGTTTAACCTTCTTCTCCTTCCCACATTATTTACCACTATAGTCTGCTCACTGATCTGACATCATATTATGCTGATTCTGGGCTGGAAGCTCTTGGACATAGAATCTTTCCCCACATTCTCCTAATTCCTCTTCCATCCTTCAAAATCCAGCTTAAGTGTTACTTCCTTCAGAGGGCTCCAGTTATCTACCAGCCTACACCACTTATTTTTTACAATATTGGTTTCAGCCATTAATTGCAGATAGCTAATTTTTTGTTAACAAATCTGTTGGGTTTAAAAAAGTTTATAAAGTGACTGTTTGGATGTAGAGCACATTCCTCTGCAGAAATATTGTAACTGAGTCAAGGTGTATTTGAAATAGAAAGAGTAGAAAACAATCTCTAGTGATTAAACAAAACAGGGAATTAATAAGATTGAATTAGCTTACTCTCATTTATCTTAGTGCTGGTGTAAGGAAGAGCAGGTTTAATTAAAGGGCGATGAAGAGGTGTTGGAAATTAGTGGGTATTCTGCATGGGCCTCATGGGACAATTTCACAGAAGACTTAGACTCTTTGTTATGTCTTCATTACTTCACAGCTCCTAACTCTTCATTCCCATGATGCTGGGGTCTGGCTACTAGTGCTTTTGTATTTAGCTGTGGTTTGGATCACTTTTGGCTTAAGAAAGGTTATGGGAGAATGTCAGCAAAAATGGCAGAAAAAAGGACCTCCAAAGATTTTCCCCTCCTTAAGAGCAATGAAAAAACTGTCAAAAATATTCAGAATCACCTTTTTTTAGAACTCTAGAAATTAACCAAAGGCTTGTAGTAACCCAGGAATTGTTTATTCAAGAAAAATGGCTGAATCTTGGTATGAACAGTGAGCTCTGTGGCATTTTAACTTGCCATAGTCCACCCCTCACCCACTTTCCAGCTATGTAATAGCCTTAAAAATTAACAGCCCACATTTCTGGGCAGCTTGGCAGCCACCAGAGAGGGCAAAATGTATATGGGACTTATTCAAAGCCTCATTCTTATAGAATTGTTATTATCTGGTTTGTCTGGTGGTTCCCTGGGAGACTTCACTTGTGAGGCTAGCTCAGGGCTCACTCAATGCTAAAAATCTTCTCCTCCCACAGGGGGCATTGTCAAGAACAATGAAAGGCAAAGAATTTAACTTTGCAGGTGCCTAAGATGGATAGCAGTTGGGGGAAATGGTAGACTAGCATTATGGTGAATGCACTGTTCATAGGGGCTTTGAAAAGCTCTGAAATATTCTTGGTAATTTAGAAGACCATGTACATGGAAGAGCTGTGAGCTGTGAGCTTAGAAAAGACCTGAGAAGGCCCTAAGCTCTCGTTCCTAATTGACCACACGGTTCTATGCAAGCAGGAAGTGAAGGCTAAGGTGGAGTCATAAACTGAGTTTTAAAGGCATGCTCCAGTATTGACACAGAGACACTCATAGCAAAATCTGGGAGACTGATTGGTTCCAGGGGTTTAAGGAAATTTCTGTCTAATCATTAGCTCACTAATGAGTTAACCAAGTAGAGACACTAACATGGCAAAGAATGTAGACTTTACAGAATTAGTTCAGGAAAGTCACTAAACAAATAGCAACAACTGTAACAAGTGGTAGCAACAACAAATGGTGTAGGTAGTGTGAGCAAAATAAGCCTCAATAAATTTAAAAGTATTGAAATAATTACAAAATATATTCTCTAATCGCAATTCAATAAAATTAGAAACCAATTACAGAAGAAATTTTGCAAAACACAAAATATGTGAAAATTAAATAACATACTCCTAAAATAACCAATGGGTCAAAGAAGAAATCACCAGAGATAGTCCCTCATACTTTGACATGAATGAAAATGAAAACACAACATGCCAAAATATAAGATGGAGCTGAAACAGTCTTTAGAGGGAAATTTATAGAAATAAAAATCCTAAATACAAATTCTATAAACAAATAAATACAGAAGGCATGTTCTCATGGTGATAGCAGAGGAGCAAGAACAAATAAACTCAATCAAGCTCTTTCCAAGGCTCTGCTTGTGTTACATCTACTAATATCCTGTTGGCCAAAATAAATTACATGCCTGAGCCAGAGTGAAGGAGAGGGGCACAACACACTCCCCACAGTGGAAGGGCCCTGGTGCTCTTCACTGTATTATGCTTCTCTGTAATGTTGCTTGTTTCCACGTCCCTGCTTTTGAAGTAGGCATAGAATTATAAAAATGCAAGATAAAAGCAGTGAAAACCATGTTGCTTTCATTGTTCAAGATCTGTGGTTGTGAATTACTACTTAGTATGAGTTCAAATGTTAGAAAACTCCTTTAATCATGTATTCTAATCATTGGTGTCCATGGAGGAAAATATTTAACCTGTTGTTACACATTCTCTGATCAGCAGTGTCGATTCTGTTCAGATGTCATCGTTTAAATGGGACTGGAAAATGATTCATTAATATGGCTTATTTTGAGATTGTCCATCTTAAAGTAGTGAGTTCTACTGGGGTTCTATTTATTAGCCCAGAATTAATAACCCTTCACTAACCTGTGAAGTTGGAGGATGGATTTGGAAAAAGGCTGAATATTGTATCATATAAACCGATTTTTGTACTGTCCACTTGGTGGTAGAGTTGATTTTAGAAAGCAGCGCGAAGAGTAATTAGCCAAGTAAAAGAGAAACAGAATCTCATGAATTTCTAGCCATGAGAAAAATGGAGCATACACTTTTAGTAGGTATTCTTCTAGGCAGCATCATTACTTTTATTAAAGTATAAAAGATAATGTAATCCAGGGTAGGTATGTTCATATAATAGTTTTCTTGTTTTGTTTTGTTTTTTTTTTTTTGCTAAGGAGGTATGATAATTCCATTTCCCAACACATCAGATGAAGCATCTTGCTTACTGGTTAGAGTTCAGTGCTCAGAAATATAGATTTTAGAGACTGTCGATTTGGGTAATCCTAAACATCATTTAATCTTTATTATTATTTTTTTAATTTAGAAAATCCTTGTGTAAAGTAACACTCCTCATACAATATGGTCTAAGTCCTTCTTCCTTAAAGCATGGTTTCCATGCTTTAAGCAACACTTGGCAACACTGGCATCACTTGGGAACTTGTTAAAAATGCAGAATCTTGGCCCTCACCCCAGATCTGCTGAATTAGACTGCAATTTAACAAAATCCTTAGGTTTTTTGCATGCACTGTGAGTTGCACCATTCTCCATTGGTAAAATGCAAGCAGTGGATGATGAGGTACAAAAGGACGAGAAGTAGGGCAGGTATCAGGACTGGAATCATTTAACAGATATTCACAGATTTATCCTGAACGTTTAGTTGCTTATTTGAAACTATCCTGTAATGCCCATGCTCTGGCACTGGAGATTGTATACATGAAGGCATCCTGAGTTCTTTTAGATTGTAAAAGAAAGAAAATAGAGTTATGTCAGTCATTCACACACTTGTCAATCAATCACTAAAATACAAGAGATTCTGGAGACTGGTGTTCTATTCTGGTCCAGCCGGTAACTGATGGTACGACATTTGGCAGGACATTCATCTCTTAGTCTTTAGCTTCTTTATCTGAAAAATGGTTTGGTTTTAGGTGCAGTCAGGGTTGAGATTCAGCTGGTAAACCCAGGTAGCCCTGTACCCATCTTTATGGGGGCATCGGTTTAGAGTGGCTGGTGCTGATGCCCCATTGGTTGTTACATAATTTGACTACTGTCAGCTGATGATTTCAGGGGAACTGAGTGCCAGGGACTGTTAGGAACTAGTATTATCACTGTAGGTTCCAGAATATTTGCATGTCATAGACTCAGACACATGCAAATACAGACCCGAGGGGTAAGAAAGCTGAACCAAGTGGTGCAGGGAGTAGAAAGTACATGGGCTTTCATGTCAAACAGTCTTGGGTTTGTATCCTAGCTCTGCTGCGTACTAGCTGTATGGGTCTAAAGTATATTACCTAAACTCATTTGGTATCAGTTTTGCTTTTTAGCTGAAAAATGGGATTAACATAATAATACATAGCTCAAAGTGGAATTAATAAGATAATTTATGTAGAGAATCTGGCAAACAGTGGATGCTCTATCAATGTTAGTTTCCCTTCACTTATGTATCCATACTCAGACTAACTTATATATAGATCTTTTCTTCTGGAAACCTCTATAATGTGATATACTGAATGAACAGAGACACTATGTGTCTTAATAATTTTAAAAAAAGATAGCTAACGTTTTTTTTAGTCGCACCACGTGGCATGTGGGATCTTAGTTCCCTGACCAGGGATCGAAACTGCATCCCCTGCATTGGAAGCTCAGAGTCTTAACTACTGGACTGCCAGGGAAGTCCCAAGATAGCTAACTTTTAAGGTAATTCTGATAATTCTAATTAGGGAGGGGGATGTTATACATCCATCTAGGGCTCTTGCTAAAATCAAAGATGACTTTTCATCTTTAGGCCAGTGATCTTTAAACATTTTTGCTTGTACTATGCCCTCCCTAGGAATTTTGAAAACAAGTAAACAAACAAAAACTGCCATGTACTCCACATACATTTTTAAGGTGACATCTAAAATTTTTCATCATAAACTTAAATAGTTGCAAAGGCTGTAATTTCTGGTGTACTATAAATATTACCATTAAAAACAAAACTATTGTTTATCTTAGATTTAGAATAAAGTTTGTAAAATGTGTGCTGGGAAATTTCAATCTGCAAGGTGGACCACTCTGTATTTTTACAATTCTTATTAGTGATAAACAGCCTGGTGAGGAGTTGCTTTCACCAGTGTCTCATTCAGTGCCCTGGGTGCTTATTTATAAGCTTCATTTCAAGGAAGAGAAGGTGAAAAGTTACATGTTTATTTCTGACCGTTCAACATTGCATCTTTGAATAAAAGCAGGGATTGGCAGACTTTTTCTTAAAGGGCCAGATAGTAAATAGTCATACGGTCTCTGTCACAAGTATTCAACTCCCCCTTGTAGTGGAAGAGCAACCATACACAGTACAGGAGTGGACAGGGCTGTGTTCCAATAAAATTACTTACCCTATTAGTTGTCACTCCCTATTCCCTGCCCCCCACCCCATTCCTAGGAAACTACATATTTACTTTCTATCTCTGTAGATTTGCCTAGGCTGGACTTTTGGAAGCTTATTTAAGAGCTCGTTATGGTGGGTTTTTTGTTTTTTTACAGTTTTATTTATTTATTTATTTGGCTGTGCCGGGTCTTAGTTGTGGCATGCGGGATCTTTTTCTTAGTTGCGGCATGCGGGCTCTTAGTTGCGGCTTGTGGGATCTAGTTCCCTGACCAGGGATCCAACCTGGGCCCCCTGCATTGGGAGCGCGGAGTCTTAACCACTGGACCACCAGGCAAGTCCCCGTTATGGTGATTCTGTATGAACCTAATTCTCTGTATTAAATTCCTTTCTGCTTAAAATGCCTTGAGCAGTTTCTGTTTCAAAGAGGAGCTTGTTTATTAATGTGTGATAATGGGTGTCAAATTGCTATGATATTTAGATTCAATTGTATACAATATTTACAGCATACCAAGAACTATATCTTTTGAAAGTATTTCTATTTATGATGAAAAAAATTTAGATGTTTCACTTAAAACACTATTCAAGATAAATAGCCTTCAAAACTCTTAGGTGAGATGCAAGCAAAGGAGTCTGGCGTCCTGCTTTAGGCTGGGCATCATTATCTTTGGAATGTCCTTTGAAACTAAGGACCATGTTTTTTGGCTTCAATCTTTAAAAAAGTTTACTAACTTCTACAAATCATTTTTGTTTGATTCCTTCCATGACAAAGCAAAATGTATTTATTATTTAAAACTTTCAAAACACTACAGATGTGATGGTCCTACCCAGAACCACACTTTTAGAGGTAACTATACTTGCCAGATTTTTATCCTGAGATCTTTCTCTGGCGCGGGAGCTATAGGAGAAACTTACTGGGTTCGTTAGATGACCTCTTGAGCTGCCTCCTAGCATCTGAGATTGAAATACAAATTTGGTGCCTTTCTCTGGGCTCTGAATTCCTAGCATAGTGCCCTACCTCTGGTTCTTAATGAATCTTTGTTGATGTTGACCTCTATTTTAAATGATTCAAAACCTCTAAAACGGGCTTCCCTGCTGGCGCAGTGGTAGAGAGTCTGCCTGCTGATGCAGGGGACACGGGTTCGTGCCCCAGTCCGGGAAGATCCCGCATGCCGCGGAGCCGCTGGGCCCGTGAGCCATGGCCGCTGAGCCTGCGCGTCAGGAGCCTGTGCTCCGCAACGGGAGAGGCCACAACACTGAGAGGCCCGCGTACCGCAAAAAACAAAAACAAAAACAAAAAACCTCTAAAAGGAGCTAAAAAGTAGATCATCTAAGATGTGAGTCTGAAGTGCACATCTTTCTGTGTAGTAAAGATCCTGTGCAAAGATAGTGCTTTGGTTTTTCTTTCTTTTTTTTCTTTTTTTTTCGTAATTAAAGATGACATTCATTTTTTAAAAAAGTGGATAACTATCACACAGAAATAACACATGTCTTTTGTTATTTAAGTCAAGTATTACCTTCTTGATCTTCCCAAAATGAAGTGATGCCTCATGCTATATCATTTCAGTAGAGATAATACTGATAATACTTGACATTTATAATTGCTTTATATTTAACAAGTACTATGAGATGTATCTTATTTGAGCCTAGTGGCACAGACTTAGTAAGGATTATACCCATCTTAGAGATGGGGGCTAAGAGAGGTTCATTGACTTTCTCAAGGTCATGTAGTTAATTGTAGAGCTTGAACTAAAACATTTTGACTTTAGTGTTCTTTTCCCCACCTACACATTAAACATTGCCCAGAAATTGCCTTTGTTAAATGATAATTTGGGTAAGATGACTTTGGGGGGCAATTATAGGATGGCTAGCATATGCTTCTGCAAACTTTGCTTATTCTTGCACAACTTTCCCATCTTGGAAGCTGAGCGGCAGTTTAGCACCATTAATATAAATCAGTACATTAGGTGTGGCCTGATGAGGGTGCTCTTATTCAATGCATGGTTTGAAACCTGATGTTAAATTTCACTTATAAGTTCACATATGGCTTAAATAAATGAGTGTGAGTGTGAGTATGTTTATCTTGGACCAAATAGTTCAGTTTCACTTTTTTTTTTTTTATCTATACAAAGAACTGGAATCTTGTCTTTTCCCCTTACTTTGAATATAACACAGTGTAGATTTAAAACAATAAGGAACATTCCAAAGATTGGATTGATTTAACTCTGACTCCTGAGGGAGAGTGTGGAGTGGGGAAAAGAGGCTGGATCGGTTCAGCACTGAGAAGATGGTCAGCAACTGGTGAGACATTTTTAAGGAGCCCTTTGACCCTCTTCCCTCAACTCAGACCTAGCAGTGCCCACATCACATAACTAGGGTTCCCTATGTATGTGCAGGCCCTCAGTGTTTGGATTAGCTTGCCTAAATTTTTGGCTAACACCAAAAGTTAAAAAATTTACATTTGTGTTTTTTGATTTACTGATGGAAAAATTAACCTGAGTTCAGCTTTTGTTTCTGAGCTGCCCATTTATGGACAGACTTGGGTAATACCTTCCTGACTGGGCTGATTCCCTTCCCCACCTGTCACCATCACAAACACATGCATACACTCAGGTCTCTCTTGAGCAGGTGCTGTCCCATCCACCTAGGCCTGGGAGTCCCTAGACAGTATAGGAACGTCACGTGACCTTCAGCCCAATAATCACTCTCCCTGGCTAGTCTGTGGATAGTTCCTTAATTTACTGAAATCCATTATACCACGGTACATTGAATTTCTTAAATAGTGTCAGACAGCAGAGACTTTGCCACTTCCTAGCCTGGAAACTCTGGGCAAGTGACTGAACCTCTTCAGAGTGGGGCTAATAATAGTACCTACCTTCAAGTGTAGTTGTGGGGATTTAAAGATTCTGTAGGAAAACCGACTAGCAAATACTCAGTATTATTAACCGTCCTTGGTTGTAGGTCCCAACCTTAGGGAGTAGGGTTTTTTTGGGGGGAGGTGGGTACAGGACTAATAATAATTTTAGGAACAATAAGTTGCAATAGGGACCAAAGAATAATTTCTATAAACCCACAAGCAGAAATTAATAATAGGACCTTAAGGGGGAAAGAGATTCAGGTTCCACAAAGGAAGTTAACGGTCATTTTGGGAGGTAGCATCCTGAGTCTGAGTGGCAGTAAAGGAGGTTCAGGTTAGAATTGGAGGTCCCAGTGACTCCCTCCCTAGGCAGTCTACCAGGAAGGATGACTCAGTGTTAAGCATCTCCAGGTCGAGGGCTGGAGCAGCTCAAGTTCAGCTCAGTGCATGCATTATACCCAGGAAGACAGAGGTAGGAAAAGTGTACAGATGGGCACCTGAAATGATGAAATCCAGCAGCGTTTCATTGCACATCTACCCTTTTTTTCCCTCAGTGTTTTACTCTTTCAAAATTTATTTCTATACAGTTGAAATAATGAATGTGTCTAGGAGTTTTTAGTCAAGAAAGTGTTTGTTTGAAGATCTCAAGTATTTTTGGTTTGGCGTACTTTTTATATGGCAATAGATTATTGAATTCTTAGAGCATTTGAAGTGGTATGTTTGATATGATATGATTTTTTTAATGCTGAGGGAAAAGACTCTCCCTATATGGATAAAACCTTCTGGTGATGTTCTCTTTCTTATCATCATTTAAATTCGTGTTTTAAACTTATCCTCATCTTCCTTCTCTGTTTTCAGTTTCCTAAATGCTGCAGAAAATGGATAAAATAGAATGGATGTGAACAAGACTTCCCTGAGAGAGGAGCCTCTATTAGAGAGATAGGAGGCCTAGTGGACTCAAGAAAAGATACCAAATAGTAGTGTGTATTTCTGTGTGTGTTTGGGAGATGGGCTGAGGATAGTTAGGTAAATGGAAGAATGTGATCAACTTGGAAGAATTAAACCTCAACCATCTATCTATTTAATTAATTAGTTTATTTTTTGGCTGGGCCGCATGGCTTGCGGGATCTTAGTTCCCAGACCAGGGACTGAACCTGTGCCCCCTGCAGTGAAAGCACAGAGTCCTAACCACTGGACCACCAGGGAATTCCCTATCTATTTTATTTTATTTTTTTAAATAAAATTTATTTATTTATTTATTTTTGGCTGCATTGGGTCTTCATTGCTGCATACGGGCTTTCTCTAATTGCGGAGAGTGGGGGCTCCTCTTCATTGTGGTGCATAGGCTTCTCACTGCGGTGTCTTCTCTTGTGGAGCATGGGCTCTAGGTGCGCAGGTTTCAGTAGTTGTGGCATGTGGGCTCAGTAGTTGTGGGGCACAGGCTTGGTTGCTCCACGGCATGCGGGATCTTCCCGGACCAGGGCTTGAACCCGCATCCCCTGCATTGGCAGGCGGATTCTTAACCACTGCGCCACCAGGGAAGCCCTCCCTACCTATTTTAAATGACATTCTTGATTCCAAAATCTTAATGAAGTAGAGTGTAAAATCACTGATTGGAGATGTAGCAGTCAGGCTAGGCTAACTAGCTGAAAATCTCAGTGGAACAGAAAAAACTGAAAATCTCAGTGGCTTAACACAACAAAGGTTTATTTCTCTTTTTTGTCATAGTCTGATGTAGATTGTGTGGCTCCCCTGCTTGACTCTCCTCCAAGTGGTGACTCAGGGATTCAAGTTCCTTTTATCTTGCAATTCTGCTATCTTATAGTACTTTGTTTCCAGCTGCATGGACAAGAGAGAGAGAGGGTATGGATGAGGTACACCCTTCTTGGATTAGAAGTGACACATCAGGGGGCTTCCCTGGTGGCGCAGTGGTTAAGAATCTGCCTGCCAATGCAGGGGACACGGGTTCGAGCCCTGGTCCGGGAAGATCCCACATGCCATGGAGCAACTAAGCCTGTGTGCCACAACTACTGAGCCTGCGTACTACAACTGCTGAAGCCTGTGTGCCTAGAGCCTGTGCTCTGCAACAAGACAAGCCACCGCAACGAGAAGCCCGCGCACTGTAATGAAGAGTAGCCCCCACTTGCCGCAACTAGAGAAATCCCGCGCACAGCAATGAAGACCCAATGCAGCCAAAAAGAAATAAAATAAATAAATTTATATAAAAATAAGTGACACATCACTTTAACTCACATTCTGTTGTTAAGAATTAGTGACATGATACCAGTAGGCTTCTTGGGAGCTGGGAAATGGTGAGGAGCACATGGAGTTTTGGGGGGCATTAGCAATCTTGCCATAGACATATTGCCTCCATTATGTTATTCTGTGTCCTTTATCTTCTCGTGATAAATTTCTCATACAATTAGTATCAGGAAAAATTTTCCTTTTCTAAAGAGTGTGCTTTACCTCCTAGAGTAAAGAAAAAGAAACCAAAAATAAACAAATGGGACCTAATTAAACTTAAAAGCTTCTGCAAAGGAAAGAAGCAAAGGAAACCGTAAACAAAATGAAAAGACAACCCACAGAATGGGAGACAATATTTGCAAGTGAAGTGACCAACAAGGGATTAATCTCCAAAATATACAAACAGTTAATGCAGCTCTATGTCAAAAAAAAAAAAAAAACAAACCAAACAAAACCAAAACAACCCAATCAGAAAATGGGCAGAAGATCTAAGTAGACATTGCTCCAAATAAAACATACAGATGGCCAAAAAGCACATGAAAAGATGCTCAACATCACTAATTATCAGAGAAATGCAAATTAAATCTACAATGAGGTATCACCTACACCAGTCAGAATGGACATCATCAAAAAGTCTGCAAACAATAAATGCTGGAGAAAGTGTAGAGAAAAGGGAACCTTCCTACACTGTTGGTGGGAATGTAAATTGGTACAGCCACTCTGGAGAACAGTATGGAGGTTCCTTAAAAAACTAAAATAGAAATACCGTATGATCCAGCAATTCCACTCCTGGGCATAAATCCGGAGAAAACCATAATCTGAAAGGATACATGCACCCCAGTGTTCACTGCAGCACTGTTTACAATAGCCAAGATATTGAAGCAACCTAAATATCCATCAACAGAGGAATGGATAAAGAAGATGTGGTACATATATACAATAGAATTATTATTCAGCCATAAAAAAGAACAAAATAATGCCATTTGCAGCAACATGGGTGGACCTGGAGATGATCATACTAAGTGAAGTAAGTCAGACAGAGAAAGACAAATATCATATGATATCACTTATATGTGGAATCTAAAAAAATGGTACAAATGAACTTATTTACAAAACAGAAATAGAGTCACAGATGTAGAAAACAAACTTGCGGTTACCAGGGGAAAGAGAGCAGAGGGATAAATTGGGAGATTGGAATTGACATATACACACTACTATATATAAAATAGTTAACAAATAAAGACCTATTGTATAGCACAGGGAACTCTTCTCAATACTCTGTAATGACCTATATGGCAAAAGAATCTAAAAAAGAGTGCATATATGTATATGTATAACTGATTCACTTTGCTGTACAGCAGAAACTAACACAGCATTGTAAATCAACAGTACTCCAATAAATATTTTTTTTAAATAGTGTGCTTTTTCTTTTTCTTTTTTTTTTTTTATAGTTAGGAACTTTAAATTTAATGCTAATGTCTACCTGATCTCAGATTTTTGGTAGCATCCTCTATCCTATTCCTCTACTGGGTTTCTGAAATCATTTTAGGATGGTTTAAGCAATAAGGGCTTTATTATCTGACATGACAAGCCTGGCATTTCAAGGACTGGTTAATTCAGTGTTACAGCAATGTCATAGAGGACCATGTATGCTTTATTTTTCTCAGTGTTTGGCAGTGTCTCCCCTCCTTGTCATGAATAGCTTAGTAGTTCCAGATGTCACATGTCATGGTAGACCTTGGTCAGGCATGTGCCTTGTGTTGCAGGAGACAAATGATGCTCACAGACTGGCCATCATGACTTGATTGCAATATAGTGCCACTAGGCATGCATCATGCCTAGTCATTATATAATATTGTATTATATAACCGGTGGAAAATGTTGCAAAATGATGCTGGGGGCAGGGCAAAAAAATTGTATCCAGAGTTGGATGTTAGATCCAGGCAAATGGCTTGTTGGGAAAAGTTTTTGCAATCATATAAAGAAATCGTGTTGGCGTATTAGGTGACCTGTTTGGTGGGGGGTACTAGTGATAGAAGTGGTGAGAAGCAGCTGGATTCTGGATATAGTTAGAAGGATTTGCTTATGAATTGGATGTGAGGAGTGAGAGAGACAGAGATGTTGAGAATGGCTCTAAGTTTTTGGGAGTTGCTATTTATTGAGATGCGGAATATAGAGGAGCTTGGTAGTGTTTCATAAAATAAAATGTGTCAGGTTGTTAACACAGACTGGAGGTAAGAAGTGGCAAGGAGTCTGGACTGGGGCTGAGATAGAGAGCTGAGATGGAGAGCTGGAATCAGAGTATTGCCCCAGGACCCAGACAGGTAGAAAAGGTACCTGGCATGGGCAAGGACTCTGGTATGCTGGAGGCCCCACCCCTTGTCCCAAACCATGGTCCCCTCCAGGCATGATTGGCTACAAGTGTTCCTTTTACAAAGAGCTCTGATACCCATTTTCCCACTCAACCCTCAGGAGAGCCCTGCAATGTGGCGATTGCTCTTATGCCCGTGAGCAAAGACTTGAAAACAATCTCAGAAAAGTTGTTATTCATGCATTCATTTAAAAAAACATTTATTATGTGCTGGCTGTATGTCAGGAAATAAACCCCAGTTCTCCTGGTTCAAGGCCAGTGTTCTTTCCATATATCTACTTCAATATGCTGATTCCTGTTTCACTCTCCACCTAAATTTGCCTCTGAATTATTCCCCATTCTGTTGTGACTTTGAAATGTCTACAAATTCATTAGTACTCCTCTTTTTAAGAAGGGGAGCTTCAGCTCCCTCCCCGTGAATTTGGACTGGTTTACTTCTAATGAATTAGAATAAAGCAGAGTGATAGTGTGTGATTTCAGAGGCCATGCCATAAAAGGGACTGTAATCCCACATGCTGCAGCTAAGGATCCCACACTCAGACTTCCCTGGTGGTGCCAGTGGTTAAGAATCCCCCTGCCAATGCAGGGGACATGGGTTCCATCCCTAGTTCGGGAAGATCCCACATGCCGCGGAGCAACTAAGCCCATGAGCCACAACTACTGAGCCTGTGTGCTGCAACTATGGAAGCTCGCTCACCTAGAGCCCGTGTTCCACACCAAGAGAAGACACTGAAATGAGAAGCCCACGCACTGCAGCGAAGAGTAGCCCCTGCTCGCTCCAACTAGAGGAAGCCAGTGCGCAGGAACAAAGACCCAACACAGCCAAGGTAAAAAATTTAAAAAAAATTTCAAATTGAGATATAATTGACATATTAATATAACATTGTATAAGCTTAAGGTACACAATGTGTTGGTTTGACACATTAAAAAAATAAAATAAAATAAAGATCCCGCACGCGGCCACAAAGATCCTGTGTGCCACAACTAAAACCCGGCGCAGCCAAATAAATAAATATTTAAAAAAAAAAAAGAAAAGAAAAAGAAACTGATTTTTTTAAAAAAAGGGGACTGCAACCTCCTGCTTGTTCTCTTGTTCTCTCTCTTAAATCACCTGCTTTGGGGAAGCCAGCTGCCATACTGTGAGCAGAATGATGAAGAGGTCCATAGAGGGAAGAATTGAGGCCCCTGGCCAAGAGATGTGTCAGTGACCTTGCGATCAGATCCTTTAGCCCAAGCCCACATCTTGACTGCAACCTCATGAGAGACCCTGAGCTAGAACCACCTCAATAAGCTATGCTTGCATTTCTAACCCTCAGAAACTGAGACAATAAATACTTGCTCTTTTAAAAAAAAAGTTAGGTTTTAAAAAAGTACTGAAAAATGAAGAAAAAAAAGACAATCCACAATCGCATGAAAAAGGATAATATCTATTCCAACAGTATAGAAAGAAGAAATTAAAACTCTTTCTCCCTTCCCTGATCTCTACCTTCCCCCCAGTTTTATTTAGATATAATTGACATATCCAAGGTATGCAACAAAACGATTTGATATATGTATCTATTGTGAAATGATTGCCACAGTAAGTTTGGTTAGCATTAGTCACCCTGATCTTTAGTTCTTCATCCCAAGGTGACCAGGTTACTCTTCCACAAAATTTTCATGCATATGCAATTTTCATCTTAAAATCCTTTTAAGATGTTCATTAAAAAATCGTATTACAGGGCTTCCCCGGTGGCACAGTGGTTGAGCGTCCGCCTGCCGATGCAGGGGACGCGGGTTCGTGCCCCGGTCCGGGAGGATCCCGCATGCTGCGGAGCGACTGGGCCCGTGAGCCATGGCCGCCGGGCCTGCACGTCCGGAGCCTGTGCTCCGCAACGGGAGAGGCCACGGCAGTGAGAGGCCCGCGTACCGCAAAAAAAAAAAAAAAAAAAAAAAAAAAAAAAAAAATCGTATTACAGACTTGAAAAACTTAGTATACCTTGAAGATGCCTTCCTATCAGTACATACACATCTATCTTATTCTTTTCTTTTTTTAATAAATTTATTTATTTATGGCCGCCTTGGGTCTTTGTTGCTGCGTGCGGGCTTTCTCTAGTTGCGGCGAGCGGGGGCTACTCTTCATTGCAGTGCGCAGGCTTCTCATTTCAGTGGCTTCTCTTGTTGCAGAGCATGGGCTCTAGGCGCCGGGCTTCAGTAGTTGTAGCTCTGGGGCTTAGTTGCCCCACGGCATGTGGGATCTTCCCGGACCAGGGATCGAACCCGTGTCCCCTGCAGTGGCAGGTGGATTCTTAACCACTGTGCCACCAGGGAAGCCCTCTATCTTATTCTATTTAATGGATTTTTCATTATTTGAATGTATCCTATTTCTTTAAATCAGTCTCCATATACGGATATTCAGAATATTTCCACTTTTTATTCCATTACAAGAATGTTGTGGTGAACATTTTCATACTTTTGTGGGTACCCTCAGGTAAATTCCTAGTGGTGGAATTCTGACATCAAAGGGTATTGCATTTAAAGTTGATACTATTCACCTGCTTCACAATATTTGTCTGCAGTTTACACTGACAAAGTATGAGAATGCTAATTCCCCACAAACCTGTGAATATCGTTGATAGTAAGCATCTTTTATTAATTTTTTGCCATTTAGTTTTCTTCTTTCGAGAATTACAAGTGCCTAGTAGAGTGCTTGTCTTATAATACATAACATAATACTAGAAACATACAGCATTTTCTGAGCTTTCTTGTACTTTACATATATATTTTAATACTTACAAAGACCCTGTGAAGTAGATACTATTATCATCTGCCCATGGTTGGTGGGAAAACTGAATCACAGAAAGATTAAATAAACTGCTCAAGGTCACACAACTAGAAAAGGTGGAGCCAGGATGCGAATGATACTGAAACTAAAAATAAAAGTGAATAGTTATTGAATGAATGAATGAATGACATGCTTGCTTTCTTTGCTCATTTTTCTACTGTGTTTTCTATTTTATTGGTAGGAGCTTTTTTTATGTATTATGAATATTAACTTCTTTCCTATTCTATCTGTTAGAAATATCCCCCTAGTCTATTACTTGTCTTTACCTTATTTATTTGCCACATTTCTTGTTCATATTAGAAAACCCCAAAGCAGTATTTAAAAAATATGACCCAAGATATTGTTGCTAAAATTTGTACTGGCCATTTGAAAAAAGCAGTGATAATAATTTAGGCGTACAGAGGAACTATGATGTGGGTAATACAAGGTCTCACGAAGTTCATCTAAATATGAAAAGTAACCTCAAGGGAATTAGTTTCTTTGTTCACATTGAGGTCCTTTAAAATTACAATTCCCCTTTAGGCATATTTATAATTGAAAAAGAAGGAGTTGGGGGTTTTCATATGTATTAGATTGGCATTTGGGGAAATGAATTTTTACTTCATCTTCAACAACTGAATCCCAATCAGTTACGTGGCTCTGGGCTAAGGGAACTATAGCAACTTCCTTTGCTCATTTTGTTTCCACTTTTGAAAATGCCCTTTTTGGCCCTATGAAACCCTCCCATCCTGCCAACCGAGTCACATGTCACTTCCCTTGAGGCCTCTAACCCTCCTCTGATCTCCTGAAGCATTTTACACAGAGGCTTTGGCAGACATCTTTCTTGCTGTCAGAGCCCCAAATTTGTTCAGGTGTTTACTTTCCCTCCTGCGACCTCAGGGGTATAGTCATGCTCTAGCTTCAGAGGTTGAATCAGAATTTGTCAAAGCCTAAGCCAGTGTTCTCCAACTTTAGCATGATCACCTTCACCTGGGGGGCTTCTTAGACCACTGATCGCTGAGCTACACCCCCAGTATCTGATTCAGTAGGTCTGGGGTGGGGCATTCCTAACAAGTTTTGAGGTGATACTTATGCTGACGGTCCAAGGACCATGCTTTGAGAATCACTGATCTAAGCCAGTCATGATGATCCAGCATCCTTTGCCCATGATTGGTTTAGTCATACTATTCTTGATCTTCTCTGTTGTGTCATGCAGATTATCACACCTGGAAAGTGACACAAAAATGATTTCTCAGATGAGAGCTCTCAATATGTACTGTGTAATATATGGTTACCATTTTATATGATTTCTGTTTTTGTTTCTGAAGATTGTGCACATAACACAGAGCCAAGTATTTAAATACATAGGATGCATAAAGATGTGTTTGTAGCTCTGTAATTCAGGTTAACTGGGTTTGTGAGGAAATCTGGTACATGGACTTGGATGTCAGAGTAGCTGTGTTTGAACTATACTTTTTCTGCACTGCACTAACTTACATGAACTTGGGCAAATGACTTAATTTTTTTTTAAATTAATTAATTAATTTATTTTTGGCTGTGTTGGGTCTTTGTTTCTGTGCGAGGGCTTTCTCTAGTTGCGGCGAGCGTGGACCACTCTTCATCGCGGTGCGCGGGCCTCTCACTGTCGCGGCCTCTCTTGTTGCGGAGCACAGCCTCCAGACACGCAGGCTCAGTAGTGTGGCTCACGGGCCTAGTTGCTCTGCGGCATGTGGGATCTTCCCGGAGCAGGACTCGAACCGGTGTCCCCTGCATTGGCAGGCAAATTCTCAACCACTGTGCCACCAGGGAAGCCCCTATGACTTAATTTTTTGAACTTTGATTTTTTCATCTGTAACCAAATTAGAAAGTTGAAAATTCAAAATAAACCATGATGAAGTCCCCGTTTTTCCCAATGTCCCTCTGCATTTGGTACATACAGTCGATAATGTCTGATAATATTCATGTGACTGCTTCATGCATTATTACTAGCTATTCATCTAAAATCTAATTTATCTGTAGGACAAGAGTTTACTCTGTCTATTTTTGTGAAAACTAACTCTACAAGCCATTAGAACTTTTCAAATACAGATTTTCACTGCACTTGTAACTACTTCAACGTTGGCTTCCAAATCTTTTCTAGTGGTATTATGGAAACCTTTTAGAGTCTTGTATGGGTCATGTAATTACAAATTATACCTTTTGCTCATTTTGATGCTTTTAATATTCTTCAAAAAACCTTGAAAGGCCAGGGAAAATGCTTCACAGGGGAAAACCAATATAGGAATTTTATTTTCTCTTTATCAGATCAATGCAATTTATTTTTATCTTTTAAAAACTAAGTTGCTCAAATTGCTGACCCCCCAAAAACTCAGTCTTGAAATGAAACAACAGTTCCAAAACTGGCCTTTGCTCTAGTTTTTCTAAGGATAATCAGATTGTAAATATAGTTTCTAATCAGTTTGCACATCATTAGGAGTCACACATATTAAACCAGTTTGGACTTTCTGTGATTATCACTCAAACTTATTTACTAATTATTTTTCTAAATAGCAAAACAAATCTGCACTCAGTCTTCCCCGCCTCTGATTGTCCCATAAGAAATCATTTTACTATTAGCCTGGAAATGTTCCAAAAACAGAACAGTGTGGTGGCAGTCTGCAGCATGGCCTCAAGGGAGACATCAGATGTTGGTTCAAATGTGACTTTTATGCTGTTGATCCCACATCTGAAAGTAAAGATGCAACATGTCTCTGTAAAGGTGGTGCTGAACGGGAGTGTTCTATCTCTGTCAGCTCATCAGCCTCTGGGGAAGTGCAATCTAAAAGCCATCAGTGGACTCCTGGGCATTGTCTTTAATCTGGGTCTTTTTTTGGGGTCTTGAAATACGGAGGCAGTAACCAATTTAAAGCAAGCAAATGCTAATCATGCAGCAGCCAGCTGTATGAACACTTCTCATCTAGGGATTTAAAAACACTTTGCAAAACATAAGTCATTAATCTTCACAGTGGCCCTCTGGAGTCAGAAACATCCATCACCACCCATCTTTGCCACTAGGAAATCTGGGATTTCAAAAGCACAGGGAAGGGCTACGCCCAGTGTCCCAGGTAGGTACTGCAATACAAACTGTGATCTGATCATCAAGCTCTGGAATTAATCTCATGAGCAGGAAACAGTGGGCCCGTGGGGAGATGTGGCTGACATGGGGGGGCATGTTTGGGTCTCTGGAAGTGCTGGTTCTATCTGGGCCCCACCCAAATGTTATGTTTTATTTGAGGAAATGTTAATGGGAAAAGACCGAGCTGTTATATCTCATCTTTTCCTTTCACTGATTATTTCTCTCCCTAGAGATTCTTTTTTCTTATAATCACTCTCTTAATTTGATTTCTCATGTCTGAAGTCATAGATTCACAGCCTCTCAGAACACAAAGAAACCTCAGAAATTGACCGCTTTTAATCTTTCCATAAAATTTTGATGATCCTAGGCAGGGGTATAAAGTTATTGACAGTGAAAACCCAGGCATTAGGGAAGAACGCTGTTTCTGTTGCTTTATCTTTTCTCCTGAAATTTTCTGGCTCATGGCAGTTGCTTCATAAATGTTTCCTGAATGAATGTATGAATGAGTAGAATCATGTTGGGGTTAAGGCTTGGAAGAAAAGGAATTGTGGCAGTGATAATTGTTCAGATATTACTTAGGTAAGGCTCAGAGATTTACTAGATCATCTTTTCTTGTTGTTACAGTGGTGCCTGGGAACTTTAATCTATTTAAGGTCCTAACTTTATAGACCAAAATACTAAGGACACAGAGAGTTTAAGTGACATGCCTAAAGTCTCATAATCCTTAAAAAATATAGTTATAGAGTAAAATATGAGAAATCACTGTATTCTTTCCTGCTTTGTAGAACCTAAAAGTAATTGGTATAATGTCTCCTGAAGTGACTTAAAGCCCTAGTCTGTCACTTAGTGTCTGTGACTGGCCAAGATCACTTAATTCTAATGAGTAGTTGTTTCTTCATCTGTAAAATGCTAATAATGATATTAATCTTACAGCACAGTAAGGATTAATAAGATAATGAATATGAGAGTGTTTAGTAGATGGTCGAGTATTATATATGAATAAATAGGTATTTTATAATTCTATTTGAATATAAGGTTCTTATTGGAGTTTTTTTCCTGAATTACTGAATTACGTATAGTAACTTATTCATAGTGACTCCTTAGACTTCCAGACAAGTTTCGTTGTTATTAAGCAGAAGAGTCTATCACCTAGAGAGGAAATGTAAATATGTCTGGGTAATGTCAACCATTCCAAACAAAAAACGAATAGGTATTGCATCACTGACAGTGTTGAAATGAAAATATTAGAAAGTATGTTGCAAGAGGTTGGTTGGAGGCTTCTTGCATGTGAGGAGACAGGGGAGTGAGCATGGCAAGGGAGATAGAATGTGTGAGAGTGTCATGAGCCTTATGTTGTGACACGTGGGCCTTGAAGGCAAAACTTAGGGCCTCAAAGTTTTTTAAAAAAGGCTTCATCTTTATGCAGATATGTAAAAATGTATGCACCCCTCTACCCACCACCAGCCCCATCTATACATCCTGTATCTATAGCTGTCTCTTGGTTGTCTACTCAATACATATTTTCTACCACCTCTTCCCATCTAGAAAAGCCCACCTCTCCTGAATGAAGCTAAGAATGCCAGATTCTCCTTTTCTTAATGTGTTTACAGCTAATGGTATAGGTATGACCCAGTTCTGGTCAATGAGATGTAAGAGAAGTCTGATGGGATGCAGTTGGGAAAGATTTCTCCCTGTTAGATTTGTGTGAGGTCATTTTTTTCCTCTTCTGGTGTTGTGCACTATGGTGTGAGGACATGATATTTGGAGTAGTTTTAGCCATCTTAATACTGTGAGACAACCAACCAGAGGATGAAAATCCAATGTGTTGAGAATATCAGAGCAAAAGGATGGAAAGAGCCTGTGAGCTGTATGGTCACTGAACTGCTGGACCAATTCTTGAACTGTATGTCTTCAGACTTATTACTTGAGAGGATTATGTGTGTCTTTAGAGTTCAAATCACTCTAAGTTGGGCATTCTGTTAACTGCAGTCATAAGTATACAGAAGTATTCTTAATTCACCTTTTCTCTTCTTTGTCCCAGGAAGAATTTAAGGCACCCACGATATAGTGTGATTAAAGAAATTTGAAATAGGTAAAAAATGATGCAACATAAAACATAAAAAAAGGTAGGAAAGAAAGACGGGATGAGGACAGATGTTAACACACAAAAGGTGTGCCATGAAATCCTATATACTTTCTAGAAGAGTGCTAATATTCTGTGGTCAAAGAGACACTGTCAGAGCACAATATTCAGTAGCTTCTCTTAAAAGTTTGTTGAATGACTAAATAAGAGTACAGGCCCCCCTGGGAAGGGGCTCCCTCCTTCTCTCTCCCCTCTACTGAGTATGAAGATTTTAGCTTGGAGAGTAAGGGAAGTCAACGACCTCAGTTAAGACTGAGGCACAAAGGTGGTTTCCTGATGCTGTTGGCCACTCTGCCAGAAGGAGGAGAGGAACTCTTCCACAGAACTGTGGAAGCTGGGAAGATTAGATAACAAGTCCTTGGATCCTGATTCTGTGACTCTGTTAAAAAAATTACAAAACTTGGAAAGTGTTATCATTACGTAATTTGTAATGGCAACAACTGGAAAGACATTCCAACTCAAAAGGGTGAGGGGGGTGCTTCCCTGGTGGTGCAGTGGTTAAGAATTCGCCTGCCAACGAAGAGGACACGGGTTCAAGCCCTGGTCCTGGAAGATCCCACATGCCACGGAGCTACTAAGTCCATGCGCCACAACTACTGAGCCTGTGCTCTAGAGCCCGTGAGCCACAACTACTGAGCTCATGCACCACAACTACTGGAGCCTGCGTGCCTAGAGCTTGTGCTCCACAACAGGAGAAGCCACTGCAATGAGAAGTCCGCGCACCACAACGAAGAGTAGCCCCCGCTCGCTGTAACTAGAGAAAGCCCGCGCACAGCAACCAAGACCCAGTGCAGCCAAAAATAAATAAATAAAATAAAGTAAAAGGGTGGGGGAATGGTACAGTAAATTGTGGTTTATCCATTTAACGGAATTTATACAGCTAGTTTTTATTTATACACTTCTACCTCTATTTATTTATTTATTTTTGGGGGGTCAGTTCTGGTGATTTGTTTATTCCTCATAAGCACTTGTTTCTACAGTACAATTCAGAGAATAAATAGAGGCACACGGCTCTAATTTCCAGCACAATCTGCTGTTGAGGAGACATTCAGTGTGAGGATAAGGGGCTGGGGGTGGGGGGGCATGTTTGGGTCACAGGGTAACTGGAGGCCTCTGTGATGAACTGTGCAGGGATCCAATCGATCAAGATCTGTTTCCCTAGGCCTGATGGCCAAGGCTCATGGTGGAAGAGTTACAGTGAACCAAATGCTCTTTTAGTTCATTGCCATCCCAAGATGGTCCAATTCTACCTGAACCCCAAGGGGTTGAGGTGGGTCTGACCTACTGGTCCACTGGGAAGAGGCTGTGTCAGCCCAAGCCATCCTTAAGGATTCAGTTCACTCCATGACAGGGCCTGATGGGACCCACAGATATCTGCCCTTGCCCTGGAGTACGTTATAAATACAAGTTATAAGATGACTGTTTACATCGGTTTCTTTCTGACTAAAGCGATCCTTTCCCATGTGTAAGGAAGGAGAGAGGAGTACAAATTATCTGCTTGTAAAGTCAAGGACGAGGGAAATAGCACTCACTGAACCCTTCACAGGGGCAATAAGCAGACACGAGAACCAGTCTGGTCAGACAAAGGGGAAGGCCTGGGGCCATGATGCCAACCACAAGCAAATGCAGGGGTAACATACAGAACAGCTCTGGCCTTGACTTTCTCAGGACCACTGTACTGTCTGAGCCACTCCTATCATTTTCCTTATTTCTCCAGGGCAGCATAGAGCACTGGCCCTAATCTGGGGCTGGGATCATCTGCCCTGATTAGAGGCAGAAGGAAGAGACTCTGCATCACTTGGCAGAACGTGAAGTAGAAGGCAGCAGCCGGTCTGCACCGGTGACCCACGGTGTTAGGGACAGAGAGTACCAACGAGCGAGAGAAGGGCAGGGCACTCTGGGTAACCACTGCTGCAGGGCCAGCGGCCCGAGCCCCAGACCTTCTGTGACGGAAGCCCGGCCTGGCAGGTGACGGGGCCCCTCACGGGGCTTCTGCTCCGTGGTCATTCTCATCTCCTCTCACAACGGGTTCTTCCGTTCATGACAAGCGGGTGGCGGGGCGTTGCTTTCAGCTGGGCGCCGCGCTGTGGCGGGCGGTGAGGCTCCGGGCTGACTTGGAGGTGCTCTGGGCCCGCCGAACCACCGCTGATCACTTCTCGCGCCGCCCAAGCTTGATGTTCTCGAACAGACCTTCGCTGCGGGGTATTCCTTGAGAACCATCAGGGAAGTAATTACTATTACTGTTGATTATTAATTTTTGTATATCCTTCTAGTCTTTTATCTAGGGTTATATGTTTATGTATACATATTTTCTTTGCTAACAGTGGAATCATACTGTTGGTCAATTGCTTTAAAATAGCTTTAATATATTATGAACATATTGCATGTCATTAAGTACTCTTCTACCATGTTCTTTTGTTTTTATTTATTTATTTTTAAAAATTAAAGTATAGTTGATTTACAGTATTGTGTTAGTTTCAAGTGTACAGCAGTGATTCAGTTATTTTTTTCAGGTTATATTCTATTATAGGTTATTACGAGATAATGAATATAATTCCCTGTGCTATACAGTAAATCCTTGTTGCTTACCTATTTTATGTATAGTAGTTTGTATCTGTTAATCCCGTACTCCTAATTTCTCCCTCCCTCTCTCTCTCTCACTACCATGTACTTTTAAATAGCTATGTACTACTCCAGTGTATGGTTGTATCATAATTTATTGACTCAAAACTAAATTTAGGTTGTTTCCAAATTATTGCTGTCATTAGTGATATAGTGAATGAGATCTTAAGGTAAAATTTTGAACACAATTCCCAGAAGTATGATTGCTGAATTAAAACAATGGTAGATTTTAAGGCCTTTGATATGAATTACTAAATTGATTTCTAAAATGATTGTATTACCTTATGCAGTTGCCAGTGGGGTATGAGATTGCATTTTTCTAATATTGGGTGGTTTTCTTTATTTTTTAATTTAAAAAAAATTTTTTTTATACAGCAGGTTCTTATTAGTCATCAATTTTATACACATCAGTGTATACCTGTCAATCCCAATCTCCCAATTCATCACACCACCACCCGCACCCCTTCACGGCATATCCCCCTTGGTGTCCATACGTTTGTTCTCTACATCTGTGTCTCAATTTCTGCCCTGCAATCTGGTTCATCTGTACTATTTTTCTAGGTTCCACATATATGCGTTAATATACGATATTTGTTTTTCTCTTTCTGACTTACTTCACTCTGTATGACAGTCTAGATCCATCCATGTCTCCACAAATGACCCAATTTCGTTCCTTTTTATGGCTGAGTAATATTCCATTGTATATATGTACATCTTCTTTATCCATTCGTCTGTCACTGGGCATTTAGGTTGGTTCCATGACCTGGCTATTGTAAATAGTGCTGCAATGAACATTGGGGGAGCATGTGTCTTTTTGAATTATGGTTTTCTCTGAGTGTAGGCCCAGTAGTGGGATTGCTGGGTCATATGGTAGTTCTATTTTTAGTTTTTTAAGGAACCTCCATACTGTTCTCCATAGTGGCTGTATCAATTTACATTCCCACCAACAGTGCAAGAGGGTTCCCTTTTCTCCACACCCTCTCCAGCATTTGTTGTTTGTAGATTTTGTGGTGATGCCCATTCTAACTGGTGTGAGGTGATGCCTCATTGTAGTTTTGATTTCAATTTCTCTAATAATTAGTGATATTGAGCAGCTTTTCATGTGCTTCTTGGCCATCTGTATGTCTTCTTTGGAGAAATGTCTATTTAGATCTTCTGCCCATTTTTGGATTGGGTTGTTTGTTTTTTTAATATTGAGCTGCATGAGCTGTTTATATACTTTGGAGATTAATCCTTTGTTCGTTGCTTCATTTGCAAATATTTTCTCCCATTCTGAGGGTTGTCTTTTCGTCTTGTTTATGGTTGCCTTTGCTGTGCAAAAGCTTTGAAGTTTCATTAGGTCCCATTTGTTTATTTATTTATTTTATTTCTATTACTCTAGGAGGTGGGTCAAAAGAGAGCTTGCTGTGATTTATGTCAAAGAGGGTTCTTCCTATGTTTTCCTCTAAGAGTTTTATAGTGTCTGGTCTTACATTTAGGTCTCGAATCCATTTTGAGTTTATTTTTGTGTATGGTGTTAGGGAGTGTTCTAATTTCATTCTTTTACATGTAGCTGTCCAGTTTTCCCAGCACCACTTACTGAAGAGACTGTCTTTTCTCCATTGTATATCCTTGCTTCCTTTGTCGTACATGAGTTGACCATAGGTGCATGGGTTTATCTCTGGACTTTCTATCTTGTTCCATTGATCTATGTTTCTGTTTTTTGCCAGTACCATATTGTCTTGATTACTGTAGCTTTGTAGTATAGTCTGAAGTCAGGGAGTCTGATTCCTCCAGCTCCGTTTCTTTCCCTCAAGATTGCTTTGGCTATTCGGGGTCTTTTGTGTCTCCATACAAATTTTAAGATGATTTGTTCTAGTTCCATAAAAAATGCCATTGGTAATTTAATAGGGATTGCATTGAATCTGTAGATTGCTTTTGGTAGTATAGTCATTTTCACAATATTGATTCTTCCAATCCAAGAACATGGTATATCTCTCCATCTGTTGGTATATCATCTTTAATTTATGATTTTAATGTTCTTAAATTTACTGAGGCTTGATTTATGACCTGAAATGTGATCTGTCTTGGAGAATGTTCTGTGCTCCCTTGAGAAGAAAGTGTAATCTGCTGTTTTTGGATGGAATGTCCTATAAATATCAACTAAATCTATCTGGTCTATTGTGTCATTTAAAGCTTCTGTTTCCTTATTTATTTTCATTTTGGATGATCTGTCCATTGGTGTAAGTGAGGTGTTAAAGTCTCCCACTATTATTGTGTTACCGTCGATTTCCTCTTTTATAGCTGTTAGCAGTTGTCTTATGTATTGAGGTGCTCCTATGTTGGGTGCATATATATTTATAATTGCTATATCTTCTTTTGGATTGAGCCCTTGATCATTATGTAGTGTCCTTCCTTGTGTCTTGTAGCATTCTTTATTTTAAAGTCTATTTTGTCTGATATGAGTATTGCTACTCCAGCTTTCTTTTGATTTCCATTTGCATGGAATATCTTTATCCATCCCCTCACTTTCAGTCTGTATGTGTCCCTAGGTCTGAAGTGGGTCTCTTGTAGACAGCATATATATGGGTCTTGTTTTTGTATCCATTCAGCAAGCCTGTGTCTTTGGTTGGAGCATTTAATCCATTCACGTTTAAGGTAATTATTGAAAAGTATGTTCCTATTACCATTTTCTTAATTGTTTTGGGTTTGTTTTTGTAGGTCCTTTTCTTCTCTTGTCTTTCCCAGTTAGAGAAGTTCCTTTAGCATTTGTTGTAGAGCTGGTTTGGCTGAATTCTCTTAGCTTTTGCTTGTCTGTAAATCTTTTGATATTTCCATTGAATTTGAATGAGATCCTTGCTGGGTAGAGTAATCTTGGTTGTAGGTTCTTCCCTTTCATCACTTTAAGTATATCATGCCACTCCCTTCTGGCTTGTAGAGTTTCTGCTGAGAAATCAGCTTTTAACCTTATGGGAGTTCCCTTGTATGTTATTTGTCATTTTTCCCTTGCTGCTTTCAATAATTTTTCTTTGTCTTTAATTTTTGCCAATTTGATTACTATGTGTCTCAGTGTGTTTCTCCTTGGGTTTACCCTGTATGGGACTCTCTGTGCTTCCTGGACTTGGGTGGCTATTTCTTTTCCCATGTTAGGGAAGTTTTCGACTATAATCTCTTCAAATATTTTCTTGGGTCCTTTCTCTCTCTCTTCTCCTTCTGGGACCCCTATAATGTGAATGTCGTTGCGTTTATTGTTGTCCCAGATGTCTCTTAATCTATCATCATTTCTTTTCATTCTTTTTTCTTTATTCTGTTCCACAGCAGTGAATTCCACCATTCTGTTTTCCAGGTCACTTATCCATGCTTCTGCCTCAGTTATTCTGGTATTGATTCCTTATAGTGTAGTTTTCATTTCAGTTATTGTATTGTTCATCTCTGTTTGTTTGTTCTTTAGTTCTTCTAAGCCTTCGTGAAACATTTCTTGCATCTTCTCGATCTTTGCCTCCATTCTTTTTCCGAGGTCCTGTATCATCCTCACTCTTATTATTCTGAATTCTTTTTCTGGAAGGTTGCCTATCTCCACTTCATTTAGTTGTTTTTCTGGGGTTTTATCTTGTTCCTTTATCTGGTATATAGCCCTCTGCCTTTTCATCTTGTCTGTCTTCCTGTGAATGTGGTTTTTGTTTCACAGGCTGCAGGATTGTAGTTCTTCTTGCTTCTGCTGTCTGCCCTCTGGTGGATGAGGCTATCTAAGAGGCTTGAGCAAGTTTCCTGATAGGAGGGACTGGTGGTGGGTAGAGCTGGGTGTTGCTCTGGTGGCCAGAGCTCAGTAAACTTTAATCTGCTTTTCTGCTGATGGGTGGGGCTGGCTTCCCTCCCTGTTGGTTTGTTTGGCCTGAGGCGACCCAACCCTGGAGCATACCTGGCTCTTTGGTGGGGCTAATGGCAGACCCTGGGAAGGGTCACCCCAAGGAGTACTTCCCAGATCTTCTGCTGCCAGTGTCCTTGTCCCCATGGTGAGCCACAGCCCACGCCCCCCCCCCCCCCCCGTCTCTGCAGGATACTCTCCAACACTAACAGGTAGGTCTGGTTCAGTCTCCTATGGGTCACTGTTCCTTCCGTGGGTCCCGATGCGCACAGTACTTTGTGTGTGCCCTCCAAGAGTGGAGTCTCTGTTTCATTCAGTCCTGTCAGAGTCCTGCAATCAAATCCCACTAGCCTTCAAAGTCTGATTCTCTAGAAATTCCTCCTCCCGTTGCCGGACCCCCAGGTTGGGAAGCCTGACGTGGAGTTCAGAACCTTCACTCCAAGTGGGTGGACTTCTGTGGTATAAGTGTTCTCCAGTTTGTGAGTCACCCACCTAGCAGTTATGGGATTTGATTTTATTGTGATTGCGTCCCTCCTACCATCTCATTGTGGCTTCTCCTTTGTCTTTGGATGTGGGGTATCTTTTTTGGTGAGTTCCAGTGTCTTCCTGTTGATGATTGTTGTTGGGTGGTTTTCTTAATAGAATTTTGAAAATTTGATAAGCAAAATCATGCTTTCTTTCTTAAGTCATATTTCTTTAATTACCAATGGATGAATGTATTTTCATGCTTATTATCTCTATGTGTGCATATGTATATGTGTATGTAGACACACACATACACATATAATATGCAGGTGTGTGTGTATAAGTGTGTAAATTGCCTATTATGTCCTTTGCCCAAATTTTTCTTGGCATGTTGAAAGTTTTCTATATTGCGTAATGCAAGTATCTTTTCTAGTTTGTCTTTTGCGTTTTACTTTTGTTCATAGAGTGTTTTGATGTATTCAGTCAAATTTAATAATTGTTTCTTTTGTTGTTTTTGTTATGTATGGGAAGGCCTTCCCCAGCCCCAGGGAAGAGGAACTTTGATTGGAGGTGGGTCTTCTGTGGCGGGAAGGCAAAAGGGAGTAGACAGAAAGGCTGATTAAGCCTGTGCTTAACTCCACAATCCTGACAAAGGCTCTGGAAGTGCGTCTTCTACCTCCTTAATTTTACAGATGAAGAAGCAGAGGTCCCGAGAGAAAAAGAAATAAGATTAAGCTGTCACTGTTTGCAGATGACATGATACTATACATACAGAACCCTAAAGATGCTACCAGAAAACTACTAGAGCTAATCAATGAATTTGGTAAAGTAGCAGGATACAAAATTAATGCACAGAAATCTCTGGCATTCCTATACACTAAGGATGAAAAATCTGAAAGTGAAATCAAGAAAACACTCCCATTTACCATTGCAACAAAAAGAATAAAATACCTAGGAATAAACCTACCTAAGGAGACAAAAGACCTGTATGCAGAAAATTATAAGACACTGATGAAAGAAATTAAAAATGATACAAATAGATGGAGAGATATACCATGTTCTTGGATTGGAAGAATCAACATTGTGAAAATGACTCTACTACCCAAAGCAATCTACAGATTCAATGCAATCCCTATCAAACTACCACTGGCATTTTTCACAGAACTAGAACAAAAAATCTCACAATTTGTATGGAAACACAAAAGACCCCGAATAGCCAAAGCAATTTTGAGAACGAAAAATGGAGCTGGAGGAATCAGGCTTCCTGACTTCAGACTATACTACAAAGCTACAGTAATCAAGACAGTATGGTACTGGCACAAAAACAGAAATATAGATCAATGGAACAGGATAGAAAGCCCAGAGATAAACCAACGCACATATGGTCACCTTATCTTTGACAAAGGAGGCAGAAATGTACAGTGGAGAAAGGACAGCCTATTCAATAAGTGGTGCTGGGAAAACTGGACAGCTACATGTAAAAGTATGAGATTAGATCACTCCCTAACACCATACACAAAAATAAGCTCAAAATGGATTAAAGACCTAAATGTAAGGCCAGAAACTATCAAACTCTTAGAGGAAAACATAGGCAGAACACTCTATGACATAAATCACAGCAAGATCCTTTTTGACCCACCTCCTAGAGAAAGGGAAATAAAAACAAAAGTAAACAAATGGGACCTAATGAAACTTAAAAGCTTTTGCGCAGCAAAGGAAACCATAAAGAAGACCAAAAGACAACCCTCAGAATGGGAGAAAATATTTGCAAATGAAGCAACTGACAAAGGATTAATCTCCAAAATTTATAAGCAGCTCATGCAGCTTAATAACAAAAGAACAAACAACCCAATCCAAAAATGGGCAGAAGACCTAAATAGACATTTCTCCAAAGAAGATATACAGAGTGCCAACAAACACATGAAAGAATGCTCAACATCACTAATCATTAGAGAAATGCAAATCAAAACTACAATGAGATATCATCTCACACCAGTCAGAATGGCCATCATCAAAAAATCTAGAAACAATAAATGCTGGAGAGGGTGTGGAGAAAAGGGAACCCTCTTACACTGTTGGTGGGAATGTAAATTGATACAGCCACTGTGGAGAACAGTATGGAGGTTCCTTAAAAAGCTACAAATAGAACTACCATATGACCCAGCAATCCCACTACTGGGCATATACCCTGAGAAAACCATAATTCAAAAAGAGTCATGTACCAAAATGTTCATTGCAGCTCTATTTACAATAGCCCAGAGATGGAAACAACCTAAGTGTCCATCATCGGATGAATGGATAAAGAAGATGTGGCACATATATACAATGGAGTATTACTCAGCCATAAAAAGAGACGAAATTGAGCTATTTGTAATGAGGTGGATAGACCTAGAGTCTGTCATACAGAGTGAAGTAAGTCAGAAAGAGAGAGACAAATACCGTATGCTAACACATATATATGGAATTTAAGAAAAAAAAATGTCATGAAAAACCTAGGGGTGAAACAGGAATAAAGACACAGACTTACTAGAGAATGGACTTGAGGCTATGGGGAGGGGGAAGGGTAAACGGTGACAAAGCAATAAAGAGGCATGGACATGTATACACTACCAAACGTAAGGTAGATAGCTAGTGGGAAGCAGCCGCATAGCACAGGGAGATCAGCTCGGTGCTGTGTGACCGCCTGGAGGGGTGGGATAGGGAGGGTGGGAGGGAGGGAGACGCAAGCGGGAAGAGATATGGGAACATATGTATATATATAACTGATTCATTTTGTTGTGAAGCTGAAACTAACATACCATTGTAAAGCAATTATGCTCCAATAAAGATGTTTAAAAAAAAAAAAAAAGAAAGAAATAAGATTGAAGTAGCAGATTACAAGGTTTCCTAATAAGAGCTTATCCATAAAGGGATATATTACATTTTTATAAGAAATAATTAATTGAGTGTGGGTGAAAAGCAAAAAAATAAGATGCCTTTTGTGTTCTTTCCTATATTCTCATGTTGGTCACATCACTATAATAAAGAATTTAGAATGCCCCTGAAAGCTGATTACATCTTCACATGTAGAATGGATGGTTCTAATTTCTTTTATCGATTGTGTAGTGTTTAATAAAAGCTGTATGGATGTCATGGTGCTTACCCAAAGCAAACTCACTGCAGCAATCATCATCCATCTATAATTGTTAATAGTTCTACAAATTAAACTGGAGTGACTTGAAACTGAAGAGGAAGAACAGGCTGTATAGTATTCAATATATGGCAGTTTGTCTTGTTGGCTCAAGGAGTAGAAGCAAACAACAAATGATGGAATATTCCAGAAGCATGCCTTGCATCTATGAGGTGAAATATTAACTAATCTATGAGGCTGCCAGATTTAACAAATAAAATATAGCACACCCACTTAAGTTTGAGTGTCAGATAAACAATGAATAATTTTAGGGTATGTCCCACATAATGCATAGGGCATACTTCACTGAAAAATTATTCACTGTTTATCTGAAATTCAAATTTAATGAGGCATCCTGCATTTTATCTGGCAACGCTGGCAAGCGAGACCTTTTGTTACACATACTGAAATACTAAACCCCTTGCATGCATTGTATGGGGCTGGTTCTTTATCATTCCTATTACACTAGCCAAATGAAAAAGCTACTTTCATGGAAAAGTCCACCAAGAATCTCACATTGATGTGAAAATTAGCAATGAGAAGCAGAGACATTGTATTAATTCCAAAGGGCTGCCATGACAAAATACCACAGACTGGTGGCTCAAAATAACAGAAATTTGTTGTCCCACAGTTCTGGAGACTGGCAGTCTGAAATCAGCAGGGCCATGTTCCCTCTGAAATCAGTAGGGGACCCCTTCCTGCCTCTTCCTCGCTTCTGGAGGTTTGCCAGTAATCCTTGGCGTTCCTTGGTTTGCAGCTGCAGCACTTGATCTCTGCCTCTGTTGTCACATGGCATTCCCCTGTGTGTCTCTGTCTTCACATGGCATTTTCCTTTTATAAGGACACCAGTCATATTGGGTTAAGACCCACCCTAATGACCTCATCTTAATCTGATTACATCTGTAAAGACCCTGTTTCCAAATAGTCACATTCACATGTACTGGGGGTTAGGACCTAAACATATCTTTTTGGGGGACACGATTCAACCTGCAACAAATGTGATCACTGAATATCTTTGATGATATATAAAAAATTGGAAAGTAACTTTAACTGTACTCATTTTATTATTTGCTAATTCTAAGTACAGATACTGATTGGGCAATCAGCTCCTATTCAGTTTTTCTCCATTGGAAAGATTTTCATTTTTAAAAGAACAAACAGAAATTTTTATGTGGGATCCTTGAATTTAGCCTTATACCTTTGGCCTGCAACCCAAACTTGATGTTAGAAGGAGGAAGCACTGGGGACTGCAGAAGTATATATTGCCCTGAACATAAGGTGAAATGTTCTTTTAAAGGAAAATAAGAGTTATTGCCGTGGACTTTCAGGTGTGATAGTCAAGTGAAGACTCCTTCTGCAGTCCCAGAGGGACCCCTTGTGTCCACGTGACTTTTAGTACAATTGTCCCAGAAAAGGAGGGGGAGATGTTATAAAGCCTTCAGAAACTTTTACTTTCAAAACTTGTAGAGCGTTTTTATCTTAAAGTGCTTTGGAGGAGTCTTCAGACAACGACAAAGTCAGAGCAACTTCTTAGTGACAGCCAGGTTGTAAAGGAGAGGCTGGACCAGCAGCAGAGGTGGCCAGATAACACTTGGGTTTAAGTTATGATATTAACAACACAGGGGATAGTTAATCAAAGGCTAGACCAGTTCAATTTTCTAATTCAGAATAAGTCAAGGAAAGAAGGGCATTTGAATATGTTTATTTTTGGAAAGATGATATGACAACATTAAAGAAATATTTGAAAAAAATTACCCTAATCTCAGAAAACTTATACAAATATGTTCGTTTCTGTGACTTTCCACTCCTTTTGTAGTACAGTGACATACCATTTTAAGGTTAGTGTTTCCCTATGAAAAGTAAAGCATATTTTTTGTAAATGAAAATATTTCCTTCTTTGAAACTAAAGACCACCCAACTTTAAAAGACATCTCCTGCTTGGGCCTGTTATGGAAAAGATTACAATAAAAAATGTTAATAAATTGTTTGACATGATAAATAAGGTTGGTCTGTCATGTCAGGGTCTTTGGTTGTCTTTGGGGAGGGTTGCATACTGAGTGTCTTAAGTGCAAACTTGTGATTCAGATTTACACCCCACAAACCTAAGTGTCTTAAGTGCAAACTTGTGATTCAGATTTCACCCCACAAACCTAAGCCTAGATATAAGGAATTATTGTATTTCGCATGAGTTTTAGTGCTAATTTGGAGTAGGAGGAATTGCTTTTTGAAATGGATTAATCTCTGGTATGTTAATTTTTCACAGTGTATTTTTAGGCAACCTCTATTAGTCGCTAGCATTGTTTCTCTGACAGCTTTCACTTTGTAATTAGAGTAATGTATTTTCTTGGCAAATCCTGATCCAGTATTCGATGCTAGGGTATTTCCAAGATAGGAAGGGCCTTGATAAAGTGGTGGTGGAGTGATAGGGGAGCCTGTCTGCATCTCTTTTTGGCCACATTTTAAAGTTGAACCATTGGTTGTATCAACCCTCTTCATCAGTCACTTCCTTTGCTTCACCTTTTCTGGTGTCTCAAAGCTGGTGCCACTGAAGCTGCTTATATATCCACCCCATCCTGGCCCAGGTTCAGAGCCAGTCCTCACTGAGACAGGACATGCACCGTGTCAGGTCCCTTACTCTCTGCTTAGCAATAGTCATTTTCCTGAACCTGAGATGTGAGTACTCTTGGAGGCCCCTGCCCACTCTCTGGTTCTCTTTTGTTGGCAGGTCGGGTTTCATGCTTCAGTGACTACTGGGCTCCAACACTCTCTTCTTCTCCATCCTGGATGTGCAGTGACCTGCTCTGGTTGTCAGCTTTGGTGCCTGTTAATTTGTCTTGTTCTTGCCAAGCCTTCTCGCCAGAGCCAGGATAGGTAACATAAGCTCTGCTTTGCCCTGGAGAAATGCTATCATGTCATTCTGGAATCTTTCTTGACTCTGGATTTACAGCTTCTATTCTCCACTCATGTGCTGAGTAGCCTCCCACAATCTTCTCTTGCACTTCCTTGGTGGAACTTTGTTTCAGCCTCTGATATTCATTCCATTGTGCCCAGCCCATGTTCCTTTGCTGACTGCGTCTGTTTCAGGCAACTGTCCTAACCTGGTTCTGAGGCATATCTGCAGTATCCTTAACCCCCTTCCTTCCTGCTGGGAAACTCCATCTGTCTGATACTGAGTTCTGAGACATAACAAGATGGGCCCATTGTTTCTGAACCATTTGTGGGTTTTTGTCTTGACATATTGAGTCTCCCAAAGTTCCTTCCATTTCTGCATTACCTTTTCAGAACTCTGGTAGAGAGAGCTTATAGCACATGCAAAAAGCATTTGTTAATTGAGTGCATGAATGATTGAATGAATGAATGAACAACCCACTGAGGGTTGTTCAGCTAAAAAATCCAAGGCTCAGGTAGGATTTAGCCAGAGGTCACTCACAGTAGATAGAATAGCTGGGATTCCAAACTACTTATGCTTGGCTTCAGTGCCCATAAGAAAACACCAAAAGTGACAGCTAATTGATGTAGTAGAAGCAATACACATAATTTTCTCCCTTGCTAGGGAGTGTTTTGACAGCTAAAGAGGAAACATTGATAGGTTTTAACCTTTTTACATGATTTCTAGTTTTATTGATTGCGTCTTTACGTGTTGACCGTGAACTATTATACTGCTGCAGTGTCGGTGATTATGCTGGAGAAATGGCAATTGCTTCGTGTGTGAGTGACCCAGGCAGTGTGTGATGCTCCTCGATGGCAGTGAAATTAGAGGGCTCTCTTGAGAAGCCCCTGGGAGGAGAAAAGCACCCAATGGGGTTTGAGACTTGATTAGTCCTATGGTTATGCTGTAACATGAGGCAAATATGTACCCCAAACAATGTGCCTGATATTTTCTCGTTATATCTCAGGGCTGTTTTTTCTTATCGTGGGAACAAGGATGTTTTTTCTTATCATGGGAAAGTCTTAGGAAGGTGTTTGGAGGCTCTTATATATGCTCCGGTGCTTGAGATAGTCTATGCAGAGGCTCTTAATCTGTTCTCCGTGTGTGTGTGTGTGTTTGTGTGTGTGTTTGTGTGCGTATGTGTGATTTTGTTTTGTTTTTGTAACGTGGATCCTTTTGGCATTTAGAAGAATGTCTTTGAATGCATAAAATGAAATATATAGGATTACATATATATGTAACAATTTTTATTGAAATCTAGTAATCACAAGGTAGTAGCTCTAGTAACTGCTGTAATTTTGAAGTAGTGATGTGTACAAATAATATGGCAAAAAGTCAGCAACAATGTGATATGCTAGGAAAATATCTGGGATTTCTGTTGGTGGCAAATTCCTAGATGTTTCTAATTACTATGGTTTGTGCTCTATATTATAATAGAAGGAAACCCAAGTTAGAGGATTGTGGGGGAAAAAACGTAATTATTTCCAACCCAAGTTCACAATGCCTTGGTGAAGAACCCCTTCTCTTTGGGTAGGGGGACAAACTGGCTGTAAGGTACTACAAACCCAGTCACCCAGGCCTCCTCATAGGTGGCAGAGAGATCCATAAGGCAATTACTGTGTGACAATTGAGCCCAGATTCATCACTTCACCTCTTCATGAATCTCTTTCTTCTGTGTCACTGAATGAGATATGCTGGCTCCATCTTTACCCAAAGGTTAAATGTAGTGATCTATGTCAAATAAAATATGTCACATGCCTTCAGGTCCTTAGAAGCAAAGTCAATATTTAGTAGGTGTAATTTCATCTAGACAAATGTAGGGAAAATTAAATGGGAGAGATTAGTTTTCATTATTCATGATTCTATCTTTACCCAGTTTTTCTTCTTTGATGCCCTTCTTTTTTAGCAGCATCTCAAAATACAAAAGGTTTATTACTCATCTATTAATTCTATTACATTTATTTATTCAGTTTTATTGTTCTAAAATATATCAAAATAAGTAGAGAAATTTATACCTATCTTTTTTTTTTACATCTTTATTGGAGTATAATTGCTTTACAACAGTGTGTTAGTTTCTGCTTTATAACAAAGTGAATCAGTTATACATATACATATGTCCCCATATGTCTTCCCTCTTACGTCTCCCTCCCACCCCTCCAGGCGGTCACAAAGCACCGAGCTGATCTCCCTGTGCTATGCGTGATGCCCTTCTTAATAAATATTGCCTTGTGATGATCATTTCCAAGATCATTTTTCCAGGATCATAATGAAAACAAAACTGGTTAGTCTCGTTTCCTCCTTTAGTAAAATGTGGTTTGTTATCATATTATTATTAATGATTAAAAAATTTCTTCGTTAGTTGAAAGATACTGAAAAAAACCCCCCAAAAAAGCCAAAATAAGGAAAAATCACCTTCAATTCCTCAACTATTTTGGGGAGCTACATAAAAAAAGAAAGGAAAGTTATTGTATTCTCTGAACCCCTACTCCACAAGATAAACACAGTTAATAGTGTGGGTTTAAAAAATTTTTTTTCAGCTTTTCTAGCCTGGTATCTGTGTGTGTGCATACTTGTTTTTCTGTGTACGTGTTCATGTGTGTGTGCATATGTGTTTGCGTGTGTGTGTGTATGTATTTTACTTATCATTGTAATAATCTGTGGTAACTCTAATTCTTCCTATCTGGGATGCTTTTCTATACCCTTTCTTTGGGAAGATCAGTGTTTTTAGAGATGGCACTTCTTCTATTCCATGTGATCCTTGGGGTTGGTCACAGAGCACTGCTCACTCCTGATACAGGGGTGAAAATTGAGACCTGAGTCTCGCTGGCTGTAGGGATTGATTAGTCAGGAACAGGCATTTGTAGGATATTATCTAGGTTGATTCACTCGACAACCTTTCAACACTGCTTCTGTTGCTCTCCTTTGCTGTTGAGTTTGGAATGCTAAAATTTCCCAGATATCTTTGCAGTGGCTGTGAGCGCATGACACCATTCAGCCAGTAAAAAGAGACAAGAAGCCTGCATGTGGTTTGGGGGAAGCCTTTGTTTCCCTGTTGCAGATGCTCCTTCTTTCTTCTCAGCCTGTCCCCAGAGATGTGTTAGCTTGAGCAACAGTTGCCACCTTGGGACCACAAGGAAGGTGGAGAGAACTGCATGGCTGTGAACGGAGGCCAGCAGCTGCCTACTCTGGGGACTTATCGTGGTATGGGGGAAAACCCCCAAACTCTTATGTGTTGAAACTAATATTAATTGGGTTTTCTCTCACTTGCCTCTAAATGCAAACCTTGACTAATTCAACCTGTGTCTCAAGCTCGAGCTATCAGTTCCCCCTCAGACTTTTCTTTGGGAGGTGACGGGGATGACAGCCTCTTTCTCTGGGGCTGCTCGGTTGGATGGATGGGAGTCTGGGCTTCCAAGGGGCTGCTTCAGCTACCCTGGGGAAAGGGTTTATTTGAAGAACAAAACTAAGGAGTGGACAGCCCAGGAGAGTAAGACAGGCCTGATGCATCCTTTGAGTTCCTGGCATCCTTTGAGTTCCTGGTTGCAGCCTTGTCTAAAGCCAGGAGCTCCAGATTTAAAACATTTCCTTCTTTGCCCTGCGTGATTTTTAGCTATGTTCCTCTCACTTAGGATCAACAGACTTCTGACTAATTGGGTCTATAAGTGCTTCATTCTCCTACACTCACATATAGGCCTCCATTCCAGAGCTGCCCAGGGTTAGTTTAATATGCGTTTTCCAAGATACTTATATTTGTGAGATACACACATACAATGCATATATACACATAGGTAGTTTATATTTAAACATAAGTGGCATTGTACTTCATGTATTTTTATGCATCTTAACAACACATTTTGAATATCTCTCTATTTTAGCACGTATAGATCTACCTAATTCTTTTTAACAGATGCTTAATATTTCATGGAATGGTTTTACCAAAAATTTGTTTAATCATTTCTCTTGATGGACATTGAGATTATTTTCCTATTTCTCTGACTACAGACAATACTGCAGTGAACTTTCTTGCAAGAAATCCTTTCACAAAAGTGCAAGTATTTTCTAGGATGCATTTTTACAGGTGCCTCAAAGGATTTTTTTTACAGCGTGTCAAAGGGTTTGTAGGTTTTGATATTTTAATGGATTCTGGGCAATTTATTTGCACAAAAATTAGATTAGTTTTTACTCCCACTTATCCCCGTATACAATAGTTGATTTAAAAAATACTGTCAAACCAATAGTCAAAAAATCATCACATTGTTTTGGTTACGTTTTCCTGGCTACTAATGAAGTTGAGCTTATTTTAAAATACTTACTGACCATTTATAGTTATTTTGTGACCTGCTTTTTCACATTCTTTGCACATTTTTTTCTATGAGTTTGTTTGCCTTTCTCTTTATTAATTTGTAGGAGTTCTTTGTGTATTAAGGAATATTTTAATTTTTTAATGGCAATGAGCATTGCAAATAATTTCTTCTAGGTATTTTTTGGGGGGTGTATTTTATTTTCATTTCATACTTTGGAAAAATTAGGCCTAATGTGGGTTTTCACAGTTTTATAGTTTTGATCAATTTATTACACTAGCACCAGTGCAGATGCTCCACTTGTGTATTTTGTATCAATAAGCATTAATTGATTATTTATTATGTTCAAGAGTAGCTTCTGATTAGCATTAAATTTTACGTTTATTGTTATTATGGTAAAATATACATAACATAAAATTTACCATTTTAACCATTTTTAAGTGTACAGTTCAGTGGCATTAAGTAGATTTACATTGCTGTGCACAGATCATTACCATCCATCTCCAGGACTTTTTCATCATCTCAAACTGATATTCTGTATCTATTAACAATGACTCCCCATGTCCCTCTTCCCCCAGCCCCTGGGAACCTCCATTCTACTTCTGTCTCTATGATTTTGACTATTCTGGGTACCTCATGTAAGTGGGATCATACAATATTTTTTTTGTGTGTGTGACTGGCTCATTTTACTTAGCATTATGTCTTTAAGGTTCATTTGTGTTGTAGCATATGTCATAATTTCCTTCCTTTTCAAGGCTGAATAATATTCTATAGTTTTACCACAAAAACAAAAAGGTAACTATGTAAGTGATGGATGTGTTAATTAACTTGATTGCAGTAGTCATTTCACAATGTATATACATATATCAAATAATCATATTGTACACTTTATTTTTTTATTTTTAAAATTTATTTATTTATTTATTTGCTGCATTGGGTCTTTGTTGCTGCATGCCAGCTTTCTCAAGTTGCGACGAGTGGGGCTACTCTTTGTCGAGGTGCACGGGCTTCTCTTTGCGGTGGCTTCTCTTGCTGCGGAGCACGGGCTCTAGGTGCGCGGGCTCCAGTAGTTGTGGCTTGCGGGCTCTAGAGTGCAGGGTCAGTAGTTGTGGCGCACGGACTTAGTTGCTCTGAGGCATGTGGGATCTTCCCGGACCAGGGCTCGAACCCGTGTCCCCTGCGTTGGCATGCAGATTCTTAACCAGTGCGCCACCAGGCAAGTCCCTGTACACTTTAAATATATACAGTTTTATTTGTCAATTATACCTCAATAAACCTGGAAGAAAAGAAAGCACTGCTTAAAGATACATGCATAAAAAATATTTCATTGTATGTATAAACTGTATTTTGTTTATCCATTCATCTCTTGTTGGACAGTTGAGTTGCTTTTCCCTTTTGGCTACTGTGAGTAATGCTGCTGTGAACATTTGTTTGAGTCCCTGCCTCCAGTTCTTTTGGGTATATACCTAGAAGTAGAATTGCTGGATCATATGGCAGTTTTAGTTTTAACTTTTTAAGGAACCACCATACTGTTCCACAGCAGCTACACCATTTTACATTCCTACCAGCAAAGCACAAGAGTCCTAATTTCTCTACATCCTCATTAACACTTGTTATTATTATTAATAATAGCCATCCTAATGGGTGTGAAGTATCTTTTTTTTTTTTTTACATCTTTGAGTATAATTGCTTTACAATGGTGTGTTAGTTTCTGCTTTATAACAAAGTGAATCAGTTATACATATACATATGTTCCCATATCTCTTCCCTCTTATGTCTCCCTCCCTCCCACCCTCCCTATCCCACCCATCTAGGTGGTCACAAAACACCAAACTGATCTCCCTGTGCTGTGCAGTTGCTTCCCACTAGCTATCTACCTTACGTTTGGTAGTGTATATATGTCCATGCCTCTCTCTCGCTTTGTCACAGCTTACCCTTCCCCCTCCCCATATCCTCAAGTCCATTCTCTAGTAGGTCTGTGTCTTTATTTCTGTCTTACCCCTAGGTTCTTCATGACATTTTTTTCCTTAAATTCCAAATATATGTGTTAGCATACGGTATTTGTCTTTCTCTTTCTCACTTACTTCACTGTGTATGACAGACTTTAGGTCTATCCACCTCATTACAAATAGCTCAATTTCGTTTCTTTTTATGGCTGAGTAATATTCCATTGTATATATGTGCCACATCTTCTTTATCCATTCATCTGATGATGGACACTTAGGTTGTTTCCATCTCCGGGCTATTGTAAATAGAGCTGCAATGAACATTTTGGCACATGACTCTTTTTGAATTATGGTTTTCTCAGGGTATATGCCCAGTAGTGGGATTGCTGGGTCATATGGTAGTTCTATTTGTAGTTTTTTAAGGAACCTCCATACTGTTCTCCATAGTGGCAGTACCAATTCACATTCCCACCAGCAGTGCAAGAGTGTTCCCTTTTCTCCACACCCTCTCCAGCATTTATTGTTTCTAGATTTTTTGATGATGGCCATTCTGACTGGTGTGAGATGATATCTCATTGTAGTTTTTATTTGCATTTGTCTAATGATTAATGAAGTTGAGCATTCTTTCACGTGTTTGTTGGCAGTCTGTATATCTTCTTTGGAGAAATGTCTATTTAGGTCTTCTGCCCATTTTTGGATTGGGTTGTTTTTTTGTTATTGAGCTGCATGAGCTGCTTGTAAATTTTGGAGATTAATCCTTTGTCAGTTGCTTCATTTGCAAATATTTTCTCCCATTCTGAGGGTTGTCTTTTGGTCTTGTTTATGGTTTCCTTTGCTGTGCAAAAGCTTTGACGTTTCATTAGGTCCCATTTGTTTATTTTTGTTTTTATTTCCATGTCTCTAGGAGGTGGGTCAAAAAGGCTCTTGTTGTGATTTATGTCATAGAGTGTTCTGCCTATGTTTTCGTCTCAGAGTTTGATAGTGTCTGGCCTTACATTTAGGTCTTTAATCCATTTTGAGCTTATTTTTGTGTATGGTGTTAGGGAGTGGTCTAATCTCATACTCTTACATGTACCTGTCCAGTTTTCCCAGCACCACTTATTGAAGAGGCTGTCCTTTCTCCACTGTACATTTCTGCCTCCTTTATCAAAGATAAGGTGACCATGTGTGCGTGAGTTTATCTCTGGGCTTTCTATCCTGTTCCATTGATCTATCTTTCTGTTTTTGTGCCAGTACCATACTGTCTTGATTACTGTAGCTTTGCAGTATAGTCTGAAGCCAGGGAGCCTGATTCCTGTAGCTCCGTTTTTCGTTCTCCAGATTGCTTTGGCTATTCGGGGTCTTTTGTGTTTCCATACAAATTGTGAAATATTTTGTTCTAGTTCTGTGAAAAATACCATTGGTAATTTGATAGGGATTGCATTGAATCTGTAGGTAGCTTTGGGTAGTAGAGTCATTTTCACAATGTTGATTCTTCCAATCCAAGAACATGGTATATCTCTCCATCTATTTGTATCATCTTTAATTTGTTTCATCAGTGTCTTACAATTTTCTGCATACAGGTCTTTTGTCTCCTTAGGTAGGTTTATTCCTAGATATTTTATTCTTTTTGTTGCAATGGTAAATGGGAGTGTTTTCTTGATTTCACTTTCAGATTTTTCATCATTGGTGTATAGGAATGCCAGAGATTTCTGTGCATTAATTTTGTATCCTGCTACTTTACCAAATTCATTGATTAGCTCTAGTAGTTTTCTGGTAGCATCTTTAGGATTCTCTGTGTATAGTATCATGTCATCTGCAACAGTGACAACTTTACTTCTTCTTTTCTGATTTGGATTCCATTTATTTCCTTTTCTTCTCTGATTGCTGTGGCTAAAACTTCCAAAACTATGTTGAATAAGAGTGGTGAGAGTGAGCAACCTTGTCTTGTTCCTGATCTTAAAGGAAATGCTTTCTGCTTTTCACCACTGAGGACAATATTGGCTGTGGGTTTGTCATATATGGCCTTTATTATGTTGAGGAAAATTCCCTCTATGCCTACTTTCTGCAGGGTCTTTATCATGAATGGGTGTTGAGAATTTTGTCAAAAGCTTTCTCTGCATCTATTGAGATGATCATATGGTTTTTCTCCTTCAATTTGTTAATATGGTTTATCATGTTGATTGTTTTGCATATATTGGAGAATCCTTGCATTCCTGGAATAAACCCCACTTGATCACGGTGTATGATCCTTTTAATGTGCTGTTGGAGTCTGTTTGCTAGTATTTTGTTGAGGATTTTTGCATCTATGTTCATCAGTGATATTGGCCTGTAATTTTCTTTCCTTGTGACATCCTTGTCTGCTTTTGGTATCAAGGTGATGGTGGGCTCGTAGAAGGAGTTTGGGAGTGTTCCTCCCTCTGCTATATTTTGGAAGAGTTTGAGTAGGATAGGTGTTAGCTCTTCTCTAAACGTTTGATAGAATTCGCCTGTGAAACCATCTGGTCCTGGGCTTTTGTTTGTTGGAAGATTTTTAATCACAGTTTCAATTTCACTGCTTGTGATTGGTCTGTTCATACTTTATATTTCTTCCTGATTCAGTCATGGCAGGTTGTGCATTTCTAAGAATTTGTCCATTTCTTCCAGGTTGTCTATTTTATTGGCATAGAGTTGCTTGTAGTAATCTCTCATGATTTTTGTATTTCTGCAGTGTCAGTTGTTACTTCTTTTTCATTTCTAATTCTATTGATTTGAGTCTTCTCCCTTTTTTTCTTGATGAGTCTGGCTAATGGTTTATCAATTTTGTTTATCTTCGCAAAGAACCAGCTTTTAGTTCTATTGCTCTTTGCTATTGTTTCCTTCATTTCTTTTTCATTTATTTCTGATCTGATTTTTATGATTTCTTTCCTCTGCTAACTTCAGGGTTTTTTTGTTCCTCTTTCTCTAATTGCTTTAGATGCAAGGTTAGGTTGTTTATTCGAGATGTTTCCTGTTTCTTAAGGTAGGATTGTATTGCTATAAACTTCCCTCTTAGAACTGCTTTTGCTGCATCCCATAGATTTTGGGTCATCGTGTCTCCATTGTCATTTATTTCTAGGTATTTTTTTATTTCCTCTTTGATTTCTTCAGTGATCACTTCGTTATTAAGTAGCGTATTGTTTAGCCTCCATGTGGTTGTACTTTTTACAGATCTTTTCCTGTAATTTTTATCTAGTCTCATAGCGTTGTGGTTGGAAAAGATACTTGATACAATTTCAATTTTCTTAAATTTACCAAGGCTTGATTTGTGACCCAAGATATGATCTATCCTGGAGAATGTTCCATGAGCACTTGAGAAAAATGTGTATTCTGTTGTTTTTGGATGGAATGTCCTATAAATATCAATTAAGTCCATCTTGTTTAATGTATCGTTTAAAGCTGTGTTTCCTTATTTATTTTCATTTTGGATGATCTGTCCATTGGTGAAAGTGAGGTGTTAAAGTCCCCTACTATGAATGTGTTACTGTCGATTTCCCCTTTTATGGCTGTTAGTATTTGCCTTATGTATTGAGGTGCTCCTATGTTGGGTGCATAAATATTTACAATTGTTATATCTTCTTCTTGGATCGATCCCTTGATCATTATGTAGTGTCCTTCTTTGTCTCTTCTGATAGTCTTTATTTTAAAGTCTATTTTGTCTGACATGAGAATTGCTACTCCAGCTTTCTTTTGGTTTCCATTTGCATGAAATACCTTTTTCCGTCCCCTTACTTTCAGTCTGTATGTGTCTCTAGGTCTGAAGTGGGTCTCTTGTAGACAGCAAATATATGGGTCTTGTTTTTGTATCCATTCAGCCAATCTGTGTCTTTTGGTGGGAGCATTTAGTCCATTACATTTAAGGTAATTATCGATATGTATGTTCCTATTCCCATTTTCTTAATTGCTTTGGGTTCGTTATTGTAGGTGTTTTCCTTCTCTTGTGCTTCTTGCCTAGAGAAGTTCCTTTAGCATTTGTTGTAAAGCTGGTTTGGTGGTGCTGAACTCTCTCAGCTTTTGCTTGTATGTAAAGGTTTTAATTTCTCCATCAAATCTGAATGAGATCCTTGCTGGGTAGAGTAATCTTGGTTGCAGGTTTTTCTCCTTCATCACTTTAAATATGTCCTGCCAGTCCCTTCTGGCTTGCAGAGTTTCTGCTGAAAGATCAGCTGTTAACCTTATGGGGAATCCCTTGTGTGTTATTTGTTGTTTTTCCCTTGCTGCTTTTAATATGTTTTCTTTGTATTTAATTTTTGACAGTTTGGTTAATATGTGTCTTGGCGTATTTCTCCTTGGATTTATCCTGTATGGGACTCTCTGTGCTTCCTGGACTTGATTAACTATTTCCTTTCCCATATTAGGGAAGTTTTCAACTATAATCTCTTCAAATATCTTCTCAGTCCCTTTCTTTTTCTCTTCTTCTTCTGGGACCCCTATACTTCGAATGTTCGTGCATTTAATGTTGTCCCAGAGGTCTCTGAGACTGTCCTCAGTTCTTTTCATTCTTTTTTCTTTATTCTGCTCTGCAGTAGTTATTTCCACTATTTTATCTTCCAGGTCACTTATCTGTTCTTCTGCCTCAGTTATTCTGCTATTGATCCCATCTAGAGTATTTTTAATTTCATTTATTGTGTTGTTCATCATTGTTTGTTTCATCTTTATTTCTTCTAGGTCCTTGTTAAATGTTTCTTGCATTTTGTCTATTCTATTTCCAAGATTTTGGATCATCTTTACTATCATTATTCTGAATTTTTTTTTCAGGTAGACTGCCTATTTCCTCTTCATTTGTTAGGTCTGATGGGTTTTTATCTTGCTCCTTCATCTGTTGTGTGTTTTTCTGTCTTCTTATTTTGCTTATCTTTTGTGTTTGGGGTCTCCTTTCTGCAGGCTGCAGGCTCGTAGTTCCCGTTGTTTTTGGTGTCTGTCCCCAGTGGCTAAGGTTGGTTCAGTGGGTTGTGTAGGCTTCCTGGTGGAAGGGACTAGTGCCTGTGTTCTGGTGGATGAGGCTGGATCTTATCTTTCTGGTGGGCAGGTCCATGTCTGGTGGTGTGTTTTGGGGTGTCTGTGGACTTATTATGATTTTAGGCAGCCTCTCTGCTAATGGGTGGGGTTGTGTCCCTGTCTTGCTAGTTGTTTGGCATAGGATGTCCAGCACTGCAGCTTGCTGGTCGTTGAATGAAGCTGGGTGCTGGTGTTGAGATGGAGATCTCTGGGAGATTTTCGCTTTTGATATTATGTGGAGCTGGGAGGTCTCTTGTGGGCCAGTGTCCTGAAGTTGGCTCTCCCACCTCAGAGGCACAGCACTGACTCCTGGCTGCAGCACCAAGAGCCTTTCATCCACACGGCTCAGAATAAAAGGGAGAAAAAGTAGAAAGAATGAATTAATAGAAGTAGAAAGAAAGAAATAAAGGAGGGAGGGGGGAGGGAGGGAGGAGGGAAGCAAGGATAAAAAGAAAGAGAGAAAGAAGATAAAGTAAAATAAAATAAAGTAAGATAAAATATAATAAAGTTATTAAAATAAAAAAATAATTATTAAGAAAAAAAAGAAAAAAATACCAAACAAACGGACGGATAGAACCCTAGGACAAATGGTGGAAGCAAAGCTATACAGCATAACTCTTGCTCTCAAAGTCCACCTCCTCAATTTGGGATGATTTTTTGTCTATTCATATATTCCGCAGACATCGAGTTGATTGTGGGGCTTTAATCCGCTGCTTCTGAGGCTGCTGGGAGAGAGTTCTCTTTCTCTTCTTTGTTCTCACAGGTCCCAGGGGCTCAGCTTTGGATTTGGACCCGCCTCTGCGTGTAGGTCGCCGGAGGGCGTCTGTTCTTCGCTCAGACAGGACGGGGTTAAAGGAGCCGCTGATTCGGGGGCTCCGGCTCACTCAGGCCGGGGCGGTGGGGGGGGGAGGGAGGGGCATAGAGTGCGGGGCGGGCTTGCGGCGGCACAGGCCGGCGTGACGTTGCACCAGCCTGAGGCACGCCGTGCGTTCTCCTGGGGAAGTTGTCCCTGGATCCTGGGACCCTCGCAGTGGCGGGCTGGACAGGCTCCCTGGAAGGGCGTGTGTGTGGATAGTGTCCTGTGCTCGCACACAGGCTTCTTGGTGGCGGCGGCAGCAGTCTTAGCGTCTCATGCGCGTCTCGCGCCCGTCTCTGGAGCTCCTTTAAGCAGCGCTCTTAATCGCCTCTCCTCACGCACCAGGAAACAAAGAGGTAAGAAAAAGTCTCTTGCCTTTTCGGCAGGTCCAGACTTGTCTCTGGACTCCCTCCCGACTAGCGTGGTGCACTACTCCCCTGCAGGCTGTGTTCACGCCGCCAACCCCAGTCCTCTCCCTGCGCTCAGACCGAAGCCCGAGCCTCAGCTCCCAGCCCCGCCCGCCCCGGCGGGTGAGCAGACAAGCCTCTCGGGCTGGTGAGTGCCGGTCGGCCCTGATCCTCTGTGTGGCACTCTAACCGCTTTGTCCCCCGCACCCCTGTTGTTGTGCTCTCCTCCGCGGCTCCGAAGCTTTCCCCCTCCGCCACCCGCAGCCTCCGCCCGCGAAGGGGCTTCCTAGTGTATAGAAACCTTTCCTCCTTCACAGCTCCCTCCCACTGGTGCAGGTCCCGTCCCTATCCTTTTGTCTCTGTTTATTCTTTTTTCTTTTGCCCCACCCAGGTACGTGGGGAGTTTCTTGCCTTTTGGGAGGTCTGGGGTCTTCTGCCAGCGTTCAGTAGGTGTTCTGTAGGAGTTGTTCCACGTGTAGATGTATTTCTGGTGTATCTGTGGGGAGGAAGGTGATCTCTGCGTCTTAGTCTTCCACCATCTTCCCGGAAGCTCCCGGTGTGAAGTATCTTAATCAGCATTTCTCATACAAGATGTAGTGATCAGTTATGAAGTAAATTATGAGTAATTTTTTAAAAACTCAAAGGTACTAAAGTTTGTAAATAGTTTACTTAAAAAAAATAGAGTAGATTTAACATAATTTCTGTAATAATATCAACTTCATCTATTTGCATTCTAGTATGCTTTCCTGAGTGGAAAAGTAAAGGGTAGAAGTCTATTTCGTGTGCCAGGAATGAAGTATAACCTATACATTCAGTAATCTGAGCATGTCCATTTCATGTGCATGTGAATATTTTTCCAGATGTCGGTGAAGCAGATGAATAAAACAAGGTCCTTTGTTGTCTATTGCATGTTTACAGACGTGGGGGAAAATGTTTTACTAATGCTGTTAATGGAATTTGATGTAATAAAATGGCTATTTCCAAGATATAGCAAGACATTTATATTGGACGTAAGTCTTTATACCTCTTCTCAGAGTCCCTGAGTCACCTCCTTCTTAGGAAGGAGCCACCTTCTTTCTGATGCTGTCACCTCTGCTGGTTCCCTTCTTTTCTGGAGTCTGAGTTGAGGCCCTGGATCTGTCTGGCATTCACAGCCCAAATACTGAGCCCCACCTGCATGAAATTAGTCCTGTACTTCTGCACTTGGGCACTCAGGGCATGGGATCTAGCCTCCTGAGTGGGTACTGAGGGACTGGATGGTGGACTCTGAGAGACCTTGATCAGGGAGCATTGAAGATAGTAGCGAACTGGGTGAATAAGCTCTCCTTTTTCCCTGCCTGGACTGCTCCAGGGTGCTTACTTCTTGTAATCAATTACTGAGAAACTCCAAGTACTAAGTGAACACTTGGCTGAGTGACCCATTGTGTCTCTGCAGATTGTTGTGAGGGGGTCGTTGGCTTGCACCTTTCAAGTAAAGTACCAGCACTTTAATCCTTACTGAAAGTTCTGCTTCCTGGAGGATTTGGGCTAAGATATCATTCAATGTGTATTTTGTGCTGAATTGTTCTGAACAGCAGACTTTATGACTATGGATGACTATAAGACTTAGTGAATTCTGTTATTTCCAAAAATGTATTTTCTAAAAGCAGCTCAAGCTAAGGTCCCATTTCTCCTTGGTATTAAGCTGTGATTATTGAAGTTTACTGAAAAATTCTTTTTTTTTTTTACATCTTTATTAGTGTATAATTGCTTTACAATGGTGTGTTAGTTTCTGCTTTATAACAACGTGAATCAGTTATACCTATACATATGTTCCCATATCTCTTCCCTCTTGCGTCTCCCTCCCTCCCACCCTCCCTATCCCACCCCTCCAGGCGGTCACAAAGCACCGAACTGATCTCCCTGTGCTATGCGGCTGCTTCCCACTAGCTATCTATTTTATGTTTGGTAGTGTATATATGTCCATGCTACTCTCTCACTTTGTCACAGCTTACCCTTCCTCCTCCCCATATCCTCAAGTCCATTCTCTAGTAGGTCTGTGTCTTTATTCCTGTCTTACCGGTAGGTTCTTCATGACATTTTTTTCCCTTAAATTCCACATATGTGTTAGCATACAGTATTTGATTTTCTCTTTCTGACTTCACTGTGTATGACAGACTCTAGGTCTATCCACCTCATTACAAATAGCTCAATTTCGTTTCTTTTTATGGCTGAGTAATATTCCATTGTATATATTTGCCACATCTTCTTTATCCATTCATCCGATGATGGACACTTAGGTTGTTTCCATCTCCGGGCTTTTGTAAATAGAGCTGCAATGAACATTTTGGTACATGACTCTTTTTGAATTATGGTTTTCTCAGGGTATATGCCCAGTAGTGGGATTGCTGGGTCATATGGTAGTTCTATTTGTAGTTTTTTAAGGAACCTCCATACTGTTCTCCATAGTGGCAGTACCAATTCACATTCCCACCAGCAGTGCAAGAGTGTTCCCTTTTCTCCACACCCTCTCCAGCATTTATTGTTTCTAGATTTTTTGATGATGGCCATTCTGACTGGTGTGAGATGATATCTCATTGTAGTTTGGATTTGCATTTCTCTTATGATTAGTGATGTTGAGCATTCTTTCATGTGCTTGTTGGCAGTCAGTATATCTTCTTTGGAGAAATGTCTGTTTAGGTCTTCTGCCCATTTTTTGATTATTAAAAATATAAGGTCATCACTCCTTTCATCATACATGATTATCTTTTCCTGATCATACATGTTCATTGCAGATGTATCATAAAATAAAATAAACAAGAGAAAAGGGAGTCAGTAATCACAATGCAGAGACCATAGTTGGTTGATACCTTTTCAGGCTCTTTTCTATATATGTGTGTGTGTGTACATAAGCATGTATATATATCTTTTTACAAAAAGTGCGACCAAATAATCCATTCTCTTTTGAACCCAGCATTTTGGATTCAATATTTCCACGCCATTAGTTCTACAACATCATTTTTTTGCCTGGCTGCATAATAGTTCATTGTTGTTATAGTGTGCTCTAATATTATTTTAGGTAGGCTGTTGTGAGAATCAGAATATTGAATGTAGAATAATATACTTAAAAGTTCTTAGTAAACCACTATACTAAAGTAAATTGTAATAATTATCCTTTGTTGCTGAACCAGAAATTTGAAAACGTTTTGTTTGTGGTTATGTTTTTCTGCCTAATCTATCGTTTTAGTCTTTGTCTTTTCTGAGTCACCAATTCAGAAGAGGTTAAAATAATACTAAATGAGTTAGGGAAACTTCCTGCTCCAGGACATGGGATTTGAATTCTGTTGCCCTGAAGAAAACTCAAGAAGGGTATTATGTGAGTGTAAGTCATCTTGTATCTTTGGAGGGCTGGTGAAGCTGATTCAAAAATGACTCACTCCGTATAATTCTTTATGCATGCTCATCATTTTACATTCCTAATAAAAATGCGTGACCACTACATGCTATTAGTGGGCAAATGTTCAGTGTAATTTCAGACATATCAACCCTTTCTGACACCGCCTAATGATTTTTGCTGTTCCAAGAATAATGTCACCTGGAGGGGCTGTAATAACGAGCAATTTCTTTATCAATAATAGAACTAGTCAGTGCCAAGGTCCAAATTGTTAGGTAAATTGGTCCCAAGTCCCTAGTTGTCTCTGGTGTTTCTCCATGATTTTCTGAGACTAGTTTCACTTACTGGATGCATGGAAAGCTGGGCAGGTAATTTATGGATATCTCCTAAGGGATACCGTTTACCTGGTAGCGAATGCCTGGGTTTGGATAGGAATTGGTAGAACGTTGGGACCTGTGTGTTGAAGTAAACTTTAGTGAAAGAAGTTGTTAAACATTTGCATCTTTTTATTACTCAGAAGGAAGCTAAGGCACACATACAAGCCGAATAATCCAGGAAGGTATTTTGGTTGGCAGCTGAAGACAAGGTTTATTTTGCTCAAGTGTTTGACTGTGGTGTTCAAGATATTCAAGGTATTTTCCAACCTTGAAGATCCTTTGGGGGTTTTACCTGAGTCAGAAAAAATCTCAGTAAAAGGAACAAAGCATTTTCCTCAAGAGTAAAAACTTCTGAATTTGTCCCAGAAAAATATGGATTGGACTTTAGCAGAGCGTTCTTTTTTCAGGCAGGGTTAATAAGGATTAATGTTTTATTTATAATATTAGCTAGAGAAAATGCAGAGATTTCTGTTGCTTCAGAAATCTGCCGGAAGAACTGAAGAGAGAGGATCCCTCCCTTTTCTGGGAAGGACACTGTTCATTGTTGTAGCCCAAGGAGGCTTAGGAACACCTCTGGGGTGCTTTGGGCCTACCTCACTTTCCAGGCTGCTCAAGAAATGGTCTCATTTCTATACCTTCCCCCACCCCACCCTAATTAGATTACTTGCTGGAGAAATATGTGTTTAACTGCAATTAAATATCTAGAATTTTATTGTTAAAAAACATATAATAGGGCTTCCCTGGTGGCGCAGTGGTTGAGAGTCCGCCTGCCGATGCAGGGGACGCGGGTTCATGCCCCGGAGCGGCTGGGCCCGTGAGCCATGGCCGCTGAGCCTGCGCGTCCGGAGCCTGTGCTCCGCAACGGGAGAGGCCATAACAGTGAGAGGCCCGCGTACCGCAAAAAAAAAAAAACAAAAAAAACAAAACATATAATAGTCCCCAATCAACTTGCAGTGTAAGAATAAAGCAAGGGAATCATGAAATTGACCAAAATTGTTCAAGTATTCTTAGTAGTCCTGATTAGAGTTTTGGATTCTATTCCTATTGCCTGTCAAAACACAAATCTACCTCCAGTGGTTCTTAGCATAATGTTTGCTTTTCTTATTTCTCAATTAAGCACTTTTATATATACCTTATTAGAAGGTTTTTTTTGAAGAGGGGTGGTAGCGATTTATTTATTGATGGTTAAAATGTTGAACTTGACTCTAGATCTGCTTTGTCCCAGAAGATAGATTCTAACTATGACTTGTGTCTATTCTTTGATGATATTTGACATAGTTTTCATTAGCAAAGCTGCCCTTTGCTCAATTCCAGTAACTGTTTCTAAGTGATTTCTTTATACTCCTTTTCTTCTATGAATCTTGAAGAATGCTCTGTCCCTATTCTGAGATGTCACTCAGCCATTAGGATGTGTCATTGAGGAGACAGTCTTAGGAGAGTTCAAGAGGGGATTCAAAGGGAGGAGGGTCCATGCTGACACAATGTCAACTCTGTCACCATTGTCTCTTACATTTCATCCAGTGAACTTCCCATATTATTTCCAGAGACTTCACGATCCTTCTCTGTTCCCACCTTGGCGTTTATATATTTGTTACCTGGCTACCTTTTTTGCTCCAATTATGGACAGGTAATAACTCCAACAAGAACCTACTCCTCAGGATATACAAAGGAAAGACATTCTTCCCCCAGTTTTTATCCCCTCAAGGAGATAAAGATAAGAATTATTTGTCAAAGCACAAAATTGTAAATAATTTCAATATCCATTATTGGGGGACGATTAAATAAACCAATTTATCCATACACTGAAATACTGTGTGTGAATTTTTTTAGAAAAAATGGAGTAAATCTACATATACAAACATGATCATCGACAATTTTTGTTGAGTAAAAATATCAGGTTTCAGAATGTGACTTGAAAGATGATAACATTTACGTAGAAATAACATCATCATATTATTGGATTCATTTTCTTTATAATGTATTTTTTAATGTTGGGAATAACTTGATATTTTGCTTAATTTTTGCATGTGTATTCTTAAATCAATTTGGTCTTATATCAGTTAGCTTTTGCTGTGTAGCAAAGAACTCCAGAACAACTCCAAAATCATAGTAGCTTAAAACAGTGGTTTGGTTGACTGGATGGTTCTCATTCTACCCCCAATGTGGACATTCTGCCTCCATTTTGTTATTGGTCAAGGAGCTCTAATGTGGACTCAAGAAACATGCTGATAGGAAAAACATTACCATACTTTAGAGCTGTTCTTCTTCAGTGATGTATCTATGCTTTATTTAATTATGGTTAGTATCAGGCCAGGCACATATTAGTTGCTTAAAAATATTTGTTAAATAGTTAAAAATAATATTTAACGCTGGGTACTATTTTAAGTGCTTTCTATGTATTAACTCATTTAATTTAACAAATAAATGAATGCTATGAAAGATAACAGAAGAAAGTGCTTCTGAATTGGCAGACATTAATTTAGTCCATATTTTATTGAAATTTCTGAACATGTTCAAACTCACTTTTGAGGTTAGTAGGAAATATTTACTAAATGCAGCTACTCAGCATTATAGAAATTTTACTCTCAATTTCTGTGCTTGCAGCAGGTGTTTACATAATCTCAGGGATCTGAAGAATCAGAAAATAAATTTCCATCTCTCTTTTCTCATGTTTGTTAGAGTGGTTGGATTTTTGAAAGTTTGGAAGTTGTTATTATAGGCCAAAATTATTAATCTTATTTTCTTATATATGTTTGAGAATGGATACTAGAGTTTTACACCACAAAAACTTGTGTAATAATAAACTCTGAGTGGATTGTTTTGTACCTCTTTTGCAGGTAGAAAATAACTGCCCTGAATATTATAAAAATGACTCGTGTGCATTAATAAACAACATGGCATCTTATGCATCTTATATATCTTTGTCCTAGTTCAGGGCCTTTAACTTAGGATCTCAATAAGTGATTGTTGAATTCAATAATTTGGAAAGCAGGCAAAAAATCATTCATATTCTCATCAATAAACACATCCACAGTTAGCATTTATGGATATTTTATTCTGGATCTTTTTTTCCCAAAGGATAATGAGAATGTTTCCACATGTTATTATTATAATCTTTGTAACCATCATTTCAACATTTTTTTTCAAAATGGAAATAGCGTCCTATCTTTTTTCTTGTTATAACAGGAAAGAAGTAACAAATTCAAACCTTTAGAAATGCATCAAGTGCAAAATAAAAATTCTTTATAACTTCACTTCCCAGAGAGAAAGTGTTTAACAGTTTTATCCATCATTTGAAATACCTACTTATGATTCCATTCAGTGGGTTTACTTACCTAAGTAGTTTACTTAGGTTTTTCATTACTATTGGATATTTAAGATTTTTCTTCCAATTTTTGCTATTAAAAATGATACTCTAATGAATATCTTTGCACATAAAGCTTTTCCTATATTTATTTATTTAAGATAAAATTTAAAAAATGGAATTATTGGGTCAAAAGCTATGAATGAACTTAAAGACCTTTGAAAAATATTTCCAAATTGCTTTCAAAATGGTTATGCCAATTTAAATTTTCAACAATGTTAAAAGGTTGAAACCTGGCATAAAAGTACCAGGTTCACAACACGGGGTCTGTATAGAATATTATCATTCAACAAAGTACTTCCTGATTTCATAAGGAAAATAGCACTTTCCTGTGGTTTTACTTTGTATTTCTTTAATTTCTATTGGAACATTTCTCCATGTTTGTTTACTTGTTGTATTTTCTTTTGTGGATTGTCTATTTATATTATTAAGTTATCCGAGTTGTGGGTTTCCCCTTGTTGTATATACGAACCCTATAAGTTGTAACAAGGACAATAATTTGTCTACTATGTAAGTTCTCAGTTGCCTTTTAATTTTGATTTTTTTTTTTAACTTGGAGAAGTTTCCAAGTTTTAGGTAGTAAGGCTATTGATCTTTTGTTTCTTCTATTGCTTTTTTTTTTAAAAAAGTGTTTTATTTTTTATCTTTTTATTTTATTATTTTTGGCTGTGTTGGGTCTTTGTTGCTGTGCGCGGGCTTTCTCTAGTTGTGGCGAGTGCGGGCTTCTCATTGTGGTGGCTTCTCTTGTTGTGGAGCATGGGCTGTAGGCACGTGGCTTCAGTACTTGCAGCTTGTGGGCTCAGTAGTTGTGGCACGTGGGCCTTAGAGCATGCAGGCTTCAGTAGTTGTGGTGCATGGGCTCAGTAGTTGTGGCTCACAGGCTCTAGAGCACAGGCTCAGTAGTTGTGGCACATGGGCTTAGTTGCTCCACGGCATGTGGGATCTTCCTGGACCAGGGATTGAACCCATATCCCCTGCATTGGCAGGCAGGTTCTTAACCACTGCTCCACCAGGTAAGTCCTTCTTCTATTGCTTTTGAACTTAGGAATTCTTTCTCCCTCTAGAGGTTTTATAGTTTTTGTATGCTCAGAATGTAACTGCTTACGTCCTTGATCCATCTGGATTTTAGTTATGACAAGAAAGGCAACTCTCTATTGGTTTGTTTTGAAATTTTCATCTCCTTTTCTCAACATCATTTATTAAATAATTCTTCCCCTCTCTACTGGTTTATGATGACCCCAATATCATTAAAAAATTTTTAGGTACCAACAGTTGGTACCAAAATTAGACAGGCTCTAATTCTGAGTTATTTATGTGAATCTAGGCATGTGTGCCTTTTGTTTATTTACTTATGTATTACATGATTTTATAGTTGACTCAGGACATATTTATTGAGACTTCATATGTATCAAGCTCAGTAACTTAGTAAAAACATATCTTTTGTACATTTAAAAAAGAATATTTATTTATTTGGCTACACTGGGTCTTCATTGCTGCATGCAGAATCTTTAGTTGTGGCATGCGATGTTTTAGTTGCGGCATGTAGGATCTGATTCCCTGACCAGGGATTGAACCTGGGCCCCCTGCATTGGCAGCGTGGAGTCTTAGCCACTGGGCCACCAGGAAAGACCCTCTTTTACACATTTTTATTTGATATTCTTACCTGCTTACTCTTTAGGATGAATTTTAGAATATTTAAAGTCTCCTCCACAGTTCTGTTGGAATTTTAAATGCAAATATAAACTTTGGAAGTTTTGATATTTTTACAATAATTTTACCATTCTTGTTACTTAAATCTTATTCTATAAATATTTGTCATTTTTCATAATATGCATATTTCTCATGGAAATTTTCCCTTTTAAGTTTTTGTTATTTCTCTAGTAAATAAAATATATTTTAAAATTATATTATCTAACTGGACTACTATATGGGAATACTATTGACTTAAAGAAATATTTATATCTGGCTATTTTTCTAAACTCTTTTCTTAGTTCTACTAGATTTTAGAATTCTCTATTTGAATATATTATCTTAAAATAATGATAATTTTATCATTTCCTTTACAGCATTCATAACTTATTTTTTCATATAAACAGTATGAAATATAGGTAGTAGAAAGTATCATTGTTTTGTGCTTAATTTTAATATTATACCTGTAGAATTTCTTTATTAACTGTGAGGCTGGTTGTTGGTTTGATATTAAAAATAACTTCTATTTATTGGGTACATATCATGTACCTGGCACTGTGTTATGTGTACATGAGGTTAATAGTGATGTTACTTGACCCTGGGTCTGTTTAATTTCAGAGTTTTTCCTCTTCTTTGTCCTATTTTAAATCTATTAACAAAATCAGGAATGGAGGTTAATTTCATCAAATACCTTTTTGGCATCTGGGGGATTTTATTTACTGATGTAATGATGTTATGAATGCATATTTGATCCTTTGTATAAATTGATATCCATCCTTATTCAAAAAAGGATTTAAGTAACTTCCAAGTACTAAGATTGCAGGATAAAAAAATAGATGAAAAGTTGGGGCAAATGATTAAATGGAGAATTATCTGATGGATTTTCTTGTTTGGCTTTTTATTGTAGCATATTTTATTACTAAATTCCTTACCACTGGGCCATTCTTACTTTTCCTGTTTAATTCTATTTGGTTACCTTAGATGATATTTTGTTGAATTATATCTGCTAATATTTTATTTATAATTTCACTCATATTCTTAAGTGAAAATTTTCTAAAGTCTCCTCTCTTCTTCCCTCCCTTTCCTTTTCTCTTTTCCTTAAAAAAATTTTTTGTACTATCTTCATGAGGTTTTGGTATGAGGGCTATAGTTGCTTTTCTAGAACTAATAAGGTTGTTTTCCATTTCTTCTTTATGTTCTACAGCTGGGTCCATTCATTTAATATATTATTAATTAATTAATCAATTTTTGGCTGCTTTGGGTCTTTGTTGCTGCACTCAGGCTTCCTGTAGTTGTGGTGATGGGCACTACTCTTCGTTGCGGTGCGCAGGCTTCTCATTGCGGTGGCTTCTCTTGTTGCAGAGCATGGGCTCTAGGCATGTGGGCTTCAGTAGTTGTGGCATGTGGGCTCAGTAGTTGTGGCTCACGGGCTCTAGAGCACAGGCTCAGTAGTTGTGGCACATGGGCTTAGTTGCTCTGTGGCATGTGGGATCTTCCCAGACCAGGGCTCAAACCTGTGTCCCCTGCATTGGCAGGCAGATTGTTAACCACTGCGCCACCAGGGAAGTTCCCCATTTATTTAATATAATACTCTCTGTTCCTAAAATTTTGAGAGACTTCACTTGTAAAAGAATGTGAGCTAGGAATACAAGCATTCCTGTAAATAAGACAAGAAAAATTGTGGGAAGATAGTATACGTATTTTTATTCCTTGCGAATGTCTGCCATTCTTTATAAGTTAATTTCCCCTCTCAAATAAGAATAATAACAAAGACCTCTGTACTTTTGTGATTAATCCATATTTTAAACTGGAATTTTCCTGCTGCAGTAATTACATTTGCTGCTCCATCAGTTTAGACTTGATGGTCTTTTGACATTAGTGGTCCCTGAAAAGCTTCTTGGTGGTTTATTATTATGTTTCTGTTATGCCCAGGTAACAAACACACATTTTTTCTTCTTTATTGTCATCTATTTAAGATCATTTCATTGTAATGACTCCCGGGGCTTTCCCAGAGGGCACAATGTCTTTCTCCTTTGAGAGACAGTATGGTGCAGTCCTGAGAGCTTGGGCTACTTTGGAGCAACCACACTGCTTATTAATGGTTGCCTGTTCTAAGTCTCATTTTTTTCATCTGTAAAATGGGATCAGCAATAAAACTTAAGGCATTGGTTTTATGAGGAAATGCTTTTAAAATGCCGAGCATAGATTCTGGCACACTGTAAACAATAATGGTAGCTCTTCTTGTTGCTTCATATTCATTGCCTCTTTTTTATTACACCAACAATGTCAAAATGTATTCAAGATTTGTAAAAAAGGTTAACATTTTTATTTTCAAAATTAACTTTATTGGGGCTTCCCTGGTATCGCAGTGGTTGGGAGTCCGCCTGCCGATGCAGGGGACACGGGTTCGTGCCCCGGTCCGGGAAGATCCCACATGCCGCGGAGCGGCTGGGCCCGTGAGCCATGGCCGCTGAGCCTGCGCGTCCGGAGCCTGTGCTCCGCAACGGGAGAGGCCACAGCAGTGAGAGGCCCGCGTACCGCAAAAAAAAAAAAAATACAAACAAACAAACAAAAAAAACTTTATTGAAGTCTAATTTACTGTTTTGCTGAAAGCTTGCTTTCGGTTTTAAGGTTTGTTGGATTCCTTGGCAAAATAATCACTCGTTTCACACAAATAAACAGCTTTAATCACTTCTTTAATGAAAGGTGATTTAACTTAATTTTAATAAACAATCATTAGAAGGAAAGGAATAAGAATATTAGAGAGATGTAACAGGGTATACATCACCGAATTGGGCCGACACTATTTCAGATCCAAACAGCAGCTGGGAAGTCCTGAGTGACAGCAGCCTGGAGCCCCAATTGGGAAGGGTCCTGGCGGTACGTCTACCCCACGGGTGAGACTTCAGATTGGAGCTCTGGGGGCTTCCATTTATAATTCCAGGTCGCAAACTGATATCATCAGTTTGCATGCAGAAATGCAGCTCTGGATTTACTTTAACAATGCTGTTGCTTTCACCATGTGGATCACAAGATTTTCCAGACCCCAGGGGAATGGCCAGGTCCCCAGGGCTCAAGATATTCCAAGACCCACTCCTTTTCTTATAGTAAGTGCCGCTTGACTTGCTAGCAGCAATTGTTAGGTGTGCAAGCAGGCACGCAGTCCAGGCAGGGCCACAGGTCGGTCAGAGGCCTGCTTCTGCCTCTGGAGCCTGAGCAAGACTACTTTATTAATTTTCCCAATATTTACATACAATAAAATGCTTCCATAAGTTTTGACAAATGCATACACAATCAAATACAGTACATTTCCATCTGCCCAAATGGATTCTACGTGTTCCTTCCCAATCAATCCCCATCTCCCAACTCCAGTTCTAGGCAACCACTGATCTGCTTTCCATCGTTATAAATTTGTCTTTCATAGAGTTTCACGAGAATGGAACTATGCAGTAGGCACTCTTGCATTCTGTTTTTTTTCCCACTCAGCGTGATGATATACAGATTCAACTACACTGTTGCTTGAAGCAGTTTTTTTTTTTTAAATTGCAGCTAGGTGTTTTCAGTTTTTGGCTATTATGAATAAAGCTGCTATAAACATCCATGTAACAATTTATTTTTAAAGAATTCTTTTTCATGTGGACTGTTTTAAAGTCTTTATTGAATTTGTTACAATACTGCTTATGTTTTTGTTTTTTCTTTTGGTGGCGAGGCATGTGAGATCTTAGCTCCCAGACCAGAGATTGAACCCGCACTCCTTGCATTGGAAGGCGAAGTCTTAACCACTGGACCGCCAGGGAAGTCCCTCATATAACAATTTTTAAAAAACGACATGTTTTGAAGAGATACTTGGGGGGAGGAATATTCCTGAGTCACGTGGTAAATGCATGTTAAACTTTCTAGAAAGCTGTCAGTTTGTCAAAGTGGTTATATTGTTTGACATTTTCACCAGCAATGTCTGAGAGTTCCAGTTGATCCACATCCTTACTAATATTTGATATTGTCAGTCTTTTAAAGTTTAGCCATTTGAGGAAGAAAGTAGTGGTATCTCACTGTGGTTTTAGTTGCATTTTCTTTACGAAGAAAGATGTGGAGCATCTTAACATATGCTCTTTGGCATTCCATACATCACCTTTTGTGAAATTTCTATTCAGATACTTTGCCCATTTTAACTGGATTATTTGTCTTCTTTTTACTGAGTTATAAGAGTTCTTATAAATTCTGGATATAAGTTCTTTGTGTCAGATAGATATATGTACTTTGAATATTTTCTTCTAGAAGTTTTATAGTTTGGTTTTTATGTTTAGGCTTATGATTGTTTTCAAATTAATTTTTGTGAATAGTGAGGTAAGGATCAATGTCCGTTTTTTCTCTGTGTAGGTATACAATAGTTTTATTACCATTTTTTATTGAACATACAGATTGACCATATACAAATGGGTATCTTTTATATTCTATTCCATTGATCTATATGTCTTTTGTGTGTGTGTGTGTGCCAAAACCACTCCGTTTTGATTACAGTAACATTATATTGTCTTTAAACAAGGTAGTGTGGGTTCTTTGTTTTTCTTTTTCAAAATTGTTTTGGCTAGTGTAGTTCTTTGCATTTCCATATACACTTTAGAATCAGCCTGTCAATTTCTACAGTAAAGTCTGCTGGGATTTTGATTAATATTATGAAGAATCTGTAGAATAATTTGTTGAGAATTGACATCTTATTGTATTGAGTTTTCTGACCATGATATAGGTTATATGTCCATTTATTTAGGTATTTATTTTGTTTCAGCAATGTTTTGTTGTTTTCAGTGTAAGAGCTTGCACACATTAAAAAATTGTCCAAAGTATTTAATATTTTTTGATCCTATTATAAATAATATTGTTTTTTAACTTCAATTTCTAATTGCTTATTTCTACAATTTAGGAATACAGTTGATTTTTGAGTATTGCGCTTGCATCCTGCTACCTTCCTATTACACTTATTATTTCTAGTAGTTTTTGTCTAGATTCTTCAGGTTTTTCTATGTACATGAGCATGTCATGTCCACTAATAAAGACAATTTTATTTTTTTTTCCAATCTATATGTCTTTTATTTCCTTTTTTTTAAAAAAAATTATTTATTTATTTTTAGGCTGTGCCGGATCTTAGTTGCGGCATGCGGGATCTAACCCAGGCCCCCTGCATTCGGAGTGCGGAGTCTTACCCACTGGACCACCAGGGAAGTCCTGTTATTTCCTTTTTTACCTGTTACATTGGCTAGGACTTCCAGCAAAATGTCGAATAAGAGTGGTGAGAGAAGGAATTCTTGTTTCTAATTTTAGGGAAAAACTATTCAGTCTTTCACCATTGTGTGTTATAACTGTAGGTTTTTCACGTATCAGTTGAAGAAGTTCTGTTTTATTCCTAGTTTGCTGAGAGTTTTAAACATGAATGGATTTCGATTTTTGTCAAATGTTTTTTCTGCATTTTATGAGACAGTCATTGCATTTATCCCTTTTCTGTTAATATCGTGAATTACATTGGTTTTCTAATGTTAAACCTTTCATTTCTGGGACAAACTCCATTTGATCATGGAATTTTACTCTTTTAACATACTGCCCAATTTAATTTTGCCTGAGATGCCAATTATTTCATAAGGTTGGGGTGCAGATCACATGGGATTTCAAGTAGCATTGATGCTGTTCAAAGAGATAATAAGATGCAAGGTATAAGGTTGAACAGATGTTTCTGTAAAACTGAGAGTAAGATTGTAGCCATCAGGAACAATGGGTGATGTGTTTTATTGCCATAGTATTAACTGACACTAAACCAAAGCTTTCTGTTTTACAGAAAAGCTTTTAGAAATGTGGGAAACTTCGTGGTGAATATAATTTCATAAGACTTTTTCTTCCTTATTTTCTTGTTGAAGTTGTAAGTTTATATTCCTGCTAGTGAACTGTAGAAAGCTTTGCAAATGGACTTCAATTATTCTACCTGACTTGAGAGCTGACAAATGCAATAACCTAGATATTTTACCTAGGCACTGCAATCCAATATCAAGGCCTTTCTTACCAATAGAATTTAAGTAGTGTAAACAACAAAAAAGGGGCATGGGGGAATGGAAATATGCAGAGCAAAGTCCTTAGGAATAAATCAGTTTTGAGTGGTGATCCAAGGGTTATGCTTGTGATGCTTTTGAGGATTATTCTGCATTGCATTATCTGAGACTATAACTGTAAAATGGTCTTTAAGATTGCCATTAAATTTTTCACAGTGGGATCCCTCTCTGGTAAAAGATAAAGTTCTAACCGGAGCCTCCAGGGCAAATGGGTTGGGAGCACTTAAAATACATACCAGAAAAAAATCCCTTAAATTTACACTGAAGCATGTGCACCCTTTTTTTGAGAGTGTCATCGTCTTTTCCCAAGGACCTCCAGATTCTTCTAGTGCCCCATGCTGTGTCCACTTACAGAAAGGGATTGCCATTCCAAATATTAATCCAGAAGGCATCTTGCAGTAAAAAATCAGCATGAATACCTTTATGTAGGAGTCTCAGGAGTTCTACTCTGGTTTGAAGACTTCTTGAAAGCAAGCTCTGCACACCACTCAGTGAATGGTACATTGTAGGGCTCAGGAAATGTTTGCTAAAAGAATGTATGGACATTTCCATGAAAGAATGTGTTTGCTAATTTGATCAGAAGTTGTGATGTCAGAAATACCTGTATCTGTAACTATAGATACAGTCCAGTTTCTGGGTTATAGATTTCTAATAGTTGAGGAACATTAACTCTTTATCGACAGAAGAATATTAGATGAATGAGGACAAGAGGGGTTTGATGCCACATGTTTAACCTTATAAGGAAGTCACCATAGATCAATGGTTCTCAAAGTATGGTCTGTGTTCTGTAGAACAGCAGCAGCATCATTACCTGAAAACTTAGAAATGCAAATTCTCTGGCCCTACCCTAGATCCCATTGAGTCAGAAACTCTGGAAGAGAGGCCCAATCATTGGTGTTTTACAAGCCCTCCAGGTGAGTCTGATGCATAGTAAGGTTGGGAACACTGTTCTAGGGCATGGGTTCTCAACTATGGCTGTAAAGGACGGGCTCATCTGAGGAGCTTCTGAAAATGTACTGATGGCTGGGCCCTACCCTACATCAGTTAAGTCAGAATTTCTGAGAATTGGGGCCAAGGCATTGATGTTTGTTAAATATTCCCCAAGTGAGTTTAATATTCAATCAGGGATGAGAACTACTGACCTAGGGCCCTGGATTTGTTTTGTTGGTTTTTTTTGTTTTTGGTGTTTGATTTTTACTTTTCTATTGAAGAGAAAACTTACATACTAAAAAGTAGATAAGTTACAAATGTGTATCTTGATAAATTTTTTAAAAAAAATAAATTTATTTATTTATTTTTGGCTGCATTGGGTCTTTGTTGCTGCGCACGGGCTTTCTCTAGTTGCGGCGAGCCCGGGAGCTACTCTTCCTTGTGGTGCACGTGCTTCTCATTGCGGTGGCTTCTCCTGTTGCAGAGCACAGGCTCTAGGCATGCGGGCTTCAGTAGTTGTGGCACAAGGGCTCAATAGTTGTGGCTCACGAGCTCTAGAGCGCAGGCTCAGTAGTTGTGGCGCACGGGCTTAGTTGCTTCATGGCATGTGGGATTTTCCTGGACCAGGGATCAAACCTGTGTCCCCTGCATTGGCAGGTGGATTCTTAACCACTGCGCCATGAGGGAAGTCCCGGGAGTATGAATTCTTAACAAATTCTACATTTATTCTTTGCACTAAAATTTGAGAACTGTGAATACAGTCATTGCTAACACCTGTTGAGAATCTTCTATGTGCCAATACTATTCTAAGTGTTCTTCATATATCTAACTCATTAAATCCTCACATCAACACTCTGAGGTAGATCCTAAGATCATTCTCATTTTTCAGAGAATGTGAGGTTCCTTCAGTCGTGCCAAAGGTTATACACCTGTTGAGAACTAGACTCACTACACTCAGTCTCCAGAGTCTGCATGCGTTACTACTATCTTACTCTGTTTTGAGTAGGGAACCTAGGTGAAAAATGCAGATGCATCAGAATAACACTACCCCAACTCTAATCTTTTTCTAAAAATTGATATGGAATTAGGGAACATTCCAAATTTTTTTGAGGACCACCCTTGTTTACTCACATTTCTTTTGGTGTTCTTTCATTTTTCATACGTTGTTTAAGATTCCCATGTGAAGAAGTCATTTGAGAAAATAATAAAATTATTGTTAAAGTTTTAGTGACTTAATTTACTACCCCTCTAAGTGGTTTCTTAAAAACTGAATCTACTCAGTGCAATAAAAATGAAGTTTGAATGCAAGAATTTCAGACAATAGTAGATGGATAATTTCAGGTGGAAATGGGTATGTTTTGGGTCTTGGGGTCACATTAGGATTCGCACAGCCTGTTTCTTATAGGTGAGTGATTGTGCTGTGTAGCTCCTGGTCTGTTCGGTGAAAATGTCTGTTAGGTAGGAACTGCAGACTCATTCATGCAGATGAAACTCAGTTTCATCTTTTTAGAACAGGGGATGGCAAATTCTAGACCCTGGGGCCAGATCCAGTCTTTGAGCTATGAATGGTTTTTACATTTTTAAATGCAAAATTTAAAAAGACCTTTTTACTAGAACAATTGTCTAAGAATTAAGGAGATTGCTTCTTGGTTCATAAAGCCTAAAAGTGTTTGCTATCTGGACCTGTATAGCAAGTTTATTGACGACTGATTTGGAAGATAATTCTCACATTTCAACTTTCACCAAAGAAAAGTACTGCACTCATATTTGTTTATAACATATAAACTTAATTGAATTAGATGTGTTTGTGGGAGGGATATCATTGTGTTTGGTGTATGTGTGTGTGTGTTTGTAAGCCAAAGGTCTAGGATCCTCTGCTTTGACCGGCCACCAGCCTACTTGAGTTTAGCTGCCCTCAGGAGGTTAGGAGTTAGGTTAACCTCTTCCCATGCACATCTATATTTTCAAAGGCCTACTTATTTCCTTCCTAAGAAATCAGTAAGCATTTGATAACTATTCTTACAGAGTACAACCTAAGATTTGATTATAATCTCTCAGACGAGCTTGGAGTTTGTTGGGAGAAATGAACTTTCCCAATCTCTTTTCCTAAACTCCCCACATTACTGATTGCCTTCCCAGTGTCAGACATTGGTCTCTAAGTGTGTTGCATTATTTCATTTAATCCTCCCAGCTTCTCTGTGAGGTATTAACTTCCTTTTACAGATGAAGAAATGTGAGACACAGACTTTTCCTTGGGCTCTGGCTCCGATTCCTTAAAGTGAGGTGCAGGGATAAGGGACCCAAACAGGTGTAGCCAGAAACACAGAGGAAATCCCCACACTGAATAATAAGCCAAGAGAGCATTATTATCCAAATGCCAGATTCATCTATAAATAGGAGATCTATTTTTTTCTGGAATATGCATGCAAATTAAAAATCATCCTTTATGCACAGCCGGATTTCAGAACAGATGTGTGCATTGTTGCTCAGTTTTCAATTTGAAGGCCATGGCAACAGCCCAGCTCTATATGTAAGTGGAATAGGAAACCGCCCAAATGCCTGAAATCTCTACAGCAACAACATGGGATTTAGGAATTTGAGGCAAGGGGCTTCCTTCCGTTCCCCAATCCTTTCTGGCTACTGACTGATGCTTGAAATATATATAACAAGGGACAAGGACTTTGAATCACTAATTGGAGAAACACTTCCTAGTAGCTACTCCCCAAGGCTCTCATATCGTTCTGTATTTTTTTTTTTTTTTTTTGCGGTACGCGGGCCTCTCGCTGCTGTGGCCTCTCCCATTGCGGCTCCGGACGCGCAGGCTCAGCGGCCATGGCTCACGGGCCCAGCCGCTCCGCGGCATGTGGGATCTTCCCGGACCGGGGCACGAACCTGCGTCCCCTGCATCGGCAGGCGGACTCTCAACCACTGCGCCACCAGGGAAGCCTTGAGTTATATTTCTATATTCCCAGCATCCAGCACAGTGTCAGGCCTAAAATAAGGTGATTAATTATTTGTGGAGTGAGTGGAAGTTACACTTACACTTAGGTTTAAATGACAACTATAAGAACCTTTGGTGATTTTTGAAAGGGTTTTGAGGGGTTTGGGTAGGAAGGGGCCCCAGAAGGAGGAGGCTGAGAAGACTAAAGCAAACTTGAGCTCCTTCACAATTTTCCTTGCAGCCAGCCCCAGCTTGGCTGGCTGAGAATGGAGCTGCCTGAGCGACACGGGAGAAAACCTGTACACTTGTTCTTGTGCAAAATGAAAAGCGATGGGTCCAAGTCATTATGAGTGCCCAAAGTGCATAGCACGCTACCTAGAACTGTAATCCTAGGACAGTAGGGAAGCCCTCTTTTGGACATTGAGTCTTAACATAGTACTTGTTTTTGTGTGTGGCCAGGCTTTTTTCTTCAGTGATATGGCTAAAACCATATTTAGGGTTTGATGTTAGTGCCTATTGACATCACTAACTTAATCGGCAGTTTTTCTGGGGCTGGTTGTGGGGTAATGCTGTCCCTTGCCTAGCAGGCTGGAATTAGTGACCTGTCCAAAGATGACCAGAAGTACTGGACCAGAAATACCCAGGAATTCATCCCTCCAGGGAGCAACCCTCAACCAATGGCTGACGGGAGTTTGGGGACAAATCCCCCACCCCCTTGCCTTTCTAGTGGGGTGACCTGGGAATGTGTGTTTTATACTGTTTCCCAGTTTCCCCATAGACGCCAGTCATCCCCGGTGCTGGTAGGTAGCTTGCCATCACACTTTCATTGCCTTCCTTCCCTTCCCTCTCTCACCTCCCAGTCGCCTGCTGGAGGCAGTCAGTGCTTCCTGTGCCTCCCGAACTTGCACTTGAAAGGTTGCCATAAGGTCTGCTTCTAGGGAACCCAAACGAAGACAATAGGTTTCGCTCACTCCAGAGTGGACACTAGTATCTTGCGGTCATCACTAAAGAACTGCTGGGTTTGTTTTTTGTTTTTGGCAAAGGTTGGGAGGAGTGCGGGGTGGAGGGGCAGGGATAAGGATGTATGGGTTTCTGTTGACACTTGATTTCCCTGGCACGCTGTTGACTGTTAACTCATCAGTATTGAGGGGGTGAGAGTTCTTCTCATCTCCTAGTAATTGCATCATTCAGGAAAATCTCTTCTGTTTCAAATAGAGTCCTGCATGACCAGCCTATTCATCAGTGTTAGCAAAGCTGATGTCAATGGCTATGCTCAGGAGCCCCTCCTCAGAAAAGCCCAGATGAGAAAAGCCATTTAGCTTCCATTTCAATCAAGTACCAACACCCCTTTGCCCTCATCCTCATGCACTTCATTTTCCTCACCCAGGCAGTGTTGAACACACACCAGCACGTGGCAGAACATTTAGGGGAGATGTAAGGGCTGATGCTGCTCTGAGCTGCGCAGCTTAGGCAGCATGGGGTGTGATAAGACAGCACTGTCAGAGTATTATGAACGTGTCAGGATGATGAATTCACTATAACAATATCACCATTGGCAGCACATGCAATGCACTATATCTCAATCTGTCATTTTCCATGGTCATGCATTGTGTGGAATCAAGCTATTTTTTTTTCTTTTGGTTTTGAGTGATGTTTGTAATGGTGGTGGTGAGAAAGGCAGAAGTAGATAATGATTTTGGATAGCCTTGTTTGAGTTAACTGTTGTTGCCAGGAGACAAGGGGCTGTGTGTGGGGGGTGTGTGTGTGTGTGTGTGTGTGTATGTGTATCTGTGTGTCTGTGTGACACACACAGAGACAGAGAGACAGAGACAAAGAGAAAGAGAGAGAGGGTGTGAAACTAGGAAAGGGTGAAAGGGGATGGAAGCAAGATTATTATTAAAGCGTTTAAGTCCTCGGGTAAAGTTTTTATACCATTTAGGAGACTCATGCAACATATGAATTTACCTGTACTCCCTTTCCAGGGACAGCTTGCTCCAACACAAGGTGGAAGGTTGGAAGCTTTTATTTGCAACCCCTATTCGGTTATCAATTTGGAACACGATCTTTAGCATCTCATGCTTTTCTCCTTTGCTTTAACTCTGCCATGACCACTCCCCCGCACTCACCCTGTGACAGCTGATCATTTCCAGGGACTCTCAGCACATCCCATTGGCAGACTGCTTCTTCTCTGTAAAGGGGCAAGCAGAGAGTCTGATATGGACAAGGCATCCTTCTCATCTCCTGTCATATTTATTTATTCTCCACTCTATTACCCACACCTCACACAGGGTGGTAGGTGTGTATTTGACTTTCTTTGCTGAAAAGTTGTGGAACAATTAAAGGAAATTAAGAGGTAGGAGTTGAAATCTTAAATCTGTTTGATAAATATGACCTTTTAGAGGATCTAAGAGGAAAACATTCAAGAAATTAAATCCTTCACAGGAGAGTGCCTGTAGTAAGCTGAATAATAGCCACACAAAGATATCAGATCCTAACCCCTGGAACCTGTAAATGTCACCTTATAAAGAAAAACTCTCTGCAGACGTGATTGGACTAAGGATCTTGACACAAGGAGATGATCCTGGATTATTTAGTGGACCTTAAATCTATTCACAAGTGTCTTTATAAGAGAGAGACCAAAAGGAGATTATACACTTATACGAGAAGATAACGCGAAGGTGGTGGCAGAGACTGGAGTGATGTGGCCTTAAGTGGAGGAATGTTAACAGCCACCAGAAGCTGGAAGAGGCAAGGAAACTGATAGAATCCTTTTATGGGTATACCCCTGGCCTCCGAATTATTCCTGTTTCATATACTTTCTTCTTCTAATTTACCTCCCCATGAGAATCTCCAAATGCTGTTTGGGAAACCTTACACTTATCCATAGGAATTGATCTCATCCTAGGAACAATTCCTCTTCCCTCTTTCCCTCTTGGGAATCTGTTTTCCTAAGTCTGAGTGTTTGGGCCTAAAGTAGTGGCAGCACCCACCTCCCCTGCCCCAGGGGAGATGAGATAGTAGATCTGAACACAATAGAACAGTCTAGATGGAGGAGGGATTTTGGTAATCCAAGTCTCACACTGTGGTCCAGAGTGGGTGGGGTTCTCCCTTTTGTGTCTTCATCAAAAGAGATCTTAAAACCAGTTGTGAGTTGAGTTACTCCTGTTTCCTCTCCCAAACTCATGCACACACACACTTCTTTTTTTTTTCTTTTCTTTAAAAAAAATTATTTATTTATTTGGCTGTGCCGGGATCTTCATTGCAACGTGTGGGATCTTTTTTTTTTTTTTAATTTTTTTAATGACTTTTTTTATGGGGGTAGAGTTGTTTTATAATGTTGTGTTAGTTTCTCCTGTACAGCGAGGTGAAGTAGATGTTCCCTGTGCTATACAGCAGTTCTCATTAGTTATCTATTTTATAAATTTATTTATTTATTTTTGGCTGCGTTGGGTCTTCGTTGCTGCGCGCGGGCTTTCTTTAATTGCGGCGAGCGGGGCCTAGTCTTCGTTGTGTTGCGCGGGCTTCTCACTGCGGTGTCTTTTCTTGTTGTGGAGCATGGGCTCTAGGCATGTGGGCTTCAGTAGTTGTGGCATGTGGGCTCAGTAGTTGTGGCTTGTATGCTTAGTTGCTCTGCACCATGTGGGATCTTCCCGGACCAGGGCTCAAACCTGTGTCCCCTGTATTGGCAGGCGGATTCGTAACCACTGTGCCACCAGGGAAGCCCTAGTTATCTATTTTATACATATTAGTGTATGTATGTCAATCCCAATACCAATCTCATCCCACCCCTGCCTTTCTCCCGTTGGTGTCCATACGTTTGTTCTCTACATCTGTGTCTCTATTTCTGCCTTGCAAGCCGGTTCATCTGTACCATTTTTCTAGATTCCACATATATGCGTTAATATATGATGTTTGCTTTTCCTCTTTCTGACTTACTTCACTCTGTATGACAGTCTCTAACTCCATCCACATCTCTACAAATGACCCAATTTCGTTTCTTTTTATGGCTGAGTAATATTCCATTGTATATTTGTGCCACATCTTCTTTATCCATTCGTCTGTTGATGGATGTTTAAGTTGCTTCCATGTCTTGGCTATTGTAAATAGTGCTGCAGTGACCACTGGGGTGCATGTGTCTTTTCAAATTAGAGTTTTCTCTGGATATGTGCCCAGGAGCACATGCATTTCTTTTATGGACAAATATGAATTCCCTCCTAGACCCGTAAGGAGAAGGAAAGATAATATCCCTAACTGCCTCATAATTTGTAAGACGTGGCGCTCTCCACACAGTCAGTCTGCTACACTATTATGCCAAGTGGTATCGGTTCATTTCCTTCATCCTCCCTTCCTAATTGTTCCCTGTTGGGGTCTGCTGGGAACAAGAAGAGGGTCTGGTGCTGGACAATTTGGCTCTTCATGGCTGTCCCCTTATTACCCGAAGGTAAACACTGAGGTAACTGCCTTGATAAGGACTCAAAGTTTTCTTCTCGTTTCTGTCTGGCAGAAGGGAGATGAGTGACCTCTTTTTCCAGTTCATTCAAGTTGACTAGACCTGTGGGATTCAGTTCAGAGGGGGCTGGGAGAGAAGAATTAGTCTCATGATAGGCACAGGAAGGGAAAGGTCTGGTTTGCTTAGAGGCTGGCAGTTGATCATTGGTGAGATTTAAGGGAGGGCTAAAACGTCTCTTTCCTTGAAGACTTCTTAACCTTCTTACCAGCATATACAGTTGTACTAACTCCCCTTTCTCCTTGACTTGACATTCTCACCATTAACAAGAGCTTATTATGCTACAGAAAGGGAGGTGTTGTCTCTAGAAATCTGGTTTTCTGGAAAGCAAAATGGAGACTTAGTTGGACTGTCTTCTCCTAGAGCCCTCACCCAGAACACATTAGCGATGCATGAGAGTTTCTTTCTCTTAACATCTCAGCTGATTAAAAGGATTAGACTTTTTAATCTTTTGCCAGATTTTCAAATAGGAAATAGTATCTTACTCTGGTTTTAATTTGCATTTCCTTCATTATTCCTGAGGTTAAACATCTTCTCGTAGGCTTCTCAGCCATTTGAATTTTTTCTTCTACAAACTACCTGTTAACAGCGTTTGTTCCTTTTCTATTTGTGCAATTTAGGTTTCTCATATTAATTTATATGTTCAAGATACAAACTGATGTTGAAATATCTTAGGGGTGATTTTATTAAGATGGTGACGTGGGTGTTCCTCACTTCAGAGCCCCCCTTCCCCGCTCCCATCACAAGAAGACCAATTACCAACTGCCCACAGATAAAATACCACTGTGAAGGTCCTAGAACATGGGAGTGAAGCTAAAGCACTCCCTTGGACAGTAGAGACCGAGACTGATGGCATCTGAAGGGTGAAAGGAGCAACTACACTTTGACTGCATTGCCCCTCCCCCAGGCCAGCCCAGTGCCCGTCGCACCAAGAGGGCCCAATGGTTTTTCCAGTGGGAAAAAGAGAACCCAAGGTGGACCTTCAGCTTCCCCAGCACTATGAGATGCTTCCTGGGAGGCTCACTGGGGTCTTACTTCACAGGGATCACTGGGGGCCTGCAGCTCCTCCTGAACTCCAGAATCCAGCCAATGGCACAGCCTAAGGCCCCACCCAATCAGGAGAGGTTGTGGTGCATGGCCCCCCCACCCCTGCCCAATTGTGGCGTCCAACCAGTGGCACTACACTGCCAGCAAACACAGCCTGCAGCCCCACCTGACTAGAGGTGACTGTGGAGCCCAGCTAGTGGCCCCACCTGACCATGGAACATAGCCAGCAGCCCTGCCCCACGAGGGAGCCCACCCAGAATCCCTGCTTGAACACACAAATGAAACTACAAAAGACCCTGAATAGCCAAAGCAATCCTGAGGAAGAAGAACAAAGCTGGAGGCCTCAGACTTCCTGATTTCAAACTATCCTACAAAGCTATCAAACAAACAGTATGATGCTGGCAAGAAAACAGATACATAGACCAGTGGAACAGAATAAAGAGCTCAGAAACAAAGCCACACACGTACAGTCAACAAATATTTGACAAGGGAGGCAAGAATACTCAATGGGGAAAAGATAGTCTCTTCAATAAATAGTGTTGGGAGAACTGGATATCCACATGCAAAAGAATTAAACTGCCCCCCTATCTTTTACCACTCACAAAAATTAACTCAAAATGGATTAAAGACATAAATGTAAGACCTGAAATTGTAAGACTTCTAGAAGAAAACGTAGGAGGTAAGCTCCTTGATATTGGTCTTGGCAATGATTTTTCGGATATGATACCGAAACCACAAGCAATAAAAACAAAAATAAACAAGTGGAGCTACATCACACTAAAAATCTTCTGCACCGCCAAAGAAACAATCAACAAAATGGAAAGGCAAACTATGGAATGAGAGAAAATATTTGCAAATCATATATCTGATAAGGGGTTAGTATCCAAAATATATAAGGATCTCATACAACTCAATAGCAAAACCTCCAAATAATCCAATTAAGAAATGGGCAAAGGACCTGAATAGACATTTTTCCAAAGAAGAAATACAAATGGCCAACAGGTACATGAAAAGATGCTCAACATCACTAATCATCAGGGAAATGCAAATCAAAACCACAATGAGATATCACCTCACACCTATTAGAATGGCTATTATCAAAAAGACAAGAGATAACAAGTGCTGTCGGGAATGTGGAGAAAAGGACACTTGTGTACCATTGGTGGAAACATATATTGGTATAGCCACTGTGGAAAACAATATGGAGGTTTTCAAAAAGTTAAAAATAGAACTACCATATGATCCAGCAATCCCACTCCTGTGTATATATACAAGGAAAATTAAATCACATGAGATATCTGCACTCTCATGTTCATAGCAGCATTATTTACAATAGCCAAGACATGGAAGCAACCTGAAGTGTCCATCAAAGGATATATGAATAAAGAAAATGTGACATATATAGAGAGAGTTCAACCATAAAAAAGAAGGGACTTCCCTGGCGGTCCAGTGGTTAAGACTCCGCACTTTCACTGCAGGGGTTGTGGCTTTGATACCTGATTGGGGAGCTAAGATCTCATGTGCCGCATTGGCCACATGGTGCAGCCAAAAAAAAAAAAAAAAAAAGAAACAAAATACTGCCCTCAAGGTAGTATTTTGAGGGCATAATGCTAAGTGAAATAAGTCAGGCAGAGATAAATACTATGATCTCCCTTATATGTGGAATCTAAAAAAAACCCCAAACTCATGGAAACAGGCTAAATTGGTGGTTGCCAGGGGCAGGAGTGGGGTGGGAGAAGTGGGTGAAGGTGGTCAAAAGGCACAAACTTCCAGTTATAATATGCATAAGTTCTGGGGATCAAATATACATCATGGTGGCTGTAGTTAGCAGTACTATATCGTGTACCTGAAAGTTGCTAACTGAGTAGATTCTATAAATCTTTTTTTTATTAATTATTTAATTTAATTAAATTTATTTTTTTTGGCTGTGTTAGGTCTTCGTTGCAGTGCGCAATCTTCTCATTGCGGTGGCTTCTCTTGTTGCGGAGCATGGGCTCTAGGCGCGCGGGCTTCAGTAATTGTGGCTCGCGGGCTCTAGAGCGCCCGCTCAGTAGTTGTGGCCCACAGGCTTAGCTGCTCTGCAGCATGTGGGATCTTCCCGGACCAGGGCTCGAACCCTTGTCCCCTGCGCTGGCAGGCAGATTCCTAGCCACTGTGCCACCAGGGAAGCCCACTGAGTAGATTTTAAAAGTTCTCACCACACAAAAAAATGGTAACTGTGTGAGGTGTTAACTAATCTTATTGTGGCAATTATTTTTCAATATATGTATGTCAGATTATCATGTTGTATACCTTAAACTTATACAACTGTATATGTCAATTATATCTCTATTATATATCTATTATATCTCTATTATATATTATAGATATAATTAGATATAGTTATATCTCTATTATGTATCTATTTAATAAATATATATATATATATTTTTTCCCCCAGTAAAGCTGGGGGAAAAAAGGAAATGTCTTCTCTCAGTCTGTGGCTTACTTTTTCACTTTATTTTTTGCCATATGGGTTTTTAAATTTTAATGTAATTGAATTTACCAATCTCTTTCTTTATAGTTTGGCTTTTTTTCTATCTTATTTGAGAAATCCTTTCCTAATTTCAGATCATAATGGTATACTACTATATCTCCCTGCAAAAGTTTCAGATTTTTCTTCATGTTTACATCTTTTCATCCATGTGGTTTTTAGTTTTTGTGTACAATATAAAATAGGGATCTAAATTATATTTAAATTTCCATTTGGAGTCCATTGTTTTAGCATTATTTAATTTAATTATTAAAAATGAGATCCATGCAATATTTCTTTCTGTGTTTGCCTTGTTACACTTAGCATAGTATCTTCCAGGTTCGTTCACATTGTTGCAGATGGCAGGATTTCCTTCTTTTTAAGGGCTGAATAACATTTACTGAATCAAATTTGGGTCTGCTCTTCTGTGCACAGTAAAGCCAATCTACTGACACTGGGTCGTGGTGAAGGAAAGTATAACATTTATTGCAAGGTGTCCAACATAGGGCTAGGCAAGGAGAACAGACAGCTCATGCTCAAAAAACTGGATCTCCCCAAAGGTTTTCAGGGAAACATTTTATTTTATTTTTATTTATTTATTTATTTTTTTTGCGGTACGCGGGCCTCTCACCGTTGTGGCCTCGCCCGTTGCGGAGCACAGGCTCCGGACGCGCAGTCTCAGCGGCCATGGCTCACGGGCCCAGCCGCTCCGCGGCATGTGGGATCTTCCCGGACCGGGGCACGAACCCGTATCCCCTGCATCGGCAGGCGGACCCTCAACCACTGCGCCACCAGGGAAGCCCTTAGGGAAACATTTTAGAGGCAAGGTGAGGAAGAAGATCACAGGGTGTATGATCAGCTGGTGGACATCCTTCTCATTGGTCGATGGTAAGGTAACAGGGTGGTCTTTCAGAAATTTCAGTTATCAGTTTTTTGGCCCCAACCCATCTGGAGTCTATGTGCTGGTGGTCAGCATGCAGTTAACTTCTTTGACTGGTGGGGGTTTTAGCATCTGCAAAACAACTCAAGGACACGGCTCAGGATATTATCTATAGCCGTTGAGGTTCTGCATTTTCTCCTCCGATTCAGTTTGCTCTTTGGAACTCGGGGAAGGCCTAGGGGGCTAAAGCTTTTCTACAAACAAGAGGCAGGCAGGGGGGATGTGGCGGTCTGTCCCCGGGCAGGACCCACTCAGTCCTGCTTTGTTTCAGTACCACCTTTGAAGACTATGCTTTCAGGGATCATTTCTATAGTTTGTCAATACCACCTTTGTTTATATATGTGTGTATGTGTGTGTGCGCACGCACACATATGTGTGTGTGTTATAAAACTTTTGTCAAATTTTATTTACGATAGCTCATACTATTTCCCTGTGTGCTGCACCATATTTTATTTAGCCATTCCCATATTGCTGGACATTTCGTTTATTTCCATGTTTTCCTATTAGAAATAGCATCACCATAATGAACGTCTTTGTGCATAAAGTTTTTTTTCCATCTTTAGGATGATTATACTAGAGTATCTTCTCAGAAATGGAGTATAATTATTAATAACTTGATTTTCAAAAGAACTGTACATTCTCACTGGGAATATTTAAGACTTTACATTTAAGTGCAGATCTTCATCGGCACTGGGTATTCTCAGTTTTAAAATGAAAGAATAGCTCATCCTATTTAATAATTTTGCCTCTTGCTGGTCCTAAAAAGACACAATTTTCTAAAAACACTGAGAAATATTCCTAAATATTGAGGAAGGAATGGGCTAGCAATAATTGTTTGCATGGGGATGGAATTTGAAGGAGGGAGAGAGGAGAGGAGCTTAAAGAAATTAATCCCAATGTGGCTTTTTTGACTTGGTGTCAGGATTGAGGATATTTCTGTTGACTTCACCAACTGTACCTTCATTTCTTCCTCATGTCCCATGATTCTATATGCAGATTTTAAAATATAGTTGCTTTTTGACAGATTATTTAAATCCCAGTGAGGTGGAACAGTATTCAGGTTGTTTATAATGACTATCATCAGTGGCGAATTAGTTTAGCCTGTCTCAGTTTATTCTCTTTGACAGCTTCATGTTTATTTCATGCCATAGAGGCTGAAAAAGAAAACACATACAAAGAACTTATTTTGTTGTCATTTAATTATATGAGTAATAACACGATCAAGAGTGTATTTAGGACCCTGTCGCAGCCTCAAAAGGAAACTGGACCTGAAAGACCAAGCCAATTAGACCTTTTTAGTAGGTTTGCTTTATTGTTTTCTCTCACATACTAGTTTTTTATTGAATTCTATCAAATCTATATTTTTCTAGAAGTGGAAACAGGAAATAGACAAGTCATGGTAATTGCAAACCATCCGTTCCTTGGCCTTTGGAATATACTGTATGGAATACCACATCCTTTACCCACAAGTTTGACAAAGGATACACTTTTACCTATTATTGCAATTAAAAAGTTAAGAATAATTAGGTCTCCAGAACTCATTCATCTTGCATAATTTAAACTTTGCCCTTTGACCAACATCTCCCATTTCCCTCTCTCCTTCACCCTGGCAACTACCATTCTACTCTCTGCTTCTGTGAGTTTGATTATTTTAGATTCCACATAAAAATGAGATCCATGCAATATTTGTCTTTCTGTGTCTGCCTTGTTATCTTTAGCATATCTTCCAGGTTTGTTCACATTGTTGCAAATGGCAGGATTTCCTTCTTTTTAAAGGCTGAATAACATTTCATTGTTATATATACACTATCTTTCTGTATCTATTTATCCACTGACAGATATTAATGTTGTTTCCATCTCTTGGCTACTGTGAATAATGCTGCAATGAACGTGGGAGTGCAGATACCTCGCTGAGATAGTCATTTTATTTCTTTCAGATATATATCCAGAAGTGGGATTGCATAGGGCAATATAATTTTTAAGTTTTTGAGGAACCTCCATACTGTTTTCCATAGTGACTGCACCAATTTCCATTCCCACCAACAGTGCACAAGTGTTCCCTTTTCTCCACACCCACACCAACATTTGTTATCCCTTGTCTTTTAGATAATGGCCATCCTAACAGGCAAGAGGTGTTGTCTCATTGGAACAGCATGGTGACTACAGTTAACAATACTGTATTGTGTACCTGAAGTTCACTAAGAAGGTAGATCTTAAGTGCTCTCACTATCAAAAGAAAGAAAGAAAAAGCAAGAGAGAAAGAAAGAAAAATAGTGATTAAATGAGGTCATGGATATGTTAATTAACTTGATTGTGGTGATAATTTCACAATGTATACAATGTTTTGATATCAAAACAAGTTGTACACCTTAAATATAAACAATTCCTATATGTCAATTATAACTTTATAAAACTGAAAAATTTTTTAAACCAAATTTAAAAAGGGTTAAGAATAATTTTTAATGTACCTATACATTTTCCTGTTGATAGTCTACTTGGGTCCTACATTTTCTGTGAGTTATTCCAACAGATATTTAGTTCTAGGTCTGTCTGTTTCATCCCTTCTAGGCCGTGTCTCTAATTAGCGCAAGGTAATATTGGTATTAGTATAAGCAGAACACAGTAAGAAAGAGAAATCTATTCATAGAAAGCATGTACAATTTTCTTCCCAAAATCTGCTTCCACCGAGAGAATGTGGGTATATCTACCTGGGAATGGACCTTCACCAACACAGGAAAACAGCCATTCACCACAACCACGTGCACGAGAGGAAGTATTGTGATGAGATAAGGAAAAGGGCTGCCTAAGCAGAGTGTCTGGGTTTGTAACTTGGCACCACTACATACCAGATGTATGATCTTTATCAAGTTTCTTAATCTTGCTGTTCCTCAGTTTCCTCATCTGTCAGATGAAGCTGTAAATATTAAATGAGTTAACGTGTAAATTGTTTGACACATGTAAATACTCAGTAAATGCTGGCTGTTACTAGTTTGCATCTGCAACCCCGAGTGAAGTCCAAAAGCAGTGAACACATTGGGCCTCAGGGAGACTTCTCAGGTGTCATTCTGTTCTGAATGAATTATGTGCTAGTGTCACAGGTTGAGCTCCCGGGGAGCAGCCTCTGAGATGGAGATTGGCATGTTAGTTAGGGACTGTTTTTGAGATCATCATCTGGCAAGGGAACGAAGCAGAGGTTGAGCAGAGGTGGTTTTTGTTTTCCTGATTAGATTTTGACTGATCCCTTCTTCTTCCCCCAGTTAGCAAGAAAACTCTGAGAGGGCAGGGGCTTTGTTTGGTTTTGCTCATTGAGGTATTACCTGGATTCAGCACAGAGACTGGAAGAAGCTTCAACAGCACTGCAGCCATTCTCAGTCCTGGACTCACTGTCACCTTCCAGACTATTCTGTGAAATCTCAGATGCTAACAACACATTCTGATGACAGTTTCAGTTTCTCTGACTCTACTTTCACTGCAGTTCAAAAGCAGCATAGCAAATGCAGAATTTGTATCTTTTTTTTTATAGTAACCTTTAATTGGAAGTAATATAATACTGTGTATTTCTTTTCCTTTCCTTCCTTCGCTCTCTCCTCTTCTTCCCCCTTCTTCCTTTCCCCCCTCCTCCTCCCCTCCTCCCCTCCTTCTTCCTCTGCCTCCTCTTTCTTCTTCTTCTTCCTCCACCTCTCCCTCCCCCATTTCTTTTGCCATGGCTGCCTGGAAGCCCAGAGCCAAATCTTTCACCTGAATATGGTAGCTCCGTCAATCACCCATTTATATTATTGAATACATATTTATTTGCATGGCTGCTAGAGTCCAGGTACCAGTGTTACAAAGATGAGTAAGATGTGGCTTCTGCCCTTTAGGAATGCTAATAGAAGAAACATGAGTACACACGCTATAATAAAACCAAGTGTAGGAGTTCTGTTGGAATGCAGTGGAAAGGCTGACTACTTCTGTGGAGGTATATGTAAGCTATCACAGAGGGTTTGCGTCCTGAAGGATGGATACCATTTCTTCAAGTAGATAAGGAGGGGAAGGCAGTCCAAATAGAGGGAACAGCAAGAGCATTATTAGTATAAAGGACTAGGAGAGACTTCTTGGGCCTTTACAAAGGTTGTAAAAGGTAGCTCAGGTCTGGAGTGCTATGTGGGGTGGGGCAGATCTGAGAGGGGAAAGTTGGACCAGCCAGATCATAAGGGCCCTATGTACTTTGCCAAGGAGTTCAGCCATCATACTGTGGTGATGGCAAAACCTTTGAAGGGTTAAAGTAGGTGAATACCATGATATAATTTGCACTTTATACATATAGTACAAATGAATCAGACAGGTCTCAGACCAGAGGCTCTTATAATTATTTAGGCAAGAAATGATGCCTGAAATAAGGGGTGGTTATGGGCTTGGGGATGAGGCTATATAGATGAATATATTTAAGAAGGTAAAACTGATAGGAGTTTTGGGTGAGTGCATGTTCTGGAGCCAGGTTGCCTAGGTTTGAATCTTGGTTCTCCCTCTTAGTAGCTGTGTGACCTAAGGGTACTTCTTAAGCTTGATGCTTTCATTTCTTCATCATATCCTATGGTAAAGCTTCAGTTACTTAATACATTAAAAAACCAAGTTAGAGCAGTATTGGCACATAGGAAATTATATTGAGTGAGGCAGGGATGAAATCAGGATGATGCCAGATTTTGGCTTGGAAGACAAGGTAAATGGTAGGCCTATTGATTTAGGAAAAAAGAAAACAGAAGGAATATCACGCTGGAGGTAGGGTAGCCTGAGTTTACTTTTGGCTTTCTGCATTTGAGAGGACATCAGTTGCAAGCTGTGAGCTGACCTAAGCCAATTTGGTTTTGCATTAACTATTAGGTTCTTTTTGGTTAATGATAGTATGGACTCAAAAATCTAAGGTGACTGAGGGTCAACTATTTTTCTATAGACTGATATCAGGTTACATTGATGGCAAGTCTTAGATCAATTTCTGCCATACACACAGACTTTTATGTTTAAGTTAAGAATTTATCAGCAAGCAGGCACAAAATAAGTCATATAAACTGTTGTGTAAGGTTGATAGAGTCTTAGGACTCTGTCTTATTAGCTGTCACAATGACATCTTCATAAAAGGTTCACCTGGAACAGGTACGTGGGGCAACTAGAGTCCTCAGTCCCAGTGGTTGCACTAAGTAGAGGACTATTGGACTATTTAAGTTTCAGTTCTCAAGCATTGTCCATAAAGAAACAGACTATGGGCTCTGCTATTTTCTCATTCTCTCTTCTTGTGAGGGAGAAGAGTGTCTCAAAAGTATTTTATTCAATAAATATCAGTGAAATCCCACTAATTTCTCCATCGAGAGCTCATTTCTAATATCCTCTGGGCTATTCGTTTACTAGTGAAAACTTGGTTTTTTAGCATTCATTATGCTAATTAGTAAACCTCTAGTGTTGATCAAAGATAAAGATAACAGAAGCACATGTAATAGTTGCAGCTGGAGCTGGAATTCTTTTTTTTTGAATTTTTTTTTATACAGCAGGCTCTTATTATTTATACATTTTATACATATTGGTGTATATATGTCAATTGCAGTCTCCCAATTCATCACACCACCACCACCCACCCCCGCCACTTTCCCCCCTTGGTGTCCAGTGTTTTTCTCTGCATCTGTGTCTCTGTTTCTGCCCTTGGAGATGGAATTCTTGATTAGAGCACTAGCTGACCACCCCTAGGATATAGATTCCTGATTAGGTTAACTGATAACACCGAAAGTGCAGCTTAAATTTACTAATACAAATATACATAGAACACTGTCTATGTTGAAGCACTTTAAAATACAAATATATCATAATTCAAGTCCAACAGGAAATAGGATTATATAAGGCTGGGGCTCAGGGGAAAAATCTGAATTGGAAACATATTTTTGGCAGTCTTTCGGTTGGCATATTCATTTCTACTTAAAAAAAAATCACTGCTTTCCTTTTTTCATCCCTATTTTATGAACTTTTTTAATGTACATTTATTCTTCCCTGTTAAGTCACTTTAAATCTTTTTTTTAACATTGGAGGCTATAAATAAATATCAATAAATAAGACTTTTCCCCCTCCATATCCCTTGTTTTAAATTTCTACTAAGAACTATTTCTTCTGCAACTGACTTTTAAAACTATGTGCAAGGTATTTATTGTCCCTGCTATTTTTGTCACTTTCTTTAAATTCAAATTTTAAGTCAACTTCAGATGTGGATACACACACACTTTTGGTGCTGTTATTGCAAACCATGTTTATTTTGCTCCTATTGGAAATACCTCGCAATAATGAAACGGATGCACTTTGCCACGCAACTGAGAAAAGCAAGGTTTTACTCTTCGTATTTTCAGACAAGAACATAAACCTAAATTTTTTAAACTGCTTCCTTCACATAAATTACTCTCTCCTCAGTTGCTAGCCCTCAATTTAAATGTCACCACTAGTTATATGGTGATGATATTTTTGTATTATATACTTAAAGGAGCAACAAATATTTTGATTTAATGATATTTTAGGGATTTTTTTATAGGCTTGCAAAAACTTCTACATTATTTTAAATAACAAGCATACAGAAAAGTGAACAAATTCTAAGTGTATAGCCTAAAGAATTATCACAAAATGAACACACCCATGTATCCTCCACCCAGGTCAAAAAATAAAACATAGCCAGCACCTTCAAAGCCCCTCTTAGACAGCTCCCTTCTTGCTGCAGACATTTGTGTATGAGTTTTTGTGTGAACATATGCTTTCCTTTCTCTCTGGTAAATACGTCAGAGTAGAATGGCTGGGTTATACCTTAGGTATATGTTTAACTGTAAGTGACAAACTGTTTTCCAAAGTAGTTGTACCATTTTACATTCCCAGCAGCAGTATATGAGAGTTCTAGTTGCTCTATATTTTCTCCAACACTTTATTGGGTTCTTGGATCCAATTTCCATGTGGGATGAGGCATTTCCCCCACACCACCAAGCAGTGCCCAGACTCCGTCTGGCTGATTCAGCTTAATTCTGATACTATCTTCCTAGAGATAGCATAGATTCCACAGGCTACGAGCTCAATCTTACGACTGTGCTCCCTCCACCCCCCACTTCAGATGCCAGTCGGAAGCCCAGGTTGTCACCTGTGCTGCTGACCTACCAGCTATAGATTGGGCGTTCCAACGTCTCCCTCCTTGGGTTCCGTTAATTTGTTAGCTTTTACATGGAACATTTAGTTGCTTACATTTAATGTAATTACTGAAATAGTTTGTTATAAATCTGTGATCTTCCTACTTGTTTTCAACTTCTTTCTTCTTGCCTTCTTTTGAATTAAAATATTTTTATTATTCATTTTTTTCTATTAATAGGTTAATTATAAAATATTTTACTATGCTTTTAATATTTACTCTTGATCACAGATTACAATCTGTCCTTGACTTAAGGAAGTTTAATATAAATAAGTACTTTCATCTTTTCCAAGAAAATTCAAGAACCTTTCAAGAAAATCTAAGAATTCTTTAACTCCATTTATACTCATCCTGACCTATTATTGCTGTATATTTAATTCTATCTGCATATTTAATTTTATCTGTATTTTAAGCCCTGTAAGATATTAGTGTTATTGTTTTATACAATCAATATTTATTTTCTACTTTTTTCTCTCTTAATTCCTTTATTTCTTAAATTTTTAATATTCTACCTGGGATTATTTTCCTTTTGCCTGTAGGACATCTTTTGATATTTCCTTTTGTGTGGGTCCAGAAGTGGCTTTCTTGTTTTTTTGTTTGCCTGAAAATGTTATTTTACTAGCATTCTTTTTTAAAAAAAAATTTTACTGAAGTATAGTTGATTTACAATGTTGTGTTAATTACTGCTGTACAGCAAAGTGACTCAGTTATACATGTATATACATTCTTTTTCATATTATTTTCCATTATGGTTTATCACAGGATATTGAATATAGTTCCCTGTGCTATACAGTAGGACCTTGCTGTTTATCCATTCTGTATGCACCAGTTTGCATCTTTTACTAGCATTCTTAAAGGACATTTTCACTGGGTATAGTTTGGCAGTTTTTTTCCTTTTGAAGCACTTTGAAGACATTATACATTGTTTTTTGACTTCCATTGTTTCTGTTGAAAAGTGATATTTTCCTTTTAGAAGGCAATATTTATTTTGGGGGAGCTGCTTTCAACATTTTTCTCTGTCTTTCTGTTTTAGCAGTTTTACTAGGGTTTGCTTAAGTGTATTTTACTTTGCATTTATCTTGCTTGAGGTTTATAGGTCATTTCAGAGCTTTGGCTTGATATCTTTCACCAGTTTGGGAAACCCTCTCGGCCATTAACTCTCCATTTCTTTTGTCTTCTTCCTTTTATATTTAAATTACCCTTTCATTATATCCCCTATATGTCTTACCTATTTTTTTTTATCCTATCAATCTTCTTGTTTCTTTTTCATTCAGTTTGGACCGTTTTTGACTTACCTTCCAATTCATTAATTCTCCCTTTGACTGGGTCTTGAGTGCTGTTTAACACATATAGGAAATCTTTAATTTCAATTATTTTATTAAAAAATTTTATAATTCTCTTTTATAATTTCTGATTTTCTTCCTAAATTAAAAATCTTGTTTTTTGTATCCTTGAACATGCTAAGCATAGTTATATTAATATTTGGGTCTGTTAACTCCATTTCTTTATCTCCAGTAGGTCTGTATTTGATTGCTGTTGTTTACTTTTGTTTTTATTCATATTGTCTTGTCATCTCATGTTCCTTGATATTTTGATTGAGTGCCAAAGATTATGAGGAACTGGAGATAATTTGTAGCTCTGGATGTTATCTTACCCTCAAGGAAAACTTGTATTTGCATTTATGTAGGCTAGGTAACACTAGTAATCTCAGACCTTCTTAATTTAATCAATATTTGAAATGAAAGGAAGTTGAGTTTCCAGCTCTGTGGGGGCTGATCTGTTTTCAGTTCAGCCTTACTCATAATAGACGGGTCCTCGAGGATGTCAACCCTATGCCTTGGGAGATAGGGGGAGGGTGGTGGATTTATCAACCCTGTCTACTTCCCAGTAAGCCGTGAATTCCAAATTTTGTCCTCCTAGCCTTGTGAGTCTGTTAAAAACTCTGATCAGTTTCTCAGCCTCTCAACTGCTTCTGCTGGAACATTGGCACAGTTCTGTGGTAGAAAAGTGGCTCCAAATTCCAGGCTCACTTTTTGAGTATTCTTATTCTTCTGGACCTTGGCTAAGTTATTTGTCACTTATTATTTCTCTGTGCCTTCAAACATTTAAAAAATGTTTGTTCAGCTTTTCAAGTAGTTCTCAGCAGTAGGTTTGGTCTAAATCACCCAGTCTTCATTGATGAAAGCAAAAACCATTTGTAATATGCTTTTAATACCCAAAGGACTGTATTTTTGCTACTCAAGAATTTCTGGAGGGAATACAAGCGAATGCTTTAAGTTAAGATGATATTATTAATTTAAATTTGCTTGAATTTGAATAAAAAGAGATACCTGTCTATAAAATAATAAATTTTCATGATTGAACTACATATCATCTTTTTTTTTCTTCAGGAACCATATCATCTTTTAATGTCCCTGGTTCTCTTTCAGACTGATCCCAAACATAGGCAAAATGACCTAAAATACCTTTGTTTAGTTCCTTTTAACACATTTGAAATAGGATGTTAAATGAAACAGGGCTTATGAACTGAGTGAGCTGGGACCTGGAAACTATGCTTTGTAAGTTTAAACCTTAAGTTCTCTGGATTTTTTCATCTCATTTGGAAATTAACTCTAGCTTCTCTAATATGGGGACAAATGAAATGGATTTTGGTTTTATACACATTTGAGTCATAATATTAAAAAGCATCCCCCTGAAAGTGGGAATGTTGATAACAAGGTGGAATTGGAGAAAGAGACTCTTTCACAAGAGCAGATGAAACTGAAGAGGAAATAAACAAGCTTCCTACCAATCTTCCACTCCTCACTCAGAGATTTTCCTTCCAGAGATGCTTTTTGCTCCATCATTGTAAAGGTTTGTCATTTCATGCAATTTCTCTTATTTAGTAGACAGAGCTCACTGTGGATCATAAGATCATTAATTACTGTTATCTATATCATATTACTATATCATCATCACTTATTAGCTGTATTATCCTAGCTATGCAAGGTACCCCATGTACCACCAAAGCAAGGGAAATTGAGCTGATTAATATTCTTGCTTCGATTAACCTAGAACACTTGGGGTTTGATTTTTTTTCGACTGGGGAAACAATAAAATTTATGTAGAAAACATCAATTCTTCAGAGACATATGAGCAAGCCAGAAGTTAATTCTTTTTTTTTTTCCCACATAACTAGACTGACAAATGACTAGGTAAATGGCAGAGAAATAAAATTTTCAATGTGGACTCCAATGGGAGAATTTTAATGTCACAGCTTATCACAATATGGATAGATCAACTATAATATTTGGACAAATATTGTCAGAGAGAAAACAAGATGATTTCTTATTTTATGGGGCAGAAAATGCTCTCAGTACTTTTTTTTTCATTTAGTAATACATTTAGCGATACATGCAGACGTACACATTACTTCTGGTTACACTGGTTACTATGGCTTATCGTATGTGGGTTATTATCATTTTGTAGTTTATATATGCACATTATATTGAATATTTCTTTAGTGTCAATGAGAAGATAAATCATTGGTATGAGAAAACACTGGAATTACAAGGTATTCATCTGGAATTATTCAACCTTTCACAAGCAAATGAGAAAGATTATAGGATTAGACCAAATCCTGGATTCCTTTTCTTCTATGCCCATCTGTATTCATTAGAGCTGAAAGACAGACAAATGAAACTATTGGTAGCTCAGTCTTTAAAGCTTTATTACAATTTAAAAGCATTAAAATAGAGAGAAAATGGAAAAATCTTATCAAAGGCTGGAAATGATCATCATACTGAATAGTTGAATTTTCCGGCTTAATGACAATGAGAAATGAAGATAGGTGTTGTAAAGATATGATTTCATTATTGGTATCACTCAGTATTCTCAATTCCAAAGAATTGAGCATAGAGCTTTTAAAAGCCTCTGTCAGAATATAGAACTGACAATTGGGCACATCACTGGAGGAAATGAAATGGGTCAATGATTTTCAGTTCTATATAAACTGCATAGGACAAGCCCACAGCCTTGGCTAAAACGCATACCAGAATCCAGGACTCCTCTGGACTGTTGCTCTGGTTATCGTTATTGCTTCTTGGACCCCAGGAATGTGGATCGAGAAAAGGGAAAGGCTGGAGAGCACAAAGCTACTACATGAAATGCAGAGGACATTGTTAGTTTTCTCCCAGTATCCATTCTTTTCCCCCTTTCCAAAAGTACCTCTCTTTAAGGAATCTAACTTTTGCCACCACAGCTTAGGGACCCCAAGGGAAGCTGAGCCCACCCCCAGTTCCAGGGTAGTTCTCCAGTGCAACAGTGATTGATTCTGGAATAGACATGTGTCACAATAACAGATGCTTGCTGGGGACCTTGGGTAGAGTGTTTTCTTTGGTTTTGTGAGAGAGCCACCAGGCACGAGGATGCCTTCTCTTCCTCTGGACATACTTATGATGTTAATCCTGAGACTACTGCAGCCAACCTGAAGCAGACATATGGAAAGAGGAGAAAGAGAATCGAAGAGAAATGAGCCAGAATCCTGATCAAATCGTATCTGACCACTGCTTTTAAGAGCTGTGAGTTAATACATTTCCTTAATTGATCACGCAAATTTAAGCGGACTGTTTCTTGCAGCCAACATTATTTCTAATGGTAGAGAAAGGTGGTCCACTTCAAGCCCAAATTGCTCCTAATCCAGAGGACCACCCTCAAGGTCTATCTCAGGGATCTCTTAGCCAATTTGATCTGATGGGAGGGTCACAAAGATGCTTTCCTCTGCTCTGTACCAACTTTTAAATTTCACGACCTTTTGTGGTCATGCTCTTCAAAGTTCTCTAGTTTATAAGCCTAGAGCACTCCTTCAAAGGCTGCTGGAATGGATCCTTCGGATGCAGTCTGATCCAGGTCCCCAGCCTTGGGTCCAGAAATGCCTGCCACAGTTACCTCCAGCCTGTGGAAAACAGATCAAAGGGTTCTTCTCTCTGGTAGTCCATCATCTCCAACACAAAGTCTAATGAGAAGACCTTTCTGTGGGAGATGCATTCTCTTTCAGACTCATTCCTGGCTTCTCTAATTTTCCATGCAACTTTGGTGTTTACAATAATTTTGGTCTAGGCACACAATCAGTTTTGGGAAAGCCTATTGAACCCTTATCAGCTAAAAGTGGAAGCTATTGTGATAGAGACAATTTGGGAATGGAAAGGCTTTGGTCAGGTGTGATAATGAAGCTGGCACCCTAAGTGATCTCTAACCCCAGTAAGAATAGATGGGTTGCATTCCAAGGGTAAGATACCTATTGTGGAACTACTATATAAAACAGATAAACTTTTGCAGTGAGGGATCTGTGGTGTGCATGGTGTATAATATTGTGAGCCTGCAATCATATGGGCAAGTTTTGTACTTTTGTGTAAATAAAACTAAGTCAAGACCAGTGGTTTTCACACTTGGTTGGGAGTTGGGGTGGGGTGAGGGGTAGAGCATTTGGAAGTCATGGTACCTTAGATACAACACCTTAAAGCAATGCTGTATTTATTACCATTCTAAGCACTAGGCAGATTTTGGAGGCAGAAAATTTGACTCTTATGTCTATAACCCCAGTGATGCTGGACCTTTTTGTTCTTATCTTAGAGCCTGTCTCTATTCATTATTCCAGGCACAGAAACACCAGTCTAACATGTAAAAATAATTGCAAAGCAATTTAAAATTTTACTGTAGTCTCTTGGACAGTGCGAAGTGGAGATGACATTCATAAAACACTGCAAAACTTTAAAAAGTCGTTTACCCATTTATCTTCTCCAAGTCTCACTGATCATGGTGTGGTACGTGGCCCTAAGCTCTCTTATTCTCCCCCCAGTTTTCAGAACTTCAAAAATAGCCCGTGCTTGCCTTTATCCTTTTGTCCCTACTCTCCTATCTTCTGGTATATTTTCTTCTCTTACAGAGTAAAATTTGCCCTTTCCTGTAAAAATGAATCAGGCCAATCTAGGATTCTCTTATATCTCTCTGTCACCCATTACTTAGATCTGCACAAAGAGGCTGAGGAATTTTGCATGTGAGGAAGGAATTCTCCTTAGCATTATCTTAAAAGTCTTATTTATTTATTATTTTTGTTCCTTTTAGCATCAGTTTTGATCTGACCCACATCCACCTGTTCAGCATCATTTCCCATGACAGCCCCACAGATGTGGCACACTTCTGCCACAAAAGGAACTTAAGCAGAGAAATGGTGTGATCATATTCGCATTTTAGAAGAATTACTCTGAATAATCAGAGTTTGGAGAATGGATTGGGCTTTTGCTGGGGTGGGGAGGAGGAGAAGTAGTAGGGAAATGATTAAGAATAGGATTGTCGGGCTCCCCGGTGGCGCAGTGGTTGAGAGTCCGCCTGCCAGTGCAGGGGACACGGGTTCGTGTCCCGGTCTGGGAAGATCCCACATGCTGCGGAGCGGCTGGGCCCGTGAGCCATGGCTGCTGAGCCTGCACGTCTGGAGCCTGTGCTCTGCAACGGGAGAGGCCACAACAGTGAGAGGCCCGTGTACCGCAAAAAAAAATAAGATTGTCTAGGAAAGAAATGTTGGTGGTTTGGACTAGGATGGTGGCAAAAGGAGACAGAAATAAGTTGAAAGGTTTGAGATATGTTTTACTAATTTCTGGATGGGGAAGAAATGAAATGAGGTTGTTATCCAGAGTACAGAATATAGACAGATCTAGTTTAGAAGGTAAAATATTAAGATTAGTTTTGGATATGTCGAGTTTGAAGACCTATGGGATATCTACTTGAAATGTTCATTTGGCATTTGACTTAGATAAGTCTGGGGGTCAGAGCTAGAGATGTGGATTTGGAAGTTGTCAGTTTATAGATGGCTGTGGAGCCCATGAGTATTTCTGAGCATATCCCAGGAAAGCTTACACGCTGAGGACGTTAGAGGGCTAACAACAGAACCCCAGGGGAGGTACTGTCATCTTAGGACACCTGGGAGAAAACCAGGAAAAAAAGGGACAAAATCTGAGAACTATTGTTTTAGACCAAGGAAAGTGGAGTCCTAAAGATTGATTTATTGATCAGACCATTGTAACCAGCAGAATACTGTGCTCAATTCTGAGCCCCAGCCTTTTACACGGACATCGATAAGCACAGTATGTCAGGAGGAAGGCCATCAGGATGGTGAGAAAATCTTGAAACCATGTCAAAGCAGAGTGGCAAGTGCTTTCACATATAGAGAAGTTATTTATGGGGCACATATTTGCCAAGTGGAAGGGGAATTTAGTTTTGTTTTTATGTTTCCAGAAAGAATAATGAGGAAGTACAAAGAAACACCAGTCAATATGAAGAATTATTTTACAAGCTGTTAAAAAATGGAATAGGTTGGCTTGCTTGGAGTGAGAACCACTTTAGTAGAAGTGTTTGAGCAGGAACTGGTGACCCACTGATCAGGAATGATGGGGTAGGGATTCCTGTCTTGAGTAAGAGATTTACCTATTGAGGTAGCTTCTAATTTTAGAAGCCAGTGATTCTGTGAAATTTTTGTCTTTCTTTCTCTCCCTCTCTCCATATTCAGTGCATATATTGCAGGTCACTACAAACACAGGGCCAGTGTGTCATGTAGTAAGCTTCGGGTGATGGTAAGGAATGATATTTTGTTCTTTGGAGGCTCTAAGTGAAAGTGACTTAGAGTGGTGAATTTCATGTGTACTGATATGAACGTGGTGAATCCTCACCACGTTCATATCAGTACACATGAAATTTTGTTGAGAATTCCTCTGAGGGAGAACGTCTTAGTATTGAAGCACTTTTGTGGCCTTGAGCTGAGACAGTTGATGAGACATCTTATAATAAGAGGGCAAGATGCCCTAAGGGTTTCACATGCATTTATATCAAAATGCTGTGAAGGAAAATCAACATTTTGCCTCTGGCAGTGAAAATCCAAACCTCACCAAATTACTAGGGAGGAACATTTTATTTTCAAACACCAGAGAGGGGGAAAACACCCCAAGTTGAACAAATGCTTCACTGTGGCTCTGGATGTAACATGGGGTGATAGGCTTAGCAATGACCCTGTTTTGGAACTACAGTGACCTAATTCCTCCCTTCATTCAAGTCTTTTTTCAAAATCACCTCAGTGAAGCCTTTCTCTATCATGCAATCTGAAATTTCACCCTACCCAATACTTCATTTCCTCTTTCTCTGCCTCATGATTTCCTTAACACTTGTCTCGCCCAGAAGCAAGATCTTAGACAAGGGTTTGAGTGCCAGTGGTTTACATGGGAGGTGATCCCAGGAAGGCAAGTCAGGTTAGGGTTAGGGTTAGGGTTAGAGTTAGTAGGAGAGTGAGACCAGGAGGGGAAGGAAGCCAATTCAGGGTAGGGCAATCAGAGGTTACTATTGTGGGCAACTGGGACTCAGTCCTGCCAGGGAACTCAGGGAGACTGCATGGACATGCCTTGAAGTATGTCTGAGGCATAAGGAAGTGGGGTGTTTATCCATCAATTCTCATCAATCCATGGTTGAGAGCTGCCCTGGGGATTGGGGTGTGGAGCTGGGACTTTAACTTCCCAGCATTTTCCGTAAGTTCCCAGCATTTTCCATCACTGCGCTTGGGCATATGTCCTCCGGCTGCCTGAGGAAGCCTTCTGAGGCTCACAGTAGGAGCCCTGGGGTCAAGTTGGGTGGGAATGGAGTCCAGGGAATCTGAGAAGGCCACTGGTAACATCTGCTGGAGAACTTGTTCCTCTTTACTGGACTGTATATTTTACTTTTTATCTTTATTGTCTGTCTCCCACTGTAACATAAGCTTCATGAAGAGGGGGACTTTTCTCTGTTTTGTTCACCGAGTGGCATTGGAAACATGGTCTCTGAGTTGTTTATTCAATTTTAAACAACATTAAATTAGTGCCCGCTTGAACCAGGTACTGCCCTCACATTCTTTGACACTGTGATCTCCAAGGGGCGGATTAGATCTCCACCATCTTTGTAGCTAATCCTTAGCCTATAGTGAGTCAAGATTAAGAATTATAGGGCAGAGGGAAGGAGCATGTTATAACCAAGGGAGATGCCCTAGACTGGGGTGTAGCGGGTGGGGCAAGGTTATTCTGAGGCAAATGTAAGATAACACATCTAGTGTCTGGCACACAGGAAGGCTTCCATAGGCAGGGAGAGGAGCTAGGAATTGGAAGAAGGAAGAAGAGGTGGTGGATGAAGAGGAGGAAGAAGACACAGACACATAAGAAGCTGGGATCCTGGGTTCATGAGCACCAGAGAAACCTTCAAGAAGAAAGAAAGAAAAAAAAAGAATCACAAGTAAAGATGATAATTAGACAGACGCTTTTGTTGTAATGTGAGCATGAACTGCTAAATCAGAGAAGGATCAATGGCGGGTGGAAGAAAAAATGCAAACGAGAGATCAGAGTGCTTATTCTAACCCCAGCTTCTACAAGCAGTCTCCTTGCTAACTGGGTCTGCACACATGGAACCCCAGTCCAAAGCCTGCCTCTTCCTGGCAATTGGGTTCAGGTCTCAGGAGGAAGTTGCAACCTTAGGACCATAATCAAGGAAGGTGCTTTTGCTTTGGACTCCATGCTTCAGTTAATGCAGACTTAGATCTGCCAAATGGCACGGATGACTCACTGAGTAGTCAACAACTCTTCCAGAGTGTTTTAAAAACATGTATGACTGTTGAATTACATCGCACCTGCTCTGAACTTCTTCCCTGCAATTCTAAACCCAAGTTTAGCATATTTTTAGCATATGCAAGCCAATGTTTAGCTCTCACTTATCTGCTCTGTCTTTTGACTTTTCATCTAGTGTTCACTCCCATCCCACCTCCTGCCCTTTCCAACACACAGCAGATATGATTATTATTCTTGAAAACTCTGAGTCCTAGTGTATTTAAAACTTTTATCAATAAGAAAAATATAAGTGAATTTTGATTATACATTATTTGTATATAGGCACACCTCTTTCCCTTATATTAATGGTGTTTATCAAGGATTGACCAGACCGAAAATTCTTTCAAGTTACATTTCCACAATTTCTAATTTTGAAGTTTTCCTCTGGGGTCAAATCTGCAGGCTGCCAAAGGTATAGGTACATAACCCGTAGCTCCAGTTATTCTTGTTAAAAATTTTTAGTGTGGTTTTTAACTGGAGACTTTTCTGTACCCAACATTGGGAATATGTACTGTTTTCAAATCATTCATGGGAACCCCTAGGGTGTATCCTCAAGGTTGGGGAGGAAATTTATTTCTAAATGGAAATGCAAACATTTTAAGAGTATAAGTGCAGGGAGGAAAATTTGGACATTTGTTTTATGCAGGCACATCTGGCTTGGAAGTAAAAACTCAGGAAGAGGTAACTTAGGGACTTTGGCAAATTAGGTCATCATCAAAATAATATTTCTGAATATTATTTATCATGTGTTATTAAGCTGTGCATTACACAAAGCGAAGTGGTCATATCGAAATGCCTGTAGGAGAATTAAACATGGCTAGGAGGTTGTGTACCTTAATGCATCAAGGTTTACTGAGAGTGCCTGTGAGTAGAGGAATTAGTATTTCTGGGATCCTTCTGTCCCAAAGATGGTATTTAGACCACAGCAAATCAGCCAAATCATTAGGTTATGTTTGGATCCACCAAAGGCACGTAAGTCTTGCCTGAGACTTTGGCCTTTCCATCCCCATTAGTAACAAACAACAGTGGCGCAAACAAGCACATGGACAAACCATGTGGTTGTACAAACACCAAAAAATAAATTAGACAAATAGAAGAAAAGGTTTTACATTGTGTTAAAAAATTTGGGAGAGCAAAACGTACGTTTTTATCTACGAGCTACCTTAGTATTCCATAAAGGTTTTCTCTCAAGTAAAACAATGAGCTTACTGGTGTGATAAATTAGCAGACACCTCTTTGGTGTGAAGTATTCCTGTGTTGCAAATCACTGATTTTATTAGATGGCAGCTTTAGCAGCAATCTAATGCTGCCTCATGAAAAATCCATAACAATACAATCTAATTTGAATGGTTCTGGAAACTAATAGTACATATTTGAGAACAGCCCACTTGCTCATATTCCCACTTTCTAGTCATGTCTGTTAGTGTGAATGTGATTCTTGGACTTTTGTGGCTGTTTTTTTAAAACAATGTACAAACCCCCGCTCGGTTTATCTTTACCTGCGCGATTCACACGTCATCTCTCCCTTCAGCATATTTCTTGCATCTTGCCTATGTTTCTGGCTTGTTTACTTACTCATTTGGTTTCTAAGCTCATCAGAGGAAGATCAGAACTAATTCAGTTGCACATTTGAATCCATTATGACACTTGTTCACGGAAAAGATGCACATAATGGCTTACATTTTTGTTGTAGAGAATAACTGAAAATAACTGTACCAACGGTTCTCCTCAGACATATAAGAGAACTGGAGGATTTTCTAAGATAAACAAAAAATTGATGAAAGCCAATCTAGGAGTAGACTGTGACTCTGACTTATATGCCTTCTGATTTCATTTGTTTTCTTATGTGTAGATCTTTATTCATGTGACGCCTTCATTGTGTGAAAGTCATGCTATTTTCCTGTCACTGAAAACCCTCTGGGAATGCACAAGAGCCTGATGTGTACTCTCAACTAGATCACTGTCTTTTTTTCTTTGACTATAGTTAGAATAATTTGTCTTCCCCCATGGGCCCAATATTGGAAAAGAACAGGACGTTACTGTGTTTCTGTATGTTCCGGTGCTGTGTTAGCACCACTGTCTATCCATTGATTAGACCATACACATCCTTCAAATATCTCAAGAGACTATGTTACTTCTCGAGTTCCTCAGTTTTTAAATTCCTTTTCTAGATATACATAGTTATCAGAATCCATTCTTTGCATGATTTTTCCTATTAGGAGCATCATTTATCAACAGCAAATATTTAGTCTACTAATAAAATATTAGTTTATACCTATGTTTCTCTTACTATTTTCTTTGTTTACGTGTGCTTTTAGTATTATGTATTTTTATTGGCAAACTCAGCAGTATGAAGACTGTTGATATTATTCTTTGTTTTGTTACATGGTTAATGGTTTTAACCACTATTTGTTGTCTCCTGCTATTAAGAAATCTATCCTTTAATAGATATGCAGTACTTTGAAAATAGGTGGTAACAAGAATTTCCTGCGAGAAAATCAGAGTACTGAAATAACGATAGAAGTCTGTTCGGTTGCCTCAGTTTCCCCAGTGAGACTTAGAGTAGCTTAGTCTGGAGAGATATAGATTGAAACAAATGCAGAGTTAATTTGTGGACATCGCTATGCGGGTGTGCACGCCTATATAGGACCATTTGCCCAACTCACCATTCTTGGAGGTTAGGGAGGTTACATTCTGTTATCTCACGTAATACATAATTAGCACTTTTGAAAACATTGGTGATCATTCCTAAAGGTGCTTGCCCTTTCAGAGGTCAGATTCCATCTATTTCTCTAGTCCTATATTCCTGAACTTTAAAGCCCAGTATACTTGCCTTATCCTATTGTCCCTCAGGTGAATAAAAGATTTATTAACATACAAAAAGATAGAGAGCATAATCAAGATAGCTTGTTTATCTGGAAAACTACTGGACCATACCATATAAAAATCTACTGTCAAAAACCCAAAGGAGAAATAAGTAACAACATAAGTTTTGGCTGATATTTCTTGTGTCAGATGAAAATGTCAATGAACCATTCATGAATTCTCCAACAGAATTAGAGTATTCTGCTTTTTAAATGGATTTTGTTTTTTTAAGTATGAAAATATTTTTTTAATTCAAATTTATTTCTCCAAGTATGAAAATATCTTACTGCAGCATTTTTTTTTTTCTCCAGAAATATCTGCTATGGAGTAGGCTATGGGATAGTTGAAACTTTATCTTCTCCAGCCCATTTCACTATTGGTATTGATATCTTCAACTTGTAGGTTCAGTCTCTCCAATTCCTAAGTCAGTCCTTGATCAATCCTGAGCAAGGCTTTAGAAAGGTATAATGGAGGGGCTTTATAATGGTAGACTTAGGCTCATGAACTGGTACGTATAGAATTACTGGCCCAGTGATAGGTTCTGTATCCAGGATACTTGGAATAATGCTTAGGTTGTCAGCAGAGTTTACTTTAGGGGTATGCATGCTTTAATACAGACACAGTATTTATCAAGATGATTATTTCTTTTATATGATTCATCCTAATACTAGCATATTGTCCTCTTTGTGACCGCTTTTCCACATGTTCTCTAGCTTGGTCTCATGGCTAGGCCCGTGAGCCATGGCTGCTGAGCCTGCGCGTCCGGAGCCTGTGCTCTGCAATGCGAGAGGCCACAACAGTGAGAGGCCCGCATACCACAAAAAAAAAAAAAAAAAAAAAAGAGTATCTATAGAGTGCATGGGGAAATTTTCCTGGTTTGGCCTAACATAGTCACACTCTCTGAATTCTTGTAGTCTTCCTTATACCTAGGGAGACAATTTGTACCTTATACTCACCATCTCCTCTTTTTTTTTTTTTTAATAAATTTTAAAATTTTATTTATTTATTTTTGGCTGCGTTGGGTCTTCATTGCTGTGCGCGGGCTTTCTCTAGTTGAGGCGAGTGGGGGCTACTCTTCGTTGCTGTGCGCGGGCTTCTCCTCATTGCGGTGGCTTCTCCTGTTGTGAAGTGCGGGCTCTAGGTGCACAGGCTTCAGTAGTTGTGGCTTACGGGCTCTAGAGCGCAGGCTCAGTAGTTGTGGCGCATGGGCTTAGCTGCTCCATGGCATGTGGGATCTTCCCGGACCAGGGTTCAAACCTGTGTCCCCTGCATTGGCAGGTGGATTCTTAACCACTGTGCCACCAAGGAAGTCCCATCACCATCTCTTCTTAACTTTTCCTCAGCTTCTGAAGTTCTCCACAGTATCAGAGTAATGGATCCATGATACTTTTGGTGGTTGGCACTGGTGTATGGGGAAGGTGTTTAACATGTTCAAAGAAATATATAAAACCATAAGACACATTGGTACAGTTCCCCAGAGGTCAAGGTATTACTTCTTAAATTTCTACAATTTAGGTTGGGCTTAGCAGGGTGGTTCTTCTGCTCCACATGGCAACTGCTGAGCTGGAGTATTTAAGATGGCTTCTTTACTCATGTGTTTGATGCCTCAGCTGGGAAGGCTGCATGATCTGATGGCTAGCTAGGCATCTCTTTCTCTCTCTTTCCACACAGTCTCTTGATTAGGGTTGCGGGACTTTTTTTACATGGTGGCTCAGGGCACCAAGAGAAAGCATTTCAAGAGGACAAGCCCTATTGTGAAATCCCTCATCTAACTTCTTCTGTTTGCATCATAATTGCTAATGGCCAAAGTCAGCCACATTGCCCAGTACAGACTCAATGTGGAAAGGGCTTGACTACTGAAGGCCTGATTCATTGAAGTTTGCCAACCTAACAGTGTGGAATAATATGCCAAATTTACGTGAATTTTAAAGATGAAACAGGTGATTTCAAGAAAATTAGTTTTATGGTGGGCCAGGACTCTGTGGATAATGCATTTACTTTTTTCCTGCTGCTGAGAACTGACCCAAACCAGCTTGCTGTGCACAACTATTAGGTTCTTTTTGGTATATCTTGGGAGTTTTAATGGTTGACAGTAATGAGGGTTAATTGCTCTCTCATAACCTTGTATCAGATTATTAGGAAAGCAAGTCTCAGACCAAATCCTGCTACTCATATAGACATTTCTGCAAACAGGCACAAAACAATCATAAACCACTTCTGCAAACATCATTTAAGGATATCACCTAGGGCTTTATTCCTAAGGATAAAGATTCCAGGGTTCACTAGAGTCTTACCTCCTGTTCTTGTAAGCACAGAGAGTGTCTGTAAATTATTACAGCCAGTTCACATTTCTCCACTGCCACTAATTTCCCAAATGAAAGCCTCATTTTTATCAATTAAAAGCCACTAATTCCACCAATGAAAACCCACTACTGACATTATGCTGATTAGGAATGCTTTTGTATTGAAGGGAGAAAACGATGACTGAAGACCTTTTAGTGATTACCTCTACTGTATGACTTTTCTAATAATGCTTAGCTAATCATCCCCAGAATGTGGGTTTTTGGTTAGAGCAACATTCTGCCCCAAGAGTGTAATTGTAACTGACATACACTGTCTGCACTAAAGAATATTAAAATAAAGTATAGATACCATAACATGTGCCTTAAAGAGTGCTTTGGTAGAAAAATTTGAGATGCTTTCACCAGAGTAGAAGAAATTAGGACTTTGGCGTTAGGTTTTGTGGATTCATTGCTTTTAGAAACAGCAACATTCCCAGCTATCAGGTTTCCAGAACTAAGTTTCATGTACATATAAAAAGACCATAGTTTAAAATTTTATTAAAATATTTATTTAATTGTTTTTATTATCTATTTTTGAGCATACACAAAAGTAGAAGCTATTCCCATAACCCAGCTTCAGTGATTATCAGTTATGACCAACAATCTCTACACCTCTCCTCAACTTCCCTCCCAGCTGCATTAAAGTAAATCCCAGGTATGTAATTTCATCTGTAAATACTTTGGTGTTTATTTCTAGCAACAGGTAAGGATTTTTCTATTAGCATAAGCATAACACTATTAATACACCTAAAAAATAAACAGTTCCTCAATATCCTGTCAGTGTTCAGGTTTCTTTGAATCATAAATATCTATTTATAATTGCTTTGTTTGATTCTGGATTCAAACAAGGTTCATAGATTGCATTTGGTTGATATGCACCTTGGGTCCTGTATTTCTTGAGGTTGGCTCAGAACTGGGTTTCCTAATCTCAGCACTGTTAACAATTTGGACTGGATAATTATTTGCCATGGGGGGTTGTCATGTCACTGTAGGATATTTAGCAACATCCCTGGTCTCTACCTACTAGATGCCAATACCACCACCTTCCCTGTGTGAAAACCAAAAATGTTGCCTACTGTCCCCTAGGGGCAAAATTGCCCTAGTTGAGAATAGTTGGTCTAACATTCATGTTTCATATTTTAGCAAAAATATTTCACAGTTGGTATTGTATTTTTTTTATTGCATTACAATCAAAAATCACAAAACAATTGGTTTTTGATTAGTGGGTCCAAGTATTGTTTACCTGATTTGTCCATGCTACAGTTTCTCATTTATCATTCACCCAAGGATTTTAATAGCTATTGATGATCATCACCTATATCCCTTGTTTTATTAGGGATTACAGAATAAGGATTTTGTAATTTTATCATTATTTCTACATTTATTAGCTGGGACTCTTCCATAAAGAAGAATGTTCCCTCATCGACAATTTGATTACACTGTTAATGAGGAAATATTATGTTTCTCTACTCATAACACTGTAGGGCTCAGTCTCACAAGACTGCCCCACACTTCAGATGCCAGTTGTAAGTCCCAGGTTGTCACTTGTACTTCTGGCCGGCTGGCTGTAAATTGGGGGTTCCCATGACCCATTCCTTAGGTTCATTCTTGAGCCTAGAATGGCCCACAGAATTCAGGGAAACACTTTACTTACTAGATCATGAGTTTATTATAAGGGGTACAACTCAGGAACAGCCAAATGGAAGAGATGCATAGGGCAAGGTACGGGGAAGGCCGCCAAGCTTCCATACACTCTCTAGGCACGCCACCCTCCTGGTATATCTATCTACTTACCTACCTGGGATCTCTCAAACTCTGTTGCTTAGGGTGTTTATGGAGGTTGTGTCACATAGGCATGACTGATTAAATCATTGACCATTTGTGATTGAACTCAGTCCCCTACCCCTCTCCCCTTGGAGGTTGGGGGTTGGAGCTGGAACTTCCAGTTCTCCAGTCAGGTGGTTGGTTCCTCTGGCAACCAGCCCCCCACCTTCCAAGAGTTACCTCGTTAGCATAAACTCAGGTGTGGTTGAAAGGGGCTTATTATGAATAACAAAATGCACTCCTTTCACCCCGTCACTCAGGAAATGACAAGGGTTTTAGGAGCTCTGTGCCAGGAGCTGGGGATGAAGACCAGATACTTCTTATTATATCACAACATCACAGTCCACCCTCTGGTTTTTGATACAGATCCCTTACAGTAATATGATTATAAATATCCAAAGATACTGGCACATTACTGGAATCCATTCAGTCATTAATGATTATCCAGTCCATCATCGTATTGTATGAAAATGTCTCCCAGGCTTTCCTTCAGTCTTGTCAGGTTCCAGAATAGGAGTCGTCTCGACAATATATGTTCTTCATTGCTTTTTTCATTTAATATATCTAAGAAAATGCTCTGTAGTAGGGATTGTCCACTACTATGGACCAGACAATTTTTTGTTTTGGGCGACTGTCCTGTGTACTGTAGGATATTTAGCAGTATCCCTGGCCTCTACCCACTAGATGCCAGTAGCACTTCTATCTGCCATTAGACAACCAAAAATGTCTCCAGACATTGCCAAATATCTCCTGGGAGGAAAAGTCACCCCTAGCTGAGAACCAGTGTCTTATAACGACACTGAGAACTTTTTCCTTTCTTTTTATGACGGCATTATACTCCATTTTGTGAATGTACCATAGTTTATTCAAGCAGTTCCCTATGGTTGGGCACCCAGTCTTTTACTATTACAAAAAGTGCCACAGTGAATGGTGTCATGCCCATATCATTTTGTATTTTTGCTAGTGTTTCTTTGGCAAGATTCCTAGAAGTGGGATTGCTGGGTCAATGGGTAAATGCATATGTAATTTATCCAGATATTGCCCAAACTCCCCTCCTTGAGGATTGTTCTATTTTTCATTTCCTACAGCAAGGTATGAGAGTGCATGTTTTTCCATAGTCTCATCATAGAGCATGTTGTTAAATATTTGGAATTTTGTCTCTATATTTAAGAGGCATTTGCTTTTCATTTTCTGTGAATTATATCATTTACTCATTTTTCGATAGGTATTTCCACCCTCTAGAATCATTAAGACCTCTTTGTATATTAGAGATATTAACACTTTAGGAGTGATATTAGCTGCATTCCCCCCCTCAGTTTGTGTTTATCTTTTGATTTTGTTTATGTTATTTTTTTCATGCAAAAGTTGCTGTTTTTTTGTGGTCAGATTTATCCCTTTTCCTTTATTGCTTCTGAATTTTACATCAAAGAAAAGTTTTCCCCATTTCCAAGTTATAAAAGAATCACCCATGTTTTCTCCTAATATGTGTATGTATGTATGTATGCATTTAACACTTAGATCCATTTAGAATTTATTCCAGCATACAGTGTGAGATATAGTTTCATTTATATATTTTTCTATATAACTAGACAGCTTTCTGTTAGTTCATTTTTTTGCTGTACTGATTAGAGATTCTGCTTTTGTAACATCCTAAACTTCCATGTTCGGTTTGATGTGTTTTTGAATTTTCATTTCTTTTTCTATTGCTCTATCAATTCATGTGCCTACACTGAAGGCTTTATAATATGTTTTAATATCTAGTAAGGCTGTCCTCCCTGTTCCATTGTTTTGTTTTTAGTGTTTCCCTGGATATTCTTTTTTTTTTTTAATTTTATTTATTTATTGGCTGTGTTGGGTCTTCGTTGCTGCATGCAGGCTTTCTCTAGTTGCAGTGAGCGAGGGGCTCCTCTTTGTTGAGGTGCGCGGGCTTCTCATTACGGTGGCTTCTCTTGCTGTGGAGCACAGGCTCTAGGCACGTGGGCTTCAGTAGTTGTGGCACGGGGGGCTCAGTAGTTGTGGCTCATGGGCTCTAGAGTACAGGCTCAGTAGTTGTGGTTCACGGGCTTAGTTGCTTTGCGGCATGTGGGATCTTCCCAGACCAGGGCTGGAACCTGTGTCCCCTGCATTGGCAGGAGGATTTTTAGCCACTGCGCCACCAGGGAAGTCCCTCCCTGGATATTCTTGGTTGTTTCTTTTTTCAAATAAAATTTATAATCAACTTATCTAGCTCTGGAGAAAACACAATATATATTTTTATTGAGATTATGTTAAATTCATAAAATCACTTAGGGAGAACTGACATTTTCATGATGCTGAGTTTTCCTATCTAAAAATGTAATATGTCTTTCCATTTGTCCAAGCCAACTTCTGTGTCTTTCAGGGGTATTTTATAGTCTATAAACACTTTGGCTATCATACAATGTGATTGTATTTCCCATTTCACATACAACTCCCATTTCACATACAACTTCCAAGCACATACGTGTTTTGAGACTCATTCTCTTACTTTTGTAGCCATGATCATTGAACCCTGATTCTACCTTTCTCAAAATTTGGGAGGTAGGAGAAGAGCTGCATGTAGAACAGCTAGCACAGTACCTGGCATTAGAAAGAGCTCATTTTCAGTGGTAGCTGATACTTGTGGGCACTAAATCATCTCAGTCTATCCTGGTCATGAACAATTTCCAGTATGTGTTGAAAACCATATCACTGGCCTTCTGCATGTGTTTGAAACCTAGGCGTCCATACACTACACATATATTTAAAAAAATAAATCCATCCATCTTCTATGTTAATTTCATTGGTTCCTGGCAATACCATGCTCTTTCGAGCTTTTCCTTTTTCCCATGAGGTGGCATTATTTTTTTTTTTAATTTTTAAAATTTATTTATTTATGACTGTGTTGGGTCTTTGTTTCTGTGTGAGGGCTTTCTCTAGTAGCGGCAAGTGGGCCACTCTTCATTGCTGTACGTGGGCCTCTCACTATTGCAGCCTCTCTTGCTGTGGAGCACAGGCTCCAGACGCGCAGGCTCAGTAATTGTGGCTCACGGGCCCAGTTGCTCCGCGGCATGTGGGATCTTCCCAGACCAGGGCTCGAACCCATGTCCCCTGCATTGGCAGGCAGATTCTCAACCACTGCGCCACCAGGGAAGCCCTGAGTTGGCATTTTTTTAACTTTATATTTTGTCTCATTTTTATAAAATGCTGGAATAACCTGCAAGTCGTCATGGAAGCTTCACTCATCTGAACAGTGATGGATCATCTTTTCAGGAAGCCGTCAGTCAACAGCAGCTAACAAGAATATGGAGCGGGGCAGGAGTGGAAGGGGGTCCGAAGGTCACATTACTTGGTTCACTGACTACATGCTGTGAACTCTTGTGATTAATATTGTGGAAATTTCTGCTGATTGCATACTATTTCAGGTCAGGGTTGACTTGCTTTCCCCAAGCAGGTTCTAATTTTAGTTGAGAATCAGCATTCTGAACTTCTGAAATTTCACACAGCATCATTAATTGAGCGCCCACTGTCTGCTGAGTACTGGCAACAGAGGTAGATGTAAGCAGAAGAGCAAGTGATGAGCTGTTCCAGGCTGGGGGTGCTGGCTTAGTCCTGGCCCTACTCTGGGAACGGGGGCCTGGCTGACTGGTCAATTTATGGATTTGAGGAAGGTGGGCTGGTGAGTGCTGAGCTCCCATGGCGGGTGCGGGACTGGCGGTGCTGGTTCACCAGGGGAGACTCGTCACAGGGAAACCGAGGTAAGGAACAGGCATGAAGTTAGGATCCTTTATTGGAGAACAGGCAGTGAAGCTTGGTGCTGTGGCCAACAGAGTGAGAAGAGGCAGTCTGTAGTCTGAAAGCCTTGGTTGAAAGCCGTGGAAACTGAGCAGATGGTGGGGCAGGAGTTAGGCCAAGATTAGAGGCAAGTAGCCAGCGTTTCTCTGGCGAGTGGGTTGTGACGACAGCGTGTGAGGTGCAGGGCCACCGTTTTCAAAGGGCAGCACAAGACATCCCTGGAGTCAAGCCAGTAAGGAGCTGTCCCTCATCTTAAAGGGACCCTGTCATCAGGGTCAAAGAGATTCAGTGTCTGGAGCAAACTGTCTTCATCCTCTATAAGCAAAGGCTGTACACAGCAGGGACAGAATCATATCAGTAATAATAGCACCTTCATTTATTTAGTGCTTTTAATACTTCAGAGTGCTTTCTCCTCTTTCACTGCACATGTATAAAGTGATGCCCTTTCCCTAGGAAGACGAGGCCAATGGCTTCCCATTAACTCTGTCTTTGTTTTTCCAGAAGTGTTTATGGACTTGGGTTGGTTAAACCACACTTTTTGGTCTCCTAGTAACCTCCAGGGGTTAGAGGTGTCAGAGTGAAACTATGTATTGTCTAAATACTCACACTGCTGTGAAATATGCACACACGCATGCATTTATTCAACTAAAAATTTTTATTATGCACCCACTAGGTAGCTGGCACTGCTTTGGTTCTATAGATGTACGACTATCTCTCTATAAAAGATATGTCTCTGTGTTTATTATCGTATAATATCACCTCTTATCCAGAGGTCAGACTGATGGCAGCCTCAACCACTCAGAACATAAATTGGAAAAAGGCAATGAGAGAGGCTTGAAGCTGCAAAATGCTGAAGACTTTATTCTGCAGGAAAGACAGAATTGCCCTCAGGCAGTTGCTCAGAACAACTGTGTGTATAACGCAGCAGATGATCGCAGCAGGACTCACTGACTTCGTGAGAAATGAGCTGACAGCAGACGGAGGAGACAGAAGAGCTCTCGAGAGCGGAATAATTTCTTTTGAATTCTCCCTAGTTCTTCAGCACAATGATCTGAGCCATTTAGTTTAGGAGAAAACAACAACAAAGGCTGCTCTAAGCTTTGAGAGCGGTACTGCATTAAATAGCGCCATAATTGATGATCATAATGCTACTAGCTCAAATTTGCATAGCTTTTCTTTTTTTAAAAACACAATTCTGGGCTTCCCTGGTGGCGCAGTGGTTGGGAGTCCGCCTGCCGATGCGGGGGACGCAGGTTTGTGCCCTGGTTCGGGAGGATCCCACATGCCGCGGAGCAGCTGGGCCCGTGGGCCATGGCCACTGAGCCTGCATGTCCGGAGCCTGTGCTCCGCAACGGGAGAGGCCGCGGTAGTGAGAGGCCCGCGTATCAGAAAAAACAAAGCAAAACAAAACACAATTCTTTACATTATGTGTAACATTACATTAAGTCAACACAAAATCCATGTGGCAGCGTGCATCAGAATCTTTACGTGTATAACTGAATCACTTTGCTATACACCTGAAAGTAACACAATATTGTAAATCAACTATACTTCAATAAAAAAAGTATCACCTGGAGCGTTTGTTAAAACACAGATTGTTGGACCCCACCTCTAGAATTTCTGATTCAGTAGATTTGTGGTGGGGCCGCCAGATCTGCCTTTTTTTTTTTTTTAACATCTTTATTGGAGTATAATTGCTTTACAATGGTGTGTTAGTTTCTGCTTTATAACAAAGTGCATCAGTTATACATATACATATGTTCCCATATCTCTTCCCTCTTGCGTCTCCCTCCCTCACATTCCCACTTGCTGCTGATGCTGCTGGTCCAGGGCCACACTTTGAAAACCACTGCCCTGTAGGGTATGTTTGCCCTGCTGGTTACTTTTGTCTCTGTTTTACACAGGAGGAAATGGGATTTCAGAGAAGTTGAATTACTTAACCAAGGTCACACAGGTGGCAGATTTCAGACTCAAATTTAGATCTTCTGAGAATAAGCCATAGTGCTTTTTCAAACTAGGTGCTGTTGTTTCAGATTTATCCCTTAAGAATTAAGAGAAGGTTTAATACATTTTAGATTTTCATCAAAATACTTGCAACTAAAAAACATTGTCATTCTGGCTATTATCAAAATGACAAAAGATGACAAATGCAGGTGAGGCAGTGGAGAAAAGGGAACCCTTGTGCACTGTTGGTGGGAATGTAAATTGGTGCAGCTGCTATGGAAAACAGTATGGACCTTCCTCAAAAAATTAAAATTCATATGATCCAACAATCCCACTTCTGGATATTTACCTGAAGGAAATGAAAGCAGGATCTTGAAGAGACATCTGCACCTCCATGTTCATTGCAGCACGATTCACAGTAGCCAAAATATGGAAACAACCTAAGTGTCCATCAAAAGATGAATGAATAAAGAAGATGTGGTGTATATATGTGTGCATATATGTATATTCCACACACATAGTGGAATATTATTGTCATGAGAAAGAAGGATATCCTGCCATTTGTGACAACATGAAATCTTGAGGGCATTATGATAAAGTGAAATAAATCAGGCAGAGAAAAACGAACACTATATGATCTCACTTATATGTGGAATCTAAAAAAGCCAAACTAAGAGAAATTAAGTAGATTGGTGGTTGTCAGGGGCTGGGAGGTTGGGGAAACAGGGAGATGTTGGCCAAAGGGTACAAACTTCCAGTTATAAGATGAATAACTTCTGAGGATCTAATATAGAGAATAGTGACTATAGTTAACAATACCGTATTGAATACTTTAAAGTTGCTAAGAGAGGAGATCTTAAATGTTCTCACCACCCATACACAAAGGTAACTATGAGGTGATGGATGTATTCACTAACTTTACTATGATAATCATTTCAAATATATACATATATCAAATCATCACATGTATACCTTAAACTTTCACATGAATTATATCTCAATAAAACTGGAAGAATTGCCATTCTAGTTTATTAGAACATTTATGTATATAGCATATATTCTTTTTTCACAGTGCTGGATGGGGTTTTTGGTATGTGAATTCCCTATAACACTTGGAACATTTAAATTGAGGACTAAGAAATTAAGATGAGTGGATGGGAAAGGAATACAAGGAGGCAGTGGGTTTTGGATTGACTGGGGAAGGTAAAAATCTTTTGGAATAGGGCCATGAAAGAGAGAGAAAACGTGAGATTTAGTGGATCAGGAGGAAGCTGGTATTTTAGGAGCATTTCCCTGCGTAGATGAATGACCAGGAATACTGTAATCATGTATCGACTTTGACTTCATGTTGTTCTTCTCTGGATGGAGCCTGCACTGATCTTATCTAATTGAACATACATTCTACTTCCAGGGTTAGGATGTCTAAGAAAAATCTATTCTGTTCATGTTTATGTGCCCATTTTCCTTCTCTGGGAGTGGTTTTCTATGAGCCTCTTTGTCCCAAGTTCTTTCTGAATCAATTAGAGAATTTTGATGAAGCCTCCTAAGAAAAAATCTCTAAAGGCATCTTAAATAAAATTCTGAGATCATTCCTTTCATTTCAAGACCTCAGTGATAGTTGCCTCTGATGCGAAAAAATGACATTAGTCTCTCAGCCATAACCAGGCTGTATCAGCAGGGTTCAGTCAGGAAAACAAAACCACTGTAGGTATTTTAAACATGAAGAGGTTTAGTACAGGGATTGAGGTACTTACAAAACCATGGGGAAGGCCAGAAGAGTGAAAATCATGGAGACTACCACTAGGTTCAGGTTCACTGCCACAAAGAAGTGAAGAGCTGCTACCACCTTGAATCAGGAAACTGCAGGGAATGTGGCTGGTGGCCTCAGAGCTTCCGCCAGCTCTAGTGGCTGAAATGACATGGAAGCAAAGAGGCCTGTTTTAAAGACATATGTGGGAAACGCACATATCCATCTACCAGTGCTGCCAGAGGAAGAAGAAAGAATGCATCCTCTCTTCTACCTCCAGACTCTTGCAGGAGTGCAATCTCATGTTGAAACCTAAACACGAGATTGCACTCTTGCAAGATTTACTTGTTTAACTAGCTAAACAGGATCCACCTGGAAAGTAAAGTTTGTGTCACTCTACAGATGTGGCTATGGCCTCTTCCTCAAATTTACCACCTAGGGGTGGATACTTGGAGTCTTGCCGGAAGTGGAAGTCTCCACATCTTATTACCAAACCTCTGAGCCATGAAGTATCACTGCACTTGCAGTTCCTGGATTTGATTTTGCTGGACAGATATTCATGACTTCTTATTGATTATATTTTAAATTATAGTAAAATCTTAATTCATAAGAATCTTGCTAAAGCATAAGCTTCCGTTAATTAAATTTTCTCTCTCTGCATGCCTTATTTAGAAAGTTTTACCACTAGAAAACAAGTTCAATGAAAAGTATTAATTTTTATCCAAAAAATTAAAAAACATACCCAATTAATACATATTTATTGCAAAAAATAGGGAAAACAAAATATTTTAACCTATATTTATACAGGTAAATATATTTGTTTAATCTGTCTCTTTTTATTAGAACTCTACTTGGTTACGGTTTTTATTTTTTGCTTTATTTACCAATGTTGATATAAATACTCTGATACATACATCCTAGAATAAGCGATACCCTTGAATAAATTACTAGAAGTGGATTTTTAGTGCCTAAAATTATGCACTTTTTAAAGATTTTTAAAGCTTCTGGAAAGATTAGGACACTTTAAATCTCCTACCAGTTGTAAATAAGAGCTCCCAGTTCCCTGAACTCTCACCAACATTGACCTTACCATATTTAAAAAAGCTTTGCTAACCTGATAGTTAAAAATGGTATTTAATTGTCTTAATTTGATATTCCTTGATTGTTAGAGTGGTTGAACATTTGTTAGTGTGTTATTTTCTGTTTATATTTATTTTCCTAATGAAATTATACTTTTAGCTTATTTTTTCTACTGGGTTGTTAGACTTCTATAAAAATTGACTTCAGTAGCTTTTTATGTATTAAGAATAAAATCACTTACTTCTTGTACATGTTGGAAATATTTTTCTCAAATTGCTGTTTGCCTTTTTGCATTACAATGTTTTATTTTCTAAAGAGTTCACAATTTTTATTTCATCAAAATTTCAATCCTTTTAAAGGTGGTATCTGCTCTTGAGGCCACGCTTTGAAAGTCTTTCATCCAATATTATGTAAATATTCAAGTATATATTTCCATGCTTTTAGAGTTTGATTTAAAATGTTTACACTTTAATTCCATTAGGAATTTCTTTCATTATCATGGAGAGATGAAGCCAGGGATGATGTTCAAAATATTTAACAACCAGTATGCCTTGGGTGCTGACCAATCAGAATGAATTCCAGTCATGGAAACTGGGTATGGTCAGATTGGTAGTTTTTGCTGAATATTAGCCCTGGATGAAACTGATTTTTTTTCCCAAATGATCAGCTGTTGGGCAAACACATATTAAATCTTTTCCTCATTGATTAAAAATGCCTTCTTTATCCTATGTTAAATATTCCTAATATTAGAATCTCTTTCCGAAGTTTACTATTGACTTCCCATTACATTACTGCCTACTTTATCTATTCATAGTGAAGCAGTAAACTCAACACTGTTTCAGTTACTGTAGCTTCAGAAAACATTTGACTATCTGGTAGAACAATTCATTAATCTTCTTTTCAAATCACTATGACTAGCAGGCAAGGAAAGGTATCACCATCCTGACATCTGATCATCAGGAGGTAATAGGGCTGCTGTTACACAATGAGAGCAAGAAAGAATATTTTTCTTTTAACTGTTCCATTGGGACATCTTTTGAGCCTCCCATCCCAGTTTCAAAGGTAAATGGACAGCGGGAGATTGGTTCAAGATGATGGAGTAGAAGAACTTGTGCTCACTCCCTCTTGCAAGAGCACTGGAATCACAACTAACTGCTGAACAATTATCAACAGGAAGACACTGGAACTCACCGAAAAAGATACCCCACATCCAAAGACAAAGGAAAAGCCACAATGAGATGGTAGGCGGGGCACAATCACAATAAAATCAAATCCCATAACTGTTGGGTGGGTGACTCACAAACTGGAGAACACTTATACCACGGAAGTCCACACACTGGAGTGAAGGTTCTGAGCCCCATGTCAGGCTTCCCAACCTGGGGGTCCGGCAACAGGAGGAGGAATTCCTAGAGAATCAGACTTTGAAGGCTAGTGGGACTTGATTGCAGGACTTCGACAGGACTGGGGGAAACAGAGACTCCACTCTTGGAGGGCACACTCAAAGTAGTGTGTGCACTGGGACCCAAGGGAAGGAGCAGCTACCCCAGGGGAGACTGAACCAGACCTACCAGCTAGTGTTGGAAGGTCTCCTGCAGAGGCGTGGGGTGGCTGTGGCTCACCGTGGGGACAAGGACACTGGCAGCAGAAGTTTTGGGAAGTACTTCTTGGCGTGAGTCCTCCCAGAGTCCGCCATTAGCCCCACCAAAGAGCCAGTTAGCCTCCAGTGTTGGGTTGCCTCAGGCCAAACAACCAACAGGGAGGGAACCCAGCCCCCACCCCCCATCAGCATACAAGTGGATTAAAGTTTTACTGGGCTCTGCCCACCAGAGCAACACCCAGCTCTACCCACCACCAGTCCCTCCCATCAGGAAACTTGCACAAGCCTCTTAGATAGCCTCATCCACCAGAGGACAGACAGCAGAAGCAAGAACTACAATCCTGCAGCCTGTGGAACAAAAACTACATTCACAGAAAGACAAGATGAAAACACAGAGGGCTATTTGTAATATGTTACGTCAGGTAATATGTTCCTATTACCAGATGAAGGAACAAGAAAAAACCCCAGAAAAACAACTAAATGAACTGGAGATAGGCAACCTTCCAGAAAAAGAATTCAGAATAAAGATAGTGAAGATGATACGGGACCTCAGAGAAAGAATGGATGCAAAGATCGAGAAGATGCAAGAAATGTTTAACAAAGACCTAGAATTAAAGAACAAACACCTAGAAGAATTAGAGGACAAACAGAGATGAACAGTACAATAACTGAAATGAAAAATACACTAGAAGCAATCAGTAGCAGAATAACTGAGGCAGAAGAACGGATAAGTGACTTGGAAGACAGAATGGTGGAATTCACTGCCACGGAACAGAATAAAGAGAAAAGAACAAAAAGAAATGAAGACAATATAAGAGACCTCAGGACAACATTAAACACAACAATATTCGCTTTATAGGGGTCCCAGAAGGAGAAGAGAGAGAGAAAGGACCCAAGAAAATATTTGAAGAGATTACAGTCGAAAACTTCCCTAACATAGGAAAGGAAATAGCCACCCAAGTCCAGGAAGTGCAGAGAGTCCCAGGCAGGATAAACTCAAGGAGAAACATGCTGAGACACATAGTAATCAAATTGACAAAAATTAAAGACAAAGAAAAATTATTGAAAACAGCAAGGGAAAAATGACAAATAACATATAAGGGAACTCCCATAAGGTTAAGAGCTGATTTCTCAGCAGAACCTCTACAAGCCAGAAGGGAGTGGCATGATATATTTAAAGTGATGAAAGGGAAAAACCTACAACAAAGATTACTCTACCCGGCAAGGATCTCATTCAGATTTGAAGGAAAAATCAAAAGCTTTACAGACAAGCAAAAGCTAAGAGAATTCAGCACCACCAACCAGTTCTACAACAAATGCTAAAGGAACTTCTCTAAGTGGGAAACACAAGAGAAAAAAAGGACTTATAAAAACAAACCCATAACAATTAAGAAAATGGTAATAGGAACATGCATATTGATAATTACCTTACACATGAATGGACTAAATGCTCCAACCAAAAGACACAGGCTCACTGAATGGACACAAAAACAAGACCCATATATATGCTGTCTACAAGAGACACACTTCAGACCTAGGGACACATACAGACTGAAAGTGAGGTGATGGAAAAAGATATTCCATGCAAATGGAAATTAAAAGAAAGCTGGAGTAGCAATACTCATATCAGGTAAAATAGACTTTAAAATAAAGAATGCTACAAGACACAAGGAAGGACACTACATAATGATCAAGGGCTCAATCCAAAAGACGATATAGCAATTATAAATATATATGCACCCAACATAGGAGCACCTCAATACATAAGGCAACTGCTAACAGCTATAAAAGAGGAAATCGACAGTAACACAATAATCGTGGGGGACTTTAACACCTTACTTGCTCCAATGCACAGGTCATCCAAACAGAAAATAAGTAAGGGAACAGAATCTTTAAATGACACAATAGAGCAGTTAGATTTAATTGATATTATTAGGACATTCCATCCAAAAACAGATTACACTTTCTTCTCAAGTGAGCACGGAACATTCTCCAAGATAGATCACATCTTGGGTCACAAATTTAGCCTCAGTAAATTTAAGAAAATTGAAATCAAATCAAGCATCTTTTCTGACCACAACACTATGAGATTAGAAATCAATCACAGGGAGAAAAACGTAAAAAACACAAACACATGGAGACTAAACAATACGTTACTAAATAACCAAGAGATCACTGAAGAAATCAAAAAATACCTAGAGACAAATGACAATGAAAACACGATGATCTAAAATCTATGGGATGCAGGAAAAGCAGTTCTAAGAGGGAAGTTTATAGCAATACAAGCCTACCTCAAGAAACAACAAACATCTAAAATAAACAATCTAACCTTACACCTAAAGAAACTAGAGAGAGAAGAACAAACAAAACCCCAAGTTAGTAGAAGGAAAGAAATTATAAAGATCAGAGCAGAAATAAATGAAACAGAAACAAAGAAAACAATAAAAGAGATCAATAAAACTAAAAGCTGGTTCTTTGAGAAGATAAATGAAATTGATAAACCATTAGCCAGACTCATCAAGGAAAAGAGGGAGAGGACTCAAATCAATAAAATTAGAAATGAAAAAGAAGTTACAACAGACACCGCTGAAATACAAAGCATCATAAGAGACTACTACAAGCAACTCTATGCCAGTAAAATGGACAACCTCGAAGAAATGGACAAATTCTTAGAAATATATAATCTTCCAAGACTGAACCAGGAAGAAATAGAAAATATGAACAGACCACTCACAAGTAACACAGTTGAAACTGTGATTAAAAATCTTCCAAGAAACAAAAGTCCAGGACCAGATGGTTTCACAGGTGAATTCTATCAAGCATTTAGAGAAGAGCTAACACCCATCATTCTCAAACTCTTCCAAAAAATTGCAGAGGAAGGAACACTCCCAAACTCATTCTATGAGGCCACCATCACCCTGATACCAAAACCAGACAAAGATACTACAAAAAAAGAAAATTACAGACCAATATCACTGATGAATATAGATGCAAAAATCCTCAACAAAATACTAGCAAACAGAATCCAACAACACATTAAAAGGATCATACACCGTGATCAAGTGGGATTTATCCTAGGGAATTCAAGGATTCTTCAATATACACAAATCAATCAATGTGATATACCGTATTAACAAATTGAAGAATAAAAACCATATGATCATCTCAATAGATGCAGAAAAAGCTTTTGACAAAATTCAACACCCACTTATGACAAAAACTCTCCAGAAAGTGGGCATAGAGGGAACGTACCTCAGCATAATAAAGGCCATATATGACAAACCCACAGCAAACATCATTCTCAATGGTGAAAAACTGAAACCATTTCCTCTAAGATCAGGGACAAGACAAGGATGTCCACTTTTGCCACTATTATTCAGCATAGTTTAGGAAGTCCTAGCCACGGCAATCAGAGAAGAAAAAAAAAAGTAATCCAAATTGGAAAAGAAGAAGTAAAACTGTCACTGTTTGCAGATGACATGATAGTATACATAGAGAATTCTAAAATGGCCACCAGAAAACTACTAGACCTAATCGATGAATTTGGTAAGGTTTCAGGATACAAAATTAATGCACAGAAATCTCTGGCATTCCTATACACCAACAACGAAAAATCAGAAAGAGAAATTAAGGAAACACTCCCATTTACCACTGCAACAAAAAGAATAAAATACCTAGGAATAAACGTACCTAGGGAGACAAACGACTTGTATGCAGAACACTGTAAGACTCTGATGAAAGAAATTAAAGATGATACAAACAGATGGAGAGAAAAACCATGTTCTTGGATTGGAAAAATCAATATTGTGAAAATGACTATTCTGGGCTTCCCTGGTGGCGCAGTGGTTGAGAGTTCACCTGCCGATGCAGGGGATACGGGTTCGTTCCCCGGTCCGGGAGGATCCCACATGCCGCGGAGCGGCTGGGCCTGTGAGCCATGGCCACTGAGCCTGTGCGTCTGGAGCCTGTACTCTGCAACGGGAAAGGCCACAACAGTGAGAGGCCCGCATACCACAAAAAAAAAAAAAAAAAAAAAAGACTATACTCCCCAAAGCAATCTACAGATTCAAGTCAATTCCTATCAAACTACCAATGACATTGTTTACAGAACTAGAATAAAAAATCTTAAAATTTGTATGGTGACAAAAAAGACCCCAAATAGCCAAAGCAGTCTTGAGGGAAAAATTAGACTCCCTGGAATGAGACTTCCTGACCTCAAAATATACCACAAAACTACAGTAATCAAACCAATATGGTACTGGCACAAAAACAGAAATATAGATCAATGGAACAGGATAGAAAGCCCAGAGATAAACCCACGTACCTATGGTCAACTAATCGATGACAAAAGAGGCAAAGATATAAAATGGTGAAAAGACAGTCTCTTCAATAGGTGGTGCTGGGAAAACTGGACAGCTACATGTAAAAGAATGAAATTAGAACACTCCCTAACACCATATACAAAAATAAACTCAAAATGGATTCGAGACCTAAATGTAAGACCAGACACTATAAAACTCTTAGAGGAAAACATAGGAATAACACTGTTTGACATAAATCACAGCAAGGTCTTTTTTGATCCACCTCCTAAAGTAATGGAAATAAAACAAAAATAAACAAATGGGACCTAATGAAACTTAAAATGTTTTGCACAGCGAAGGAAAACATAAACAAGATGAAAAGACAACCGTCAGCATGAGAGAAAATATTTGCAAATGAATCAATGGACAAAGGATTAATCTCCCAAATATATAAACAGCTCATGCAGCTCAATATTAAAAAAATAAACAGCCCAATCCAAAAATGGGCAGAAGACCTAAATAGACATTTCTCCAAAGAAGACATACAGATGGCCAAGCAGCACATGAAAAGCTGCTCAACATCACTAATTATTAGAGAAATGCAAATCAAAACTACAATGAGGTATCACCTCACACCAGTTAGAATGGGCATCATCAGAAAATCTACCAAAAACAAATGCTGGAGAGGGTGTAGAGAAAAGGGAACGCTCTTGCACTGTTGGTGGTAATGTAAATTGATACAGCCACTATGGAGAACAGTATGGAGGTTCCTTAAAAATCTAAAAATCGAATTACCATGTGACCCAGCAATCCCACTACTGGGCTTATACCCAGAGAAAACCGTAATTCAAAAAGACACATGCACCCCAATGTTCATTGCAGCACTACATACAATAGCCAGGTTATGGAGGCAACCTAAATGCCCATCGACAGACAAATGGATAAAGAAGATGTGGTACATATATACAATGGAATATTACTCAGCCATAAAAATTATGAAATTGGGTCTTTTGTAGAGACGTGGATAGATCTAGAGACTGTCGTACAGAGTGAAGTAAGTCAGAAAGAGAAAAACAGATATTGTACATTAACGCATATATGTGGAACATAGAAAAATGGTACAGATGAACTGGTTTGCAGGGCAGAAATAGAGACAGAGATGTAGAGAACAAATGTATGGACACCAAGGGGAAAAGTGGCTAGGGTGGTGGGGTGGTGGTGTGATAAATTGGGAGATTGGGATTACATATATACACTAATATGTATAAAATGGATAACTAATAAGAACCTGCTGTATAAAAAAATAAATGGAATAAAATTCAAAAATTTAAAAAAAAAGTTAAAAAGGAAAAGGTAAATGGACAACAAATATAGCAGCCATGATCTGAGAAGGGCAGCATAACAAGAGGGTCAGATCCCCCAAGGATGTACATCTGTGTCATCTCACCAGGTAGGGGCCCACCAGAGGCACTTCCTTTCTCTTCCTTACCCACCTTTGCCCAATTACTTTTCTTTTCTTTTCCCAGACTCCTTTTTTATTTATTATTTTAAAAATGGCATATGAAGTATACAAATATATATTTATTTTAAGACCTTTAAACCATAGAGCTTTTATTTTTAGATGCTCATTTCTTTTTTTTAATTGAAGTTATAGTTGATTTACAATGTTGTGTTAATTTACTGTACTGCTGTACAGTAAAGTGATTCAGTTATACATATATATGTATATATATACATTCTTTTTTGTATTGTTTTCCATTATCGTTTATCACAGGATTTTTTTTTCTGGGGTTTCTAATCTTTTTATGTTTTAAAATTTATTCAAAAATTTATTTATTTTATATTAGAGTATAGTTGATTTACAATGTTGTGTTAGTTTCAGTTGTACAGCAAAATGATTCAGTTATACATATATATCACAGGATATTGAACAGAGTTCCCTGTGCTGTACAGTAGGACCTTGTTGTTTATCCATTCTGTATATAATAGTCTGCATCTGCTAACCCCAAACTCCCACTCCATCCCTCCCCCACCTCCCACCCCCTTGGCAACCACAAGTCTGTTCTCTGTGTCTGTGAGTCTGTTTCTCTTTCATAGATAAGTTCATTTGTGTCATATTTTAGATTCCACATATAAGTGATATCATAAGTATTTATCTTTCTCTTTCTGACTTCACTTAGTATGATAATCTCTAGGTCCATCATGTTGCTGCAAATGGCATTATTTCATTCTTTTTTATGGCTGAGTACTATTCCATTGTATATATGTACCACATCTTGTTCATCCATTCATCTGTCAATGGACATTTAGGTTGTTTCCATGTGAACAGTGCTGCTATGAACATAGGGGTGCATGTATCTTTTTGAATTACAGTTTTGTCTGGATATATGCCCAGGAGTGGAATTGCTGGATCATGTGGCAGCTCTATTTTTAGTTTTTTGAGGAACCTCCACAGCATTTTCCATAGTGGCTGTATCAACTTACATTCCCATCAACAGTGTAGGAGGGTTCCTTTTTCTCCACACCCTCTCCAGCATTTGTTATTTGTAGACATTTTAATGATGGCCATTCTGACCGGGATGAGGTGGTATCTCACTGTAGTTTTGATTTGCATTTCTCTAATAATTAGTGATGTTGAATGTCTTTTCATGTTACTGTTACCCATCTGCATGTCTTCTTTGGAGGAATGTCTATTTAGGTCTTCTGGCCATTTTTCGATTGGGTTTTTTTTTGTTTGTTTGTTTTTTTAGTTGTAAGAGCTGTTTGTATATTTTGAAAATTAAGCCCTTGTCAGTCACCTTGTTTGCAAATATTTTCTCCCATTCCATAAGTTGTCTTTTCATTTTGTTTATGGTTTCCTTTGCTGTGTAAAAGCTTGTAAGTTTGATTAGGTCCCATTTGTTTATTTTTGCTTTTATTTCTATTGCTTTGGGAGACTGACTTAAGAAAACATTGGTATGTTTTATGTCAGAGAATGTTTTGCCTATATTCTCTTCTAGGAGTTTTATGGTGTCATGTCTTATAATTAAGGCCATAGAGCTTTTATTGATTATAAGAAGTCTCCTTGTGTATTATAGATATAAATTAGCTACAGAAAGGATTTTCTTGGATTTTGAGTTAAATGAAAGTGAGTTATCTAAAACTCTCCCACCCCTATCATTCCCTAAATTTTTCCCACATGTGTAATGTAGCCCTTGTAGATAATATGGAATATTTTTACAATAAGAATCTTCAGTTTCATAAAACTCATAGTTCTATATGAAGGCTCTGCCCAGGGAATGACAAAATTAGGGATAAAGCTACAGGCAAATGCAAGCTTGGCAACTGGGGTCTAGTATAGGCCACATGTGAAGTATTTGGAAATCACTGATCAAATGCAGTCGAAGGAATGTCCCCAACCTTTGGGAAGTTAAAAAGATTAACTAGATGTAGATTTTTTACTTATAAAAGTCATACATGCTTTTGGTAAAAAATTAAAAGTACACAGAAGACCTTCCCACACTGCAATCCCACTTCCAGAGTTGACTATTCTTAGCAAATGTCTTGTGTATCCTTCAGAAAGTTTCTATGTATACAGAAAAATATAGAATATCTCTTAAAATACCCTTCCCACTCCACCTCCCACACAGGATAATACTGAATGTCATGTTCTACATCTTGCTCTGTCAATTAACCTGAAATCTTAGACCTCTTTTTACATCACTGTATATGTCTGTTACTCTTTATTATACACAGTAGTATGCTTTGTACATATGCCATAATTTATTTTACTAGTTGCTTTTGATGCTCATTTGGTTGTTTCCAGGGTTTTGTTCTAAGAAAAAATGCTGCAGTGTGCATTCTTGTATTTATATTTATGTGGATTATTCAAAATATTTGTGGATAAAATTTTAGAAGTAAATTCTTTCAGTAGAAGGAATGTGCATTTAAAATTTTGATAGATATTGCCAAGAACCAATTTATTTCATTACCCGTAGTGTATAAAAATATACCAGCCGAGATGCATGACCTGAATCTAATCGTGAGGAAACATCGGACAAAACAAATTAAGGAACATTCTTAAAACAAAACAAAACACTTGGCTTATAACCTTTAAAAGTGTCAAGGTCTTGTTAAAATAAATATAAAAAAAGGAAATATAAAAGCAAAATTTTAATAATAAATGAGGTTGGTAGGTATGAAAAAAAAATCTTTCAGTCTTTTACTAAGAAGTGTGATGTTGGTTGTGGGCTTGTCAGGTAGGGCCTTTGTTGTGTTGAGGTATGTTTACTCTACCCACTTTGTTGAGCATTCGTGAATGGATGTTGAATTTTGTCAAATGTATTTTGTGCATCTATTGAGATGATCATATTATTTTTATCTTTTATTTTGTTCATGTGGTATGTTGTATTGATTGATTTGTGGATGTTGATCCATTCTTGCATCCCTGGAATAAATCCTACTCGTTCATAGTGAAAAAATAAATAAATAAATAAAGTGTCAAGGTCTTGAAAGTCAAAGAAAGACTGAGGCATCATTCCAGACTGATAGAAACTAAAGAGTCATGACAAATAAATGCAGCACATGGTTCCAGACTGGATGTTCTTCCTATGAATGACTTATTGGAAAAATTGGTGAAACTTGAAAGGATTAGATGGTAGTGATGTATTAATGTTAATTTCCTGGTTTTGATAGGTGTTTGGGAGGTTATATAGGCTAATTATCTTGTTTGTAGGAAATATACACTAAGGTATATTTAGTGATGATGGGGGTGATGGGCATCATTTTGGCAATTTCTAAAATGGTTCAGAAAAAAAGTTATTTTACTACATTTGCAACTTTTCTATAGATGTGAGAGTGTTCAAACTAAAAATCTGAAAAACTATACAAAAGAAAAAATTTACAGGGTAATTTAAAATGTATATTTCATTAAAAATTTGCTCACCAAATAGATCAGATTTATGCAGTTTCAAACTAGAGTGCTATACTAGGCTTTTAGAAGCCAAGTTATATGGGGGAATAATTCAAAAATGACTAGGGGGCTTCCCTGGTAGCACAGTGGTTAAGAATCTGCCTGCCAATGCAGGGGACACGGCTTCCAGCCCTGGTCTGGGAAGATCCCACATGCCGTGGAGCAACTAAGCCCCTGCACCACAACTACTGAGCCTGCATGCCACAACTGCTGAAGCCCGTGTGCCTAGAGCCCATGCTCTGCAACAAGAGAAGCCACCGCAATGAGAAGCCTGCACACCGCAAGGAAGAGTAGCCCCTGCTCGCCGCAACTGGAGAGAGCCTGTGCACAGCAACGGAGACCCAATGCAGCCAAAAATAAATAAATAAAAAAAATAAATTTAGTAAAAAAAAAAAGACTGAAAAATTAGAATTATTTCAAAAAACAGCATTAGTAGACAGTAATTCTATAAGATTTCCATTTTTGAGTTGTGGCTCTTTCATACTTTTCCTTAGGAGATTGTTTCTAATATTTCAATCATTCTTAATATTTGGAACATTTTGTTATTAATTTATCTGGCTCTAATTTACCTCTGTTTTTCTTGATTTAATTCCATTTAATCATGTTGAATAATTTCTCCCATTTCCTTTTAAAAGTTATTTTGTGTTCTCCATTTCTTACATACTCCTTAATTATTTCTTGTGTGAATCTGCCTTCATGCCTATATCATATGTGCCCGCATTAGTAAAATGATAGTGCTGCTTGATATTATCTTGAAATGTCTCAGTATCTTCCTTGGTTAGTAAAGCCTTATGCATGTGTAAGATTAGTTATTGCAATAATAATTATTTATAAGACCTAATGTGATTTGGTTATTTTTATCATGAATGTAAATAGTAACATACCTTAATTTAGATGTGATTTAATGTAACTCTTTTGTTTGATAAAATATAATCTCTGTAAGTAATTAATTATTGCTCACATTCTTCACCAATGGCCATTCATTAAAGATTTTTCAAAATAAATCTGACAGCTTTACATTTCATATATTATTGAGTAATCTGTATAATGAACTTGTTTATTTGGAGAAGACATGATTTCATAGTTTCATGGAAAATATTATGATGAGATCTAGCAGCAGTAAAAATATGGTAACAAATATTATTAACAGTTGTTATTCTGGGTTATGGGAAGTACTGTTTTTCTCCTTCTGCTTACCTATATTTAAAAATTTATTTATAATAACCACATATTGCTTTGTTTAAAACAATAACATTTAAAACACAGTTTATTTTTCAGCAGAGCTCAGAGATCCATGAAAAGAGAGATAAAGAAGGGAGTGCGCAGTATAACGTTGTAGTTCACGGTTTGCAATTCTTTTCCTTCACTCGTTCTTAAGGGAGATGAACAAAACTAATCCTTATGTTCTTAACTCTTTCTAGGAATGCATTATTTAAGCAGGTGAACATAGTTAATTTTTCAGTATTTATGACCTTCTTTATGAGAAAGAAATGTGAGCGCTGGAGACTTTCTACTTTCAAATACTCTTTTTGGTTTTTCCTGACCGCAAGAATATGCACTCTGAAATGAATACACTAAGCATCTGCATTAGTTTGCTAGGGCTGCCATAATGTATACGTAGACTGGGTGGTTTAAACAACAAATTTATTTTCTCACAATTCTGGGGGCTAGAAGTCTGAGATCAAGGTGTCGGGGGAATTGGTGCCTTCTGAGGGCTGTCTTCTCCATGTGTCTTCACGTAGTCTTCCCTCTGTTGGTGTCCACGTCCAAATTTCTTCTTATAAGGACAGTAGTCATATTGGATTAGGACCCACCCTAATGATCTCACTTTAACTCTGTAGAGATCCTATCTTGATATGCAGTCACATTCTGAGATACTGGGGGTTAGGACTTCAGCATGTGAATATTTGGAGGGACGCAATTCAGTCCATAAGAGCATCTGAAAAACATGCCTATTGATTCAGATGCTCTTTGGTTCCATAACCACGCATGGCTTATATATAGTGGTATTTAGCTGCTTTTGAGTTAGGGACTATTCAGAATGAAAAGTAGGGGGCTTCTACCCAGAGAAATGCACATATGTAGTGAATTTTACATCAGGGAGTTTACAGACATGCCCCGGACCCTGCCTCTTCACCCTGTCTGTGGATCCCTAAGGTCTAGATCCCCTGGTTCTGATGCTATTAAAACCACAATGTCAGGGAGTTCACTGATCAAATCCCTCAGACTGCTTGTTTATAAGTCACAAAACTTAGCAAGGTTAGCTAGTAGTAAATGACAATTTTAGATGTTTCACCTAAATGTTTATAGTCCATTGGCTATGAACTTGACAATTCAAGGAATTGAAAGTAGCTCTGTAAAAGGTATCCTCACCCTAGCAAAATCGAACTCCAAGTGCATGCCAGCAACTCTCCTGAATGACTGGAGCAGTTCTCTTGGCTTCCAAAGATGTCTTTCAATGCCAGATTTTAAGCACACATAAATGGTGAGGAATGCCAGGCCTGCTCTCAGGCAGTCCCTGGGTTTGGGCCTCTTAGAATGACATGAGGTCACACCTGGCTACATCTGGAGCTCCCTTGGAGGTGTAGTCTTGCCTTGGCTAATCGGTGGTTAGGAGGGTCATAGACTAATAAGGTTGATTTCCATCCGAGACCTTCTTCTATCTAAAACCTGAAGTCTTTTGGGGCTTGAGGCTCAAAAGGAACTCAATATTACTTGAGGCTGAGTCAGATTTCCAAGGGCTGGGCCTCTAACCAGTCCCTCAGAGTGAGCAGGATTAGATACCTTTAGCATTGCTTTTGCTTGTAACTAAAGACAAGGGAAAAATCTGAGCCAGCATTTATAGAAAAGAGCTCGAGATGGACCCTATACCAACTTTATGGAGCTTCCCATAAAATGTATGGACTTGAATGAATGTTTAGACCTGGTGCAGAGAAAATTTTGATGGCCCTGTTTTTTTCTGGTACATTATATAAATGTGTCCATCTGAAGCCAGTTACTGGTTTTTGTGTTGTTGGCAGAGCACTTTGGCAGGGTTTATGAATCAGGAAAAAATTGATATTTGGGTTCAGTTTGTTTCAGGGTTCTGAAACATTATGTGGTTCTTTCCAGCTTTTGTCTTACAGTTCATTTAGATTTGATTTAAGTCCATTGTCAAAATGAAACTAAAATGCTTATTCAATAACACAGTGAAACTGGAAATCTCATAATTCCACATTATATAGCTACATCAAAATTCTGTACATAGCCAAAAAATATAGTGAAGGAAAAAGCTTGCTAATCTACGAGAAATTCTTTAATTAAATTGTAAATTTTTAATGTATCTTTTGTTTTGTATAGGTGTATTTTATTTTCTTTATCCTTTTTTAATTGAGGTATAGTTGATTTACAATATGTATTAGTTTCAGGTGTACAACAAAGTGATTCAAAGTTTTTATAGATTATACTCCATTTAAAGTTATTAAAATATATTAGCTATATTTCCGGTGCTGTACAGTATGTCCTCGTGGCTTATTTATTTTATACATGGTAGTTTGTACCTCTTAATCCCCTACCCTGTCTTGCCTCTCCCCTCTTCCCTCTCCTCACTGGTAACCACTAGTTTGTTCTCTGTGAGTCTGTTTCTGTTTTGTTATATTCATTTATTTGTTCTGTTTTTTAGATTCCACATATAAGTGATATCATACAGTATTTGTCTTTCTCTGTCTGACTTATTTCACTAAGCATGATACCCTCCAGGTCCATCCATGCTGTTGCAAATGGCAAAATTATTATTATTGTTATCATTATTTAAAAAAATTTTTTTTGGCTGCATTGTGTCTTTGTTGCTGCACGTGGGCTTTCTTTAGTTGAGGCGAGCAGGTGCTACTCTTTGTTGTGGTGTGTGGGCTTTTCATTGCAGTGGCTTCTCTTATGGCGGAGCACAGGCTCTAGGCTCTAGGCTTGCGGGCTTCTGTAGTTCTGGCACGCGGGCTCAGTAGTTGTGGCTTGCGGGCTCTAGAACGCAGGCTCAGTAGTTGTGGTGAACGGGCTTAGTTGCTCCATGGCAATTGGGATCTTCCCGGACCAGGGCTCGAACCCGTGTCCCCTGCATTGGCAGGTGGATTCTTAACCACTGCGCCACCAGGGAAGCCCCAAATTACTATTTTTGTTGGGTTTTGTTTTTGTTTTTTTGCGGTACGTGGCCCTCTCACCGCTGCGGCCTCTCCCGTTGAGGAGCACAGGCTCCGGACACGCAGGCTCAGCGGCCATGGCTCACGGGCCCAGCCGCTCCGCGGCATGTGGGATCTTCCCGGACCGGGGCCGTGTGCCCTGCATCAGCAGGCGTACTCTCAACCACTGTGCCACCAGGGGAGCCCCAAATTATTATTTTTTATGGCTGAATAGTATTCTGGGGTGTGTGTGTGTGTGTGTGTGTGTGTGTGTGTGTGTGTACCATATATTCTTTATCCATTCATCTGTTAATGGACACTTAGGTTGCTTCCATATGTTGGCAATTGTAAATAATGCTGCTATGAACATTGGGGTGCATGTATCTTTTTGAATTAGTGGTTTTGTTTTTTCTGGATATATACCCAGGAGTGAAATTGCTTGGTCATATGGTAACTCTATTTTTAGTTTTTTGAGGAACCTCTGTACTGTTTTGCAGAGTGGCTGCACCAGTTTACATTATCATCAACAGTGTCTGAGGGTTTTCTCCATATCCTCACCAGCATTTGTTATTTTTGTTCTTTATGCTGATAGCCCTTCTAACAGTTCTGAGGTGATATCTCATTGTGGTTTTGATTTGCATCTCTAATAATTGGCGATGCTGAGCATCTTTTCATGTGTCTGTTGGCCATTTGTATGTCTTCTTTGGAAAAACGTCTATTCAAGTCTTCTGCCCATTATTAAATCAAGTTTTTTTTGATATTGAGTTGTATGAGCTGTTTATATATTTTGAATATTAACTCCTTATCAGTCTTATCATTTGCAAATATTTTATCCCATTCAGTAGGCTGTCTTTTTAAATTTCTTCTTCCTTCCTTCCTCACTCCCTTTTTCTTTCTTCTTGAGGGTTCTTAGTTCCTGCACCAGCAATTGAACCTGTGCCCTCGGCAGTGAAAGTGTGGAGTCCTAACCACTGGACCTCCGGGGAATCCCATTTCATTTTAAAAAATTTAAGTATAGTTAAATTACAATGTGGTGTTAGTTTCAAATGTATAGTTATACATATATATGTATTCTTTTTCAGATTGTTTTCCATTATAGGCTATTACAAGATATTGGGTATATTTCCATGTGCTATGAAGTAAATCCTTGCTGTTTACCTATTTTATATACAGTAGTATGTATATGTTAATCTGAAACTTCCAATTTATCTCTCCCCGCCCCCTCACTATCCCCTTTGGTACAGTAGGTTTTCTTTTTGTTTTGCTGATGGTTTCCTTTGCCATGCAAAACCTTTTAAGTTTAATTAGGTCCCATTTGTTTATTTTTGCTTTTGTTTCCTTTGCCTTAGGAAACATATCCAAAATATAGTGCTACGATTTATGTCAGAGAATGTTTTGCCTATATTTTCCTCTAAGAGTTTTATGATTTCCTGTCTTTACATTTAGGTCTTTAATCCATTTTGAATTTATTTTTGTATATGGTATGAGATAATGTTCTGTTTCACTCTTTTACATGTAGCTGTCCAGTTTTCCCAGCACCATTTATTGAAGAGACTGTCTTTTCTCCATTGTATATTCTTACTTGTTTGTCATAGATTAATTGACCATAAGTACATGGGTTTATTTCTGGGCTCTCTATTCTGTTCTGTTGATCTATGGATCTGTTTTTGTGCCAGTACCATACTGTTTTGATTACTGTAGTGTTGTAGTATAGCCTGAAACCAGGGAGCATGATTCCTCCAGCTCTCTTCTTCTTTCTCAAGATTGTTTTGGCTATTCAGGATCTTTTATGGTTCCATACAAATTTTAAAACTATTTGTTCTAGCTCTGTGAAAAATGCCCTTGGTATTTTTATAGGGCTTGCATTGAATATGTAGATTGCCTTGGGTAATATGGACATTTTAACATTATTAATTCTTCCAATCCATGAACACAGTATATCTTTCCATTAGTTTGTGTCATCTTCAGTGTCTTACAGTTTTCCAGGTACAGGTTTTTTGCCTCCTCAGTTAGATTTATTCCTAGGTTTTTTATTTTTTTCGATGTGACTGTAAATGGGATTGTTTCCTTAATTTCTGTTTCTGATAGTTCATTGTTAGTGCATAGAATTGCAACAGATTTCTCTGTATTAATTTTGTATCCTGCAACTTCACAGAATTCACTGATAAGCTCTAGTGCCTTTTTGGTGGTGTCTTGAGGATTTTCAATGTGTAGTATCATGTCAATGACAGTTTTATTTCTCCCTTTCCAATTTGGATTACTTTTATTTCTTCTTTTACAATTTGGATTTCTTTTATTTTCGTTTTCTTGTCTGATTGCTGCAGCTAGGGCTTGCAGTTCTATGTTGAATAAAAGTGGTGAGACGGGACATCCTTGTCTTGTTCCTGATCTTAAAAGAAATGCTTTTGGCTTTTCACTGTTGAGTATGATGTTTGCTGTGAGCTTATATATATAGCCTTTATTATGTTGAGGTATGTTACCTCTATACCCAGTTTGTGGAGAGTTTTTTTTTTTATCTTAAATGGATGTTGAATTTTATCAAAAGCTTTTTCTGCATATATTCAAATGATCATATAATTTTTATTTTCCAATTTGTTAATGTGGTGTATCACATTCATTTGGGGATATTGAACCATCTTTGCATCCCTGGGATGAATCCCACTTGATCATGGTGTATGATCCTTTTAATGTACTGTAAAATTTGCTTTGCCAATATTTTGTTGAGGAATTTTGCATCTATGTTCATCAGTGATATTGACCTGTAATTGTCCTTTTTGCCATATCTTTATCTGGTTTTGGCATCAGGGTAATAGTGGCCTTGTAGAATGAATTTGGAAGCATACTTTCCTCTGCAACTTTTTGGAATAGTTTGAGAACAATAGGTGTTAACTCTTCTCTAAATGTTTGGTTGAATTTACCTGCAGTCTCCCTCTCTCTCATATATATGTATATATTTGTATATACATATATATATATATATATATATACACACACACGATTATTTTAAGTTGCTGATCTCTTAATTTTAAGTGCATTTTAACAACCCTGCATTTTCACTTCCCTTCCCCCATGAATACAGTTTCTGACATCGTATTTTACGTCTTTCTGTTTTGCATATCCCTTAACTACCTATTGTAGATATAGATAATTTTACTACTTTTGTCTTTCAACCTTCCTACTAGATTTATATGTGGTTGATTTACTACCTTTCCTGTATATCTGCCTTTACTGCTGAGCTTTTTCCTCTTTTAATTTTCATGTTTCTAGTTGTAGCCTTTCTTTTTTTTTTTTTTTTTTTTTGCGGTACGCGGGCCTCTCACTGCTGTGGCCTCTCCTGTTGTGGAGCACAGGCTCTGGACGCACAGGCTCAGCAGCCATGGCTCACGGGCCCAGCTGCTCCGTGGCATGTGGGATCCTCCTGGACTGGGGCATGAACCCGCGTCCCCTGCACCAGCAGGCGGACTCCCAACCACTGTGCCACCAGGGAAGCCCTCTTTTTTTCACTTAGAGAAGTCCCTTTAACATTTCTCATAAAGCTAGTTTGGTGGTGCTGAACTCTTTAGCTTTTACCTGTCTGTAAAGCTTTTGATCTGTCTATCAAATCTGAATGAAAGCCTTGCCAGGTAGAGTGTTCTTGGTTATAGGCTTTTCCCTTTTATCACTTTAAATATATCATGCCACTCCCTTCTGGCTTGCAGAGTTTCTGTTGAAAAGTCAGCTGATAACCTTATGGAAGTTCCTTTGTACATAACTTGCTTTTCCCTTGCTGCTTTTAATATTCTCTCTTTATCTTTAATTTTGTCATTTTAATTACAGTGTGTCTCAGTGTGGTTCTCTTTGGGTTGATACTGTTTGGGACTTTCTGTCCCAAACTGGACCTGGATGTCTATTTCCTTTCTCAGGTTAGGGGAGTTTTCAGCTATTCTATCTTCACATATGTTCTCTGTTCCTTTCTCTTTCTCTTCTCCTTCTGGGACCCCTATAATGCAAATGTTAGTATGCTTGATGTTGTCCCAGATGTTTATTAAACTGTCATTTCTTTTTTCTCTTTTTCTGTTCAGCTTTGGTGATTTCTACTACTATCTTTCAAATCACTGATCTGTTCTTCCGTATCATTTATTCTACTGTTGATACCTTCTAGTGTATTTTTCAGTTCATTTATTATATTCTTCATCTCTTTTTGGTTACTTTTTATATTTTCTAACTCTTTGCTAAAAACTTATAACTTCTCACTTTGTTCATTCTCCTGAGTCCTCATTTTTACCATTATTACCTTGAACTTTTTCACAGGTAGATTGCCTATCTCCACTTCACTTAGTTCTTCTGGTGTGTTATTGTGTTCCTTCATTTGGAACATGTTCCTCTGTTGCCTCATTTTGCCTAATTTGCTATTTTTATTTCTACATATCTGGTAGGTTGGTTATGTTTTCTGACCTTGAAGAAGTGACCTTTTGTAGGAGATGTCCTATGCAACCCAGCAGTGCACTCCCCTCTGTTCACCCTAAGCTATATGCTTAGGGGTGCCCCGCGTGGGCTGTGTGGGTCCTTCTGTTGTGGCGGGCTGACTACTGTGGATGATCTGGTAGGTGTGACTGGCCCCTCTTCACATCAGACGCTGCTCGTGCAGAAGCTGCCAGCTGCTGGCTGATGGGGCTGGGTCTTGAGGTGGCTAGCTGTGGAACCCTGGGGTGTCCCAGGGTTAGTGCTGGCTCACTGGTAGGCAGAACTATTTCTGAGATGGGGCTGGGGTTCTTGGATCTAGTGTTTGCATCCGCTGGTGAGTGGAGCCATTTCCTGACATGGCTGGCTGCTGGTTTTGGGGTGTCCCAAAGCTGGTGCTTGCCTGCTGGTGAGTGGGGCTAGATCCCAGGGCAGCTGGTTGAGGAGTCCAAGATATCTCAGAGCTGGTGTTGGCCTGCTGGTGGGTGGGGCCAGGGCCTGGGGGATCTTGGTACTGGTTTTGACTTGCTAGTGTGCAGTACTGAGGTCTGGGGGTTCGCAGGCCCAGTGTTTCCTCCCTGGTGTGTGAAGCTAGGTCCTAGAGTCTCTGGGTGCAGGACCCTGAGGGTCCTGAAGCTGATGTCAGCCTCCTGGTGGGTGGGGCTGGATCCCAAGCCTGCTGGTTGAGGGTCCCAAGGTGTTCCAGTGCTGGAATTGGCCTGCTGGTGGGCAGGGCTTGGGCCCATTGTATCCCAGGGCTGGTGACAGCCTGCTGGTGGGTGGGCTTGGTCCTGCCACCACAGGCTGTGGGGTTGTGGTGGTCCAAAGGCTGGTGTCCACTCACTGGTGGGCAAGGCTGGAGCCTAGTGGGTCCTGTGGCTGGTGCCTGCCCACTGGTGGGTGGACTGGGTCCCAGTGTCTCTGGCTGCAAGGCTCTGGGGATTCCAGGTCTAGCACCTGTGCGCTTGTGTGTGGGGCTGGGTCTTGGGCCCTCTGGTGAACAGGACCATGTCCAGAGGGGTCTGTGGGCTCAAGGGGTTTTAAGGTAGTCTGCTTGCTGGTGGTTGGGGCTGTGTCACTGCCTGGCTAGTTGCTTGGCCTGAGGTGTCCCAGTACTGGTGTCTACAGGCTATTGGGCCAGGGCAGGGCTGGGTCCCGGGGCTAATAAGCTAGAGGGAGGGTTCCACAGTAGCACTTGCCAGCACCAGTAGAATGGTAGAATGAGCTCCCCAAATGACTGCTACCAGTGTCTATGTCGCCAGGGTGAGCTGAAGTTACCTCCTGCCTCGCTGGGAGGCTCTTCAAGATTAGCAAGTTGGTCTGACCCAGGCTCCTTGCAAATGACTGCTTCTGCCCTGGGTCCTGGAGCTTGTGAGATTTTGTGCCTTTTAAGAGTAGAGTCTTTATTTCCCACAGCCCTCTGAGTCTCCTGAAAGTAAGCCTTGCTGGCTTTCAAAGCCAAATACTCTGGGGGCTCACCTTCCTGGTTCAGGGCCCCTGGGCTGGGGACCCTGACATGGAGCTCAGACCCCTTGCTCCTTGGGGAGAACCTCTGCAGTCGTGATTATTCTCTCATTTGTGGGTTGCCCACCCTGGGGGCATGGGACTTCACTCTGCCCCTTCTACTGTTCTTGTTGTATCTTTAGTTGTAGAAGATATTTTTTGGTAGATTCTAGTCTTTCTCATCAGTAGTTGCTTTGCCTCTTCCAGATCGGATGGCTCCTTGTGTTCCTTGGCTTGTGGCAGCATCACTCCAATCTCTGTCTTCATTTTCACCTGGTCTTTCCTGTGTCTATTTGTCCTTTTATTTATTTGAAAAATTATACAGTGTTAAACCTGTGTTGTTGCAATTATGCTTTTACTGGAAATTAACTGCAATACTAAAAACTATTAACAAATCTAATTTTACTCAAAACAGATTGACTTAGTAATGTATGAAATAAATGCATGTAATTCAGTAAAAAACTTGTTTAAAGAAGGAAATTTAGAGATCCTATACCTTGATACATTAAAGCGGTATCAGTACTAATATTTTAATTTCCTTTCCAAAATCTGAAAACCCTTTTGCTATTCCAGTTGGTTTTATGTCACTTAATCAACCTTTTATTGTCTGTGCTATTTAGGTAAAGAAAATCATGAATACACAAAACTAATAACTATTATTTTTTATCAACAACACTCTCCAGAAAATGTTTATGGGTTAAATGGTAAATGAAATAAATGCTCAAAACAAATATTCAAAAGTTATTTAAATTTCTTATAAACAATGATCAGTTTTTAATCTTAGTAATGGCAGTAGTATTGATATTTACAGTTTTGGATACAGATGTCAAGAGTTCCTTAGAAGTGTTTTTTTAAAAAAAGCCAACTCAGATTTTATTCAGATTTCATCAGCTTTTCCACTAATGCCCTTTTTCTCTTCCAAGAGCCAATACAAGATATACCGCATTTTCTTTAGAATGCATTTTCTTTGATCAAGTAATTTCTATTATTCCCATATTTTATAATAATTGCTGACTAGTAGAAATCCTGACCATTCTTATGTGTGTGTGTGTGTTTATGTATTTTTTTCCCCTCTTCTTTGGGAGAATAGCAAAAATAATCCTAGGGGAGTTAGAATCAAATTGGCCTGAGTTTTAATCCTAATTTTTCCACTTAATTTTGGGGTGTTGGTCAAGTCATCTAAACTCTCTAAACTTCAGCTTCTTCATCTGTAATATAGAAATAATAATGACAGTAATACCTATCTCACTGAGTTTTAAGGACTATGTGTGACTATACAATGAACTGTAGTAATGACTATTGGTATTATTGTTACTTACCATCTATTGACAATATTAAAGAATAGAGAATTATCTAGAGAGCAGATGGTCAAAGATGATTTTTAAAAATGGGGGAGGAGGAATGGCATAGAAAAGCCACAACTTGAAAAACCAACTCAAAAATAAGCAGCAATTGATTGTTGAGTAAAATTAAGAAGCTTTTCTATTTCTTGCCAGCATGTTTACATGAAAATGTGTAACATGAGGCCAGTTTTGTTACTTGGCATGTTTCTGGCCATTTGTAAGAAAACATTCAGCAGCAGTTGCTCTGGGAGGCTTAATGGATGGATGACATTTATGAATATGGTGATTTTCAGATGGAGAAACTGAGACACCACGTGGTTAATTGTTTTTCCACATCCATGAAACATCCAATTTGAAATGATAGTTCCCGAATATCTTCTGCCTTCCAGCTCTGCGCTGCAGAAAGGAATTGCCAATGGATGAGATGGTAAAAATGGGGCGCTTCCTCTCAGGGAGGCCAGTTAAAGAGCCGTGCTTTTGTGTCTGGTACAGATGGCCAACTGGTAGTGCGTACCACTGGCTAGTGCTGGTAGTGCGTACCAGGGCCTCCCTCCCCTGCAGCCACCCACCCTCAAGTGACAGCTTTTTGCATTTCCTTTTCTAATTAAACCACCAACGGAGAATGCCAGTTATATGCTTGCATGACACCTCTGAATATTAAGTAGCTTTTGTAATTAATTATTTTTGAAAGGCTTGATCCTCCATAATTAAAAGAAACTTTGAGAATTAATAATAGATTAGCACGATATATGGACTAAAAACACTATGAGCAACAACTTGGCAGTAAGGGAACAATTTTGCATCCAATATAGTGTCTCTGATTGATTCATCCTGTATTGTCTGAATGCTCCCAATACTAACATCACGATGTGGTTCCTTCTTTTTCTTTTTTTTTCTATATTCTGTGCACCCAAGTGGAACCAATTGTTTCTGCACAGGGTAAGATATAAAAATGTAGGTAACTTAAATAACTTACTGCCCAACAAGGCAGTCTGTGTCATACACGAGAATATACCTCAAGTAGCAGCTGCCTGCCTCGTGTTGCCCTCTGGGTTATGACTGGGATGCCATTTAATACCTTTTGCATCTTTTTGTGCTGGCGGTGACATTGAAGCCAGATAGTGGATTCTGGCAAGATCTTGAAATCAAAGGCATGGAAAGAGCGCCTTTGATCAGGTGTTCGTGTTCTCCGACGGTGAGCTTGTGGGTTGGAGCAGAGCTGCCCCACCCTAGAGGACAATCCACTACTGTAGGACAATCTACTACTGTCTAGATGCAGGGTCTGCTTTTTTGCCCTTGAGGGGTTGGGCAGCTGGAGAAGCAGGAGACTTGCTGCTGGGAGACAGTCTGTCTCTGGGCCTGGTGTTGTGTGATTTTGATTTTTTGGTGGAGGCTTTTTAATCTTAGTCTGTACGGTCTAGATTGTTGGCAGCCAAAACTAGATAGTACAGGTGTTTAGCCAGAAGCAGGTGGGGGAAGGGAAGATGGAGTTAGGTGAGAAAAATGGGAAAGGGGGGTCATACTCACATTTTTATTTATATATATATATATATATAATTATTATTATATATATTTTTTGCGGTATGCGGGCCTCTCACTGTTGTGGCCTCTCCCGTTGCGGAGCACAGGCTCCGGACGCTCAGGCTCAGCGGCCATAGCTCACGGGCCCAGCCGCTCTGCGGCATGTGGGATCCTCCCGGACCGGGGCACGAACCCGTGTCCCCTGCATCGGCAGGCGGACTCTCAACCACTGCGCCACCAGGGAAGCCCCCTCACATTTATATTTAAAGGATACTTCCTGCCCTTTCCTTTCACTGGGTCTCATTCTCCTCCCTTCTTCCTTCTTTCCCTATCCTTGTCTTTCCCCTTGCCCACTTGTCCTGATTGTGCGTTTTTGTTTTAGTGGTTGGCACCAGTATTGTTTTGCTTAGATATCAACTTTGAGAATAGCAGGATCATGCCTCAGCATAATAGAATTTTAGATCTGGAAGGCATCTGGGGAGTTCTGGATCAGCCATGGAAAGTCTTGAATCTTAAAGATTCTGGGAAGATTCCAGAGTTCCTTCCAGGGGTTTGACTTTTTGTTAGATGAACCCAGGAGTGCTACCTGGCTGGGAAGCTTAGATGTAAAGGTAATGGTTCTGATGATAGCTATCATCATAATGATTAACATGCATTGACTGACGCACACTCTGTAAGCTTTGTCTTTTGACATTTTAATTTTTTAACAGGTAATACATCACAATGCAAAACTATAAGAGATATTTAGTAAAAATTTTCCCTCTCCCTCCACTCAGTTACCACCTCCCACAGAAATAAATAATAACTGTTACCCATTTATTGTGTCTCCTCTCTGAGATGTTATGCATAAATAAGAAAATATGAATATAAACATATATAGTTCCCCCATGTTTCATGGCCAAGTAGGAACACATTATACATTGTTCTTTGCTTCATGTGTTGTCTTTACTTAATTCTCACAGCAGTCCTATGTGGAATGAGCTGTTATTACCCTATTTTACAGTTAGAATTAAGCTCTAGCTGAGTAACTTGCTCAGGGCAACATAGCAGTGTGGAGGAGCTGGGATAACCCCGACTGTCTAACTTGATCAGCTGCGATCTCCATCACTAGGCTGTCCTGCCTCACTGGGGCTGGTACGGACTCTCCAGGGTTCCTACTGATTTGCACAAAGTCCCTGGGGGCTCAGTGCAGTGCTGGCTCCTAACCACCAACTCTAGCCAGCAATGAGGGAATGTGGCAAAATGTAGCTCTGAATCAGTTGGCATTTCTTTTCTTTCTTTTTTTCATGAAGTAATGATTTTTAAAAATTGTGGTCAAATACATATAACATAAAATTGACCATCTTAATCATTTCTAAGTGTACAGTTTAGTGGTATTAAGTACATTTACATGATTGTGAAACCAATCTCCAGAATTCTTTTCATCTTCCTGGCAACCTCTGTTCTACTTTCTGTGTCTATGAGTTTGACTACTCTAGAGACCTCATATAATAGTGGGATGATACCGTTTTTACCTTTTTGTGATAGGCTTGTTTCACTTAGCATAATGTCTTCAAGCTTCATTCATGTTGTGGCATGTGTCAGAACTGCTTTTGCTTTTAAGGCAGAATAACATTCCATTGTATGTATATACAGCATTTTGTTTATTCATCCACCCATTGATGGGCACTTGAGTTTCTTCCCCCTTTTGGCTGTGGTGAATAATGCTGCTATGAATATAGGTGTACGAATATCTGTTTGTGTTTCTGCTGTCAATTCTTTTGGATACATACCCCAAAATGGAATTGCTGGATCATATGGTAGTTCTATTTTTAAATTTTTGCAGAATTGCCATACTGTTTTCCATAGTGCCTACACCATTTTACATTCAACAGTGCACAAGGGTTCAATTTCACCACATCCTTGCCAACATTTGTTATTTTCTTCTTCTTCTTCCTTTTTTTTTTTTTTTTGCTAGTAATCATCCTAATGGCTCTGAGGTGGCTGTTTTTTTATAACACATTTCTTAATTCTTGTATTGGCCCCACCTGTCAAAGAATTCAGAGTTCTAACCTCAGTCTCTCCTGCAGGCAGAGAGAGGCCTATGGATGAACCACCAGCCTGGAAGCTAGGTGAGACTGGTGGCTCAGCTCAGTATACCTGGCCAGACCCCTCCACGCACCTGGGTCTTTGGTGACCTCACTCTGTGCTTCGGTGTGGCTGCATCTTGTTGCTGGTTATTCCTCAGCAGAAAGATTTTCTTGATCTTTGCCAAAAAGACATGACAGGCTCCCAGAATGCAGAGGAACCTTTCCCATCTCATACGTAACTCGCACTCTTTATCCATCCTTCCCAGGTGGTTGTTCACTTTGCTAAAGTGGGAGGTTTTTTAAACCTAGTAACATTTTCATTCAATAAGCCAGGTCATGGTTAGGTATCCATCTTTCATTGTATGTTGTCCTTTGTTTTATCCCCCCTGGGAAGAAGATGGGAATGTTTCCCACAGTGTAATATGCAGGATACATCATGTCTCATGTGGACTCCTCAGGTAAGTGACTCAGTCTGACACTTTAGGTGAGCCATTTTTTTCCCAGCTCCCAGCCCTGGGCTCTCTGAAGGTGTTTCTTGGGAATGATTAAGTGGCTTTAATAACTCAGGATCCAAGTGTGACCTCAGAGCAGTACCAGAGTGAGGTATTTGTCTGTGTTCCCAGCTGCGTCCCCCGCATCTAATCCGAGGCTTAGCTGCCACTAGAGAGGAGTTGGAACCCCTTCCTTTGTGGTGTAATCCATTCTTAACCTATCTTCTGTACGTCCCTGAATATAGCCATTTTAAAAAGTGGCACTTTTGGTAAATACAAAAGCTAATACATGTTTAAAGCAGAAAACTTGGAAAAGGAAGAAAAACACATTACTATAAATACTGTACTGCATAGGATCATAACATAGGTACTGTTTTATAGCCTGCTTGTTCGCTTAAAAGATAGTGTGATCTTCCTACACTAACAAATATCCCTTTACCATATGAGTTTTAGAGATAATCCTCATGGCATAATATGGATATTCCATACTTTATTTTAAAAGTCCTTTATTGTTGGAAATGTAGACAACATCCTCTTTTGACTATTAGAAACTTTCATGAACATCTTGATACATATGAATATTGTATTATTTTTAAATGTTATTTTTGGAAATATGTCTAGGAAGGTCTATTTTATTACAGGTCAGCCTGACTGCTCAGGAAAGTGGGTTGACAGTGTAGGGACAAGTGTTGATAAAAGGGAGTGGAAAGAGAGTGCCTTCTCTTGGAGTTTTAGGACAAAGAGTGTCCAGGCACTGACACCAACTCCAGAGAACTCAGGACACAAACAGCGTCACTATTGGTTTGCCAATTTCATTTGACACCCAGAGTTCTAAGACGTTCAGGATGCTCTGTTTTACTCCCTCTCTGCTGTTCATGGTCCTGATTAGTGGAATCTATGGAAATATCTCTCTAACAAATCAAGCCAATAGCCACACCCTCAAAATGTAGATCTATGCCTTCTTTTGATTGTTTTGTGAGACGTTAGATGATCATAGCAGTGTATTTCCTGAAGTGGCCTATATTTCCCCAGGACATTTCTTTAGTTCCTGTTGCACTGACAAAAGAACATTATATCATTCTTATTCTCATTGTTATTCTGGGTGTATCCTCTCTCTTGGTGATTTACTGCAGACAGTTCTGGCTTTTTTGCCCCAACACGTTCTTGGAGACTGTGTCCTCAAGCAGATTTTAAAAAATCACATTTTCTGATGAGAATAACACCACAATTGAAAACCTGCATGTTCCTACCAATTAACTTAGAATCAAATAAATCATAAGTATGGCAAATAATATGACATTAAAACAGAGAAACATCTTTCTATAATTTTTCTAAATCTTCCTTAAGAGCTATCAGAGACATTCAAAGTGCTTCCACTAATTCAGGTCATATAAAGTGAGCATAAATGTATGACACATATTGTTTATTCAAAGGGACCCAAATATACATAGAAAGTATAAATACTGTAAGAACACAATTCCACAGCATGATAAAGTTAGCCCACGTCTAGATCTTTAGGGCTAAGAAACTTGAGAAAGGTCTATCTTGCCTTGTTTGTCGGATAAGGAAAGTGGGTCTCACCGCCTCAAGTGACCTGCTGAAGGCCACCATGCTGACGTTAATTCAACATGTAATTAACGACAATTTTGCCTCCTTTCTGAGACGTAAGTAGATCGTGTAGTGTGCTTATCAGAATCTCCCTTCAGGACTGAAGCCCTTATTACCCCAACTACTAGGAATATTGGCAGTGGGCAGCTCCCAGCTGTTTCTCTCCTGGGACTTGCCCTGGGCTGCAGAAAGCCTCTTTGCCCAAGGGCAGCTCTCATGTGATGAATGCGCTGCCTGGTAGATGCCGAGGTATAAAGGCCTGGTGCCCACCCCTCCCTCCCAGCCCCAGCTGAGAGGTTTAGGGTTCTGAAGGGCCCGTAGGATCAGCTGAAGCCTAGGCTGTGCACTGTGGCCCAGTTTCTCCCTCTGCCAATGCTGCTTCCTTCCCTTCCCTCCAGGTATTGATCCTGAGAGCACTTTCTTATAAATACCCCGCATGCAAACTCCATTTCAGAGTTTGCTTCTCAGGGAACTGAACTGTGATGTTAAACAAACCTTGGGGGGATATTTTGGATCATTGAGTCTTTCAAAAAAATGCATACCATGAAGATTGAACTGATGTCTTATTTTTATCTATCTATCTATCTATCTATCTATTTATTTATTTTTTGCGGTACGCGGGCCTTTCACTGTTGTGGCCTCTCCCGTTGTGGAGCACAGGCTCCTGACGCACAGGCCCAGGGGCCATGGCTCACGGGCACAGCCGCTCCGCGGCACGCGGGATCCTCCTGGACTGGGGCACGAACCCGTGTCCCCTGCATCGGCAGGCGGACTCTCAACCACTGCGCCACCAGGGAAGCCCCTGATGTCTTATTTTTAGTATTCTCTTTGTAAATTTTCTTAGAGAGTAAGCAGAGGTATTCAAAGCGGCTGTGTTAACTCAGGTTGGCATATATGTATCCTAATATATTGTGTTAATAATTGTATATAACATGTATACTAATGCACACATATTTCTGGTAATATTGCAGCATCTCAATAAGGACTTTAATTTGGAAAAGATGTATCTTTTTTTATTGAAGTATAGTGGATCTACAATGTTAGTTTTAGTTTCAGCTGTACAGCAAAGTGATTCAGTTATATATATATTTTTTCAGATTATTTTCTATTATAGGTTATTACAAGGTGCTGAACGTAGTTCCCTGTGCTATCCATAATTCTTGTTGCTCATCTATTTTATGTATAATAGTTTGTATTTGTTAATCCCATACTCCTAATTTATCCTTCCCCCCTCCCTTTTCCCTTTGGAAACCAGAAGTTTGTTTTCTATGTCTGTGAGCCTGTTTCTGTTTTGTATATAGATTCATTTGTATTATTTTTTAGATTCCATATATAAGTGATATGTAATATTTGTCTTTCTCTGTCTGACTTACTTCACTAAGTATAATATTCTCTGGGTATATCCATGTTACTGCAAATGGCATTATTTCATTCTTTTATATGGCTAATACTCCATTATATATATATACCACATCTTCTTAAGCCAGTTGTCTCTTTTTTTACATTTAATTAAATTAATTAATTTATTTTCTAACATCTTTATTGGAGTATAATTGCTTTAAGATGGTGTGTTAGTTTCTGCCTTATAACAAAGTGAATCGCTATACATATACATATATCCCCATATATCCCACCCCTATACCACCCCTCTAGGTGGTCACAAAGCACCGAGCTGATCTCCCTGTGCTATTCAGCTGCTTCCCACTAGCTATCTATTTTGCATTTGGTAGTGTATATATGTCCATGCCACTCTCTCACTTCGTCCCAGCTTACCCTATCCTCTCCCTATGTTCTCAAGTCCCTTCTCTACGTCTGTGTCTTTATTCCTGTCCTGCCCCTAGGTTCTTCAGAACCTTTTTTTTTTTTTTTTTAGATTCCATATATATGTTTTAGCATATGGTATTTGTTTTTCTCTTTCTGACTTAATTCACTCTGTATGACAGACTCTAGGTCCATCCACCTCACTACAAATAACTCAATTTTGTTTCTTTTTATGGCGAGTAATATTCCATTGTATATATGTGCCACACCTTCTTTATCCATTCCTCTGTCGATGGACACTTAGGCTGCTTCCACGACCTGGCTATTGTAAATAGTGCTGCAATGAACATTGGAGTGCATGACTCTTTTTGAATTACGGTTTTCTCAGGGTATATGACCAGTAGTGGGATTGCTGGGTCGTATGGTAGTTCTATTTTTAGTTTTTTAAGGAACCTCCATACTGTTCTCCATAGTGGCTGTATCAATCTACATTCCCACCAACTGTGTAGGAGGTTTCCCTTTTCTCCACACCCTCTCCAGCATTTATTGTTTGTAGATTTTTTGATGATGGCCATTCTGACTGGTGTGAGGTGATACCTTATGGTAGTTTTGATTTGCATTTCTCTAATAACTAGTGATATCGAGCATCTTTTCATGTGCCTGTTGGCCATCTGTATGTCTTCTTTGGAGAAAGGTCTATTGAGGTCGTCTGCCCATTTTTTGATTGGGTTGTTTGTTTTTTCGATATTGAGTTGTATGAGCTGTTTGTATATTTTGGAGATTAATCCCTGTTGGTCACATCGTTTGCAGCTATTCCCCAAGTTTTGTGTTTGAGAAAAAGGGAGGGATGATTGCTGGGAATAAAGAGATGAAAGATAATTATGAGGTGATTTTATGGAAATTAAATCTGAGGATTAAAAAAATATAAAACATAAAATGATGTAACAAATATCCATATATCTATTACACAGGATTAATATGTTAACAAATTGTCATATTTGATCTTTTAAAATATGAAATAAAAAGGTACAGACAGAGCACTTAGGATTTTCTCTTAACAATATGGCAGAGCTCATCCGCCTGCTCTCAGTGCTTGGCTGAATCACTAGACACACAGCAGCCCATCTTTGACACCAAAAACACCAAAAGGGTAAATGTGGACCGGACAGCATTGAATGAGCAGGGTGATGAAATAAGTGTTGAAAGTAAAACACGTCTTCCCTGTATGTGGACATTTTCCGTAATGGAGTCAGGAAGATACAAATTGAAATCTAGACAGTGCAACTGCAGAGAACAAACCCTTGGGGAAAATACCTCTTCTTATAATACAGCCAGTAGCATTTAAAAACTCTTCTGAATCTGCGGACGTTGAATGGCTTGTGTAAAGGGGTTTGGAATTCATGGTGAATTCATAATTAACTCATCATTTCCCAAACGAGTTTTTCCTCCTCATTTCCTGTTTCAGTAAACTTACTGGCAAATCACATGAGTCAGAGACCTGGAAACCTCCCTAGAATTGTCTTTATCTGGCACACCCAATTGCTTTAGCCTTCTAAAAAATCGTTCAGATCCATTCCTTCTTCTTTTTTTAAAAACTTTTTATTTATTTATTTATTTATTTAGGCTGCTCAGGTCTTAGTTGCAGCACGTGGGATCTTCGTTGTGGCATGCAGGATCTTTAGTTGTGGCACGCGGGATCTTTTAGTTGGAGCATGCAGGCTTCTTAGTTGCGACCTGCATGCGGGATCTAGTTCCCCCACCAGGGATTGAACCCAGGTCCCCTGCATTGGGAGCACGGAGTCTTACCCCCTGGACCACCAGGGAAGTCCCCATCCCTTCCTCTTTATGCTTGCTTCTCCAGATCTTATTGGAATCTCATCAGTTTTGAGCTGGACTGTTACGGAAGTCTCCTAACTGGTCTTGATACCTTTAACCTTGTTTCCCCTACAATCTGCCTCACCCACCTCAGAAGCAAGATTCACACCACCACAAGTGAAGTCTTCCTAAGTTGCAAATCTGGCATATCATTCTTAAAAAGGAAAAATTCTTAGCAGTTCCCCACTGCTCAATAAATGCAATAAATAATAATTCAATAAATAAATTCAAGGTACTCCATGAGCACTCAAGCTCTGCACATCCTGGCCTCTGGCCTTCAGCTTCACGCAGCACCCCACTGGGCTTCATACTTCAGGGTCCAGTGATGCTCAACTGATTGCATACACCCACACCAAATATTTCACACTTCCATGCCTTTGGTCATGCCTCTTCCTTTTCTTGAACTATATCAGTCCTTGATTCTACTCCTTCAGTTGGCAAAGTCCCACTCATACTTCGAGACTCGACCTTAGTGTCTTCTCCTTGAGAAAATCTTCTACAATTTCTTCCAGCAGGGCTGAATATCTGTTTTCATGTCTGCCCCTTATACTCTGGTATAAACTCCCAATCCTTTAAACTCTGCATCCCAGCATCAAACACAGTACCCACACTTAATATATGCTTCTAAATGTTTGTTGAGTGCCAGCTCAGTGCAGCTGGGAAAGAGGTTGAATTCAGAACATCAGGTGGGTGACAAGACCTAGCAGTATGTGGACTACGGGTTGCTGGATAGAGCATCAGTGGGATGAGCTGGGGCATCTCCAGCATAGGTGTGTCACCTGCAGTGGTCTCCTCTCTAAGAATGAGGCAGAAGACTGGGCACCAAGTATGTTTTTAGTCTTTGCCGAATCTCTGCGAGCCTCTTGGGCTCACATAGGCTAAATCACTGGAGTTGGGAGAGATAGTGGGAACTTCATGTCATTGGATGAGTGGAAGGGAAAGGTGGAGGTCGTGGATGGAACAGAAGGCTGCTGAGCACTTCAGGAGTGCACAAGAACAGTAGCACATTTTGCTTGGAAGGGACCAATGTGGAGCCCTTTTCTTCCTCCTTCTCTTCATCTTCTTCCTCTTCCTTTCCCACTCTTCTCTTTCCTTTTCATTTCTCTTTTTTCATCTTCCTCTGCCTCTTTCCTTTAGTTTTGGCAACATATTATGTTTTATGTCCTAAATAACCATTTACTAGTAGTGGTATAGAGAAAAAAGGTAGAGAAAAATCTGTAGAAGTGCAAAATAAATTTGGGCTTAAAGGAGGGTTGAAGTTAAAGAGATGACAAGTAAAGTGGTTCTTTCATTAAGTTGTGCATCACGAGCTTTAAAATCAATTGTAAATCAAGCACTTGCATTATGTGAGACATATTGCCTTGGTGCATAAATCTAGTCACATTATTGCTGCTAAAGTAGAGTACAAGTCCAAGATGCTGGGTTATGAACCCAAATAGGAAAATACATAGTGTTAGGTGATATGGCATAATGCTTAATCTCCCTCTTATGCATGATTGACACAATCACGCATAAGATATTGAGTTTCTTTGGTCATTTGTGGATCAGAATTTGCATAAAAAATTTATGACTTCTCGCGAATAGTTTGCGAAGCTAAAGACTAATACTAAACTTCAGGGCATTTGCATCATAGGTAAAACCACCAGCGCTAGAATTAAACCACAGCAGAATTTTCATGCTGTTGAATTTATGGTGTTTTTGCTTGAAGGAGTTGTTTTCTGTATTTAGTTTAAAATATATCCACAGACCAGGGCATCATTTCAGCCTCTCTACTCATGGTTTCTCACAACATGGGCCTTTGACTTGCATTAGAAAAACCTGGGTGCTTGCTTTGGTCCAGATTCTTGCGCCTCCCCACTCAGATCTACAAGATCAGAATACCAGAAAGGGGGTGCTGGGGTTCTGCAGTTTGCCTTAAAGCCACCAGGGCCCATTTTCTGCAGCACGCCCAAATAGAGCCTGCTGATTGTGTGTTATGAAAGTGATGCTTGGTGTCCAACTAGCATGGACTGAAGTGATGAAACATCATGTCAGCTCTAAATCAGGTTGGCTGGAAGATGTGGTTTGTTGTCAGAAATTATTGGAGTCAGAATTGTAGATAATATCATTTGTGTCACACAGATGACAAATCCAGTGACCTAGTGATGGGCAAGGGCTCCTGGGTGGCTGTGGGAAGCCCTTCCCTACTGAGATGACAAAGCAGTGGCTTGAACAGTTTCCATGACCCTGGAAGGGCCCCTGCCAGAGGGTCTTAACCACAATAGTATCTGGCTGCCTGACTCATGCATGGGAGGTTTTTTTCCAGAGTGTAATCCTGACCTTGAACAAAACCACACAGGGTAGCAGTCTGTTTTGTAGGCTGTGAATTATATCCAAGCCACAGCCAAATTTATCTGCTGCTCTGTGCATCTCCTGAGCCTTCAGCTAGCCAGCCCTTCTGCCACTGCAGGGAAGCAGGTCTGCAGTAAAGCTTCCGGACCAGATGCATGAACAGCTGGTCTGCCATATCTTAGTGCATGGAACAGAAAGTCATATCATGATCCCTCTTCATGGCATTCAACCCATTTGATGGTATCCCAGAAGTATTTAAACATATTTTCATTCTCTGATCCACTCCCTCTTCTGATAACCAAGAACATCACTCACTATATCTTTCTGCCCCTATCAATGTAATTCCTAATAAAGTATGTCATTGAAAATGCACCCCCTATTTGATTTATTAGAAGCATTGCTGTCTGTGATATACTCACATGATGTCTTCAAAAAGGATATTGGATTTGTTCCAAGAAATTGTCAGGTTACTCTAGCATTGGGGAGTGTGTGAACATTCAGAACCAATTCTAAAAGTGGTTGTTTCCCTATTGTACACCCCACCAGATTCATAGCTGGATCGCTTGTTTGGGCTCTGGGTGTTCCTGTCTGGCTACAAAGTAGCACATTTGTAGTGCCCTCGAGGACTTGAACATGCCGCCATTCTGACCTCACAGAACCCAGCAGCTCTGCTCCTGCACTTGTCTAGGTTAGAACCTTCCTGCAGACTCAAGATTGTCATGCTTGTTAACACACTTTTGTAGGCTCCAGCAGGGCTGCCCATGCTTAGCTGGGAGGGAGGATAAAGTAAGGCAGAGAGCAAAGGCCTCTGATAGTCTTGCCTATTTGTTCCTGGCTTCTTGCTTTTATCTCTGACCTTCCAGACTCTGGACCTCATCTGTCTTGAGCTATGGTACCTACCAGTGCCTCTCAGCTTTAGCTGACCTCTCTGAGATGCACCCCTTGTAAGACTGATTGTTTCAGCCTCATTCACTTGCCCTGAAACTCTTACTGATAGTATCTGTCAGATCCCCACCTGGCAAAGCAGGCCTCTAGTACTGACCCCTCTTGGCTGTCTGGATCCTCTTTCCACCGGAACCTAGAACTTATCCACACCTTGACTTAAGCTCTATATGGGTGGGCATTATGTTGATTTGCTCTTTATTTCCTGTAGGAGTTACTCAATTAATGCTGATCAAATGTTGAATGAGGCTGTGTAAAGACTTTCACATTTTGAAAAGTGAGTATAAATTATAGGATTGGCAACCTAGAAGGAAAATTATTTGAATAAAGAACACGAAAGCTGTGATTCTCTTTCTTCTGTTCACGGTAATTCCTGTGGTCCCCTCTGTTATCAAGAGATATTTCCCATATTTGTTTCAGCTCTTAGGAATAACAGGTAAAAATTGATTTGCTGTTCCAAGATACTGACCTAATAGGTTTTCCTCCCTGTAATATGAACTGTTCATAGAAGAAGGGCAAACAACCTCTCCAAATCAGGGACTTAAACTGAACAGTTCTGGAGCCTAAAATTTACAAAAGGCCACTGTAATTATTACTCCTGACTCTGAAACAAATACTTTTCTTCTCCTCCATCCCTCCCCCTGCTTAAACTCACATGTCATATGAGCCAACTTTTCCACCAGCAATTCTTGATACATGGTGTTGAACCAGAATAGAGTCAATAAATTCATATTTTTTCTCAATTCTTACTTGCTGTAAAATAGTAAGAAGTCACTTATGATCTTACTGCCTTACTTAAATCAACTGCTTGCCTCTATGTTCCCTCAAATTGGAGTATTAGAGTCTTGTCTGAATTAAAGCCCAGGCTGAACCAGCATGGTACCAATTCATCTTCCTATTTATTTATTTTTTAATCTCTGACTTGGCTATCCTTCTTGGTGGTCATTGCAGCTTGTCAAATAAACTCCTGGGGCTGATATCACTATGAAAAATTTGCATAGATTGTTTTCTTAGAAAATTTTATTTTTCCTAAATAGTAGGAACTAGATAAACACACAGATCCTTAAGACAAAGCCAAACTCTGGATAAGAACATATGTTTTTACATAGAATTTAAAAGAACAGAATGTACCGCAAGATGGGAAGAGCCCAGTGAACTCTTTAATTGGTCTCTGCTGTGTGTTCATGAGGAGGAAAGATGTTTGGAAAAGGGATTGTCATATCTGACCTAAGGACAGCTCTAAGGGGCCAGCATCACAGTAGCGATTAGCCCTGGTACAGAGCTGTAGGTTTGCCCATGTTTCCTTCGCTGAGTCTCTCAGCAATCTTGCTATGTAGTTGGATAGGCAAGATGGTTCACTAACCTTGTCTTCTAAATAAGAAATTGATGCTCAGAATGTTGCTAAGTCTCACTCAGCAAATAAGTGGCAGAGTTGAAAATCAAACCTAGATCATTTGACCATAATTTTTCCTCCTTTCCACATACCAACTCCTGGAATAGTGACTGCTATACGTTCTTCTAGAGCAAAGAGCAGGCCAACCAGTCTCCTTTGCCATGGATTGCCTGAAGACTGGGGTTGGTGTGAGATATTTGCTTTTCATCCAGTTTTGTTTTGGGCTTCTTCTCTGAATATTTTTTCGAGATGATTTCCCTAGCATACTGTTGCTTATTAGGTCCAAATTCCTGAATAAATATTGGAACTTTACCTTCCTGGAATTAATTCAAGTAAAATAATATCTTTGATATAAACATAAGTCAAGCTACAATAAACAGAAATTTGAAGCATGTTCAAGGGGTTTGGATTTCATTCTTTGGCTGCTTTAGACCTGGGATGTTGGGTTTAAATAAATAAATAAAAATAAGTAAATCATAAATCATACTGTTCCTGACAGGAAGTAGAATGGAAGCCTCATGGAACTGCCGAAATATATGGTTTTCCTTTAAATTCCTCATTAATTATGACTTGTGCTTCTTTTCTGTGGGAGGAAGAGACATTAAAGCAGAATTATTCTATAGCTAATTCTTGATTATACTTGTTCACAAACCATTACCTGCAATTATGAATTCCAAAAGGCTTTGAAAATCCTAATTTTTTCCCCATAATTTTGGTGCAGACTTATTTGGTGGAAATACAAGGTCTAAACTGAAATGAGACTATTTCTGGTCTTTATCCCATTTAATGTGGATATTTATGTATTTTGCTGCAGAAATATTAATACAAGGTGCCGCCAAGATCCTGTTTAGTGTATTACCTCAAATACGGTTGCACAATAACATCTGCAAAATTCTGAATTCTGAAATGCATTTAGCCCAAGGGGTTCAGAGAAGGGACTGCAAACCTCTTCGCAAGAGGAGAAGGGAGATGTGTGACTAACACAGAGTAATGGAGAAACACAAGCAGTCGGCTGCAGGACCTTTCACCCACATTGATGCCCTCCCTGAGAGAAGATTACACGTCTCCATCCTGTTGAACTCATGTACACTCGTGTGATTGATTTTCTCTGGAAAATAAAATGTGAGCAGAAGAGAAGAGATGAGTCATTTCCAGGCAAAGCTTTAAGAGTCAACGTGTAGCTCTGCATTCTTTTTCTTCTTCTGCCATGAGCTCAGCAGTGCTGCACATGAAGGCTGGGATCCATCAGCTTGGATGCCCAGTGAAGCCTGGCATGGAGCTGTGGCTCTTCAGCACTGGAGATGTAATGTGAATGAGAAAGAAACCTTTGTTGTTGAAGCCTCTGCAGTATCACCTAGTCTATCTTCACTGACGCATGCAAAATCAGTGCCCTCTGGGATGGAGCCATCCATTAATGTAACATCTGTGGACACTGACACAATGAGCAACAGTGTCCTCTAGGGGTTTGCAGTCCAGCTAAACAGATAAATAGTTAAGAAGTCAGGTCTGGCCTGCCACAATGCTATACTCTCTCCTCCATCCCAGCATTGGTTTCCATATCTAGGCCCAAGGCCAGATGCCTCCTGACTTCACCTATCCAAACACATGCTTGGATACTAATGCACATTTTTCTTTCTTTATTGGATTTAACAAATTACATAAGTAATTCCTGCTTATTATAATAAATTAAACAACACAAAAGTATATAAAGAAAAAGTTTATTCTCTCTTCCTCTCTCTCCTACCAGTGGTATGTATCCTTCTACAGCTTTTTATGTTCTAGGCAAATATATATAGATACATAGGGTCATTTTTTAATATTATCCTACCGTGAACATTACCCTGCTAAGGACATCTGTGCAATTCATTTGTTAGCCTTAACTAGACGATTAATTCTTTTTTTTTTTTAGTGACACTTTTTTTTTTTTTTAGATGTTGGGGGTAGGAGTTTATCAATTTATTTATTTATTTTTGGCTGTGGTGGGTCTTGGTTTCTGTGCGAGAGCCTTCTCCAGTTGTGGCAAGCGGGGGCCACTCTTCATCGTGGTGCATAGGCCTCTCACTGTCGTGGCCTCTCTTGTTGCGGAGCACAGGCTCCAGACGCGCAGGCTCAGTAGTTGTGGCTCATGGGCCCAGTTGCTACGCGGCATGTGGGATCCTCCCAGACCAGGGCTCGAACCCGTGTCCCCTGCATTAGCAGGCAGATTCTCAACCACTGCGCCACCAGGGAAGCCCCTAGAAGATTAATTCGTTTAATCCTTAATAATTTCTTTTACTGAGTGCTTACTATGTCCAAATCACTCTTGAAAATACTTTATTTAATGCCTTTGTGAACTCTGTGAGGTAGGTACTGTTATTATCCGCTTTTGCCATTTGAGAAAACTGAGGCCTAGATAAACTGAGTAATTTGTGAGACTCATACAGATCAGGAAGTGGTGGAGTGAGAAACACAGGCAGTCTGACTTTACACTCCACACTTTTAACCTGCAAGTTTTATCGCTTCTATAATTGCATAATAGTCCATGAATGAATGGACTATAATTTATTCAAGCGTTTTGCTGTTGATGGAGATTGAGGTGATTTCCTCTTTTCCTCCTTTTATCTTGCTACTGCCAACCATGTTGAAATAACACTGAAATACATACCGATACTCTTTTTTTCTGTTGAAAGAGCCCCACATTAATTTCTTCCTGCGCCTCGTTTGGGAGAACACTACCAACTCTGGCCGTCTCAGTCCTGGTTAGGCAGTGGGTCCTGGTTATCATAATTCATATTCCAATGGCCAGTTAGGAATTTTTGTTTCACCAGTTCCTCTGAACCCTCCACATATCTCTCTAGTACAGGGCAGAGTGGAGAGGCCTGTATAAGTCAATGCAGCTTATATTTAGAAACAGGAGGAAGTGAACTGTAAGGGATTATCTTCTCCTAGATGTGTCAGATGCAATCACACAGCATAGATTTATGAAGCGGAGTGAAATATTTGTTTTGATTGCTCACTGATTAAGAATACATAATCTTGACAGACATCTAGGGCAACTACTCTTACTGTAAGAATCTGGGTCAGGGGTGCCCAGCTTCTTCTAATTCAGCAGTCTCATTTCATTAAAGGACTATGCAAAGAAACCTCAGTTTGGGTCTGTACGATTGGCTGCTTCATCTTCGGTATTTCACGTTGCAGGAGCCCCAGCAGTCGCCAACGTTATTGTCTGTCAATGTGTAATGTCTTCTTCATAGTTGTTCAGTATAGAGTTTGGAAAAGTATCTGAGTATCTTATGAAAAACGAACATACCATATGAAAAGTGGACATATAATTTAATACTAAAATAATTTATGAAGATATTTGAGGTAAGGTGTTAGACCAAACCCCACATGTTGGAGATGCTTAAAAGTGGGGTTTTGCAAAAACCTGAAAATTATTTAAAAGGAAATGGTTAAAAATCTCAAGAGGTATGTTTTAAAAATTTAATCTATAAGCTCTGCAGGATAGGTATTTATCAACAGATTGCTATGGTGTGCTACTACATGAAAATTGGACAGTAAAACACATTTGGTTATTTTAAGTTAAATTATCCAGTGAAATGCAGAGGGGAAAATCATAGCATAAATTGGGAGATCTTGTGTTTGTGGCTGGATAGTACTTTTGTATTTTTGTGTGAGGTGGTGGGTAGGGGTAGATAAGCATGTGATCTCCTTAAAATATTTTTCTTTAGGACAGTGTAAGCTTTAGGGTAACCAGTTGTTACTCTATACAGTCTATGTTTGAAAGAAATGTATTCAAGACCAAAAATTAATGATTACATATGTAAGAACTTCTGCTTTCAAAAGCAAAACATCACATCATCTCTGTCCTGAAGTGTTAGTGTGTCTGTTTCTTGCGTCAGCAGCCGTCTCCATTTCTGTCTGCTCAGGAGCATTTAAATCAAAAGCCTCACCCTTAAGCATACAGGATGCAGGCCTCAATCCCTTCTTTACTCTGTTCATGCAAGGGTGGGAAATGTGACAGATGTTTTAACCAACCCACATTATCTTTAATACCACTGTTTTCACCAGCGAGAGCCTGTTTCTACATCCACGGTGCGAAGATGCTGCTGATTTCACCAAAGGAACTCAGTTTCTGAAATTCTTGATACTCATTAGCAAAAGCACAGGTGAGGACCAAGAAATGAATGCCCAAAGTGCAAGTAGCAGCAGTCACTCTGGTGTGTGGGCTTTTACCCCATGAATGTGGGTTCCTGATTAGGACATACGGCTGCCCCTTGAATAAAGCTGAAACCAGCTAACACATTATTGGGTCCCATGGTCTATGCTGAAGATTTTAAAGTAAATTGTGGACATTTATCTGTGATGGACCTACACAAGCCCTTGAACTCAGCTGCTCTCCATCTTATTTCTTTCTATATTCATTCAGATTTGCGTTTGGCCACATATTATTTTCATTTCTAGCTCAGCTCCTGCCCCAGATTCATGCATGATGACACTTCCCTCTTTATACATAAGTGTATTAAAAAGTATGCTTACTGTTTTGAGTGATCATTTAGGTTACTTTATTTACTACTGCCATTGTGCTAAATGCAATAAGTTTTCACCTGAATGATTTAAAGCTCTGCCAAAAGAGGAAAAAAAATGACAAGTTTCCCTTTGGTGTGAAATGAGTGCCTTCCACTTTAGTCTCCTGGGGCTCTGCTTCCTTTCACCTGTAAAGTGAGGAAATTTGGACCAGAATAGCTACTCTTTCCCTGTGAGCTCTGATAATCTGAGATGTCTGTCCTAGCAGTTACCCCTTAGGCTCAGGCTGCAGCAGCCTGTGAGACAAATCCATGGGTGTGGGTCTTTCCCCTTGTGGTGGTGAAATAGAAGACTCCAGACATCACTATTTGATAATCCAGCTGGCTACGTTCCTGTCATGACTAACGGATGAGTTTGGTGATGGTGCTAAGACTCCGCTGTAGGTGAGGCATCCTTTAGATCAAGAAGTACATCAAAAGGGGAATCTATGGGATTCAACTGTCTGCCTTCAGTTTTGATGCAGTCATTGATCAAATAAACATGAAGAGCATAGCACATCTTCCCATCTTTTCCTTTAAACTGAGTTCTGGTCCCTCAGCAGGTTGCATAATTTTTTCCAAGGCAGCAAAGACCCTTTGCCTCTGAATATCCAGTGTTGTCTTTGAAGGAATAATGGGCTGGAGTTGATGTCTGTGTTTAATTTCAATTTAAATATTATTTTATAATAGGCTTTTGTTTCAATGTCCATTTAGTCTTTTTTTTCTTTTTAACATCTTTATTGGAGTATAATTGCCTTACATTGTTGTGTTAGTTTCTGCTGTATAACAAAGTGAATCAGCTATACATAAACATATATCCCCATATCTTCTCCCTCTTGTGTCTCCCTCCCACCCTCCCTATCCCACCCCTCTAGGTGGTCACAAAGCACCAAGCTGATCTCCCTGTGCTATGCGACTTCTTCCCACTAGCTATCTATCTTACATTTGGATGTCAATGCCACTCTCTCACTTTGTCTCAGCTTACCCTTCCCCCTCCCCAGGTCCTCAAGTCTCTTCTCTATGTCTGCATCTTTATTCCTGTCCTGCCCCTAGGTTCGTCAGAACCATTTTTTTTTCTTAGATTCCATATATATGTGTTAGCATACGGTATTTGTTTTTCTCTTTCTGACTTACTTCACTTTGTATGACAGACTCTAGGTCCATCCACCTCACTACAAATAACTCAATTTCATTTCTTTTTATGGCTGAATAATATTTCATTGTCTATATGTGCCACATCTTCTTTACCCATTCATCAGTCGATGGACACTTAGGTTGCTTCCATGTCCTGGCTATTGTAAATAGTGCTGCAATGAACTCAATGCCCATTTAGTCCTTAATGGTAGAGTTATTCGTCCTCACAGAGAAATTAAATAGACTGAAACTTGAAAAAGACTTTATAGATATCAGTTTTATTCAATATATGTTGCCTGTTGACTGAATTCAAGGAAGGCACAGCTTCTGTGGCTGATATTCTAGTGAAAGAACTCCTTCGTTTGTTCGTTTGTGGCTGTATTCTACCTGTTGTTTTTCTCCCTGTTCTCTCGTCTTCAGTTGTCATGCTTTTGCTCATCTTCAAAAGGGGGCAGCTTAGCTCACGATCCTACTATCCCCCGGAAAATATGGGGAAAGAGGGTTGGCAGAAATTGCTGCTTTTTCAGCTCAGTTTTTTCCCCTGGATACTTTAGTTCAAATCTTCGCTTTTTCTTTAAGTCATCAAGCCATCAGGTCAAGCAAAGAAAAAACCAACCACGCTTACGGTCATATTTTGGTTACTCTTAATCAGAAAGTAAAAAGTTAAGGATAGGGCTTCCCTGGTGGCGCAGTGGTTGAGAGTCCGCCTGCCGATGCAGGGGACTTGAGTTCGTGCCCCGGTCTGGGAGGATCCCACGTGCCGCGGAGCGGCTGGGCCCGTGAGCCATGGCCGCTGAGCCTGCGCGTCCGGAGCCTGTGCTCCGCAAACGGGAGAGGCCACAACAGTGAGAGGCCCGTGTACCGCAAAAAAAAAAAAAAAAAAAAAAAAAAAAGTTAAGGATATAATATTATTTTTTAATAGTCTTATTAAGTGTAATTTTTTTATTATGTTTTAAGCCAAGCTCTCTCTCTCTACCTCCCACCCTCATCTTTTGGAATAATAAACCTTTCTTGGCCCTGAAGAAATCTCATGACACCATGATCCTCACTCAAATTCATGTTTGGTCAATCTATTTCTTTTTTTAGGTACACTCTTCCACCTTGTTCTGCGCCCTGGTGGTTGGACAACTTCACCAGACTACCTTATTCTCTGGTTCCAGGTTGGTTTGGCCAATGGAAGTGTTGGCAGGGATTAGAGCAAGAGAGGAGACAGAGGCCTGTGTGTTCACCACCCCTCCCCTCTCTTTGTAGCGGCCAATGCATTGGCTCATTCTGGACTCCCTTATATTTTCTGTAAAATGTCTCTCCCCACACAGCCTCTTTGTTTTCAAATTCCAGCAGCCACCTTTCCCCTTCAGGCTTATGGGTGTTAACAGGGTCCACTGATACCAACTCCTCATTGTCTCTTGAGGTTCCCTACACCCTGCACACCGACTGTAGACAGGCCCCATATTAAACTTTCCTCATGGTATTAATTTGGAATGTGCCATCTGTTTCTTGCTGGAGCCCCGACGGATAGAATAATTCAATGAGTGCTTATATTACTGGGAGGTAGTATGGCATAATGGTTGTCTTCCATGTGGCACCCGATGGATCTAGGCTTGAAAACATCCTCGTCACTTGCTAACTCAGAGTGGAGATTACTTAACCACTCTGAGCCTTAGCTTTCTCTAATTTAAAGTGGGGATAGTATTACCTACTTCACAGAATTGTTACAAGAATATGTATGAATACTCAAAAATGTTAACTATTATATATAATTATATACAATAACATTAGAGAAATATATAATACTATATATTATAACATAAAGTATTGTATAGTAGCATATAATAATATTGTATTATCTATAATAACATTATATATAATGTTTTAGTTTCCCCTCAATGTATACTGAATCACTTCCTTTCTGGTAATGCCTGAGCAATTACAAAGCAGTCATTTTTGGTTCCTCTCCACCCTCGTGCTGTTGATATTTGTGTTTCAAGTTAGACCTCCTCTTCCCTTGTGCCCCACAAATTCTTGCTTATCTTTTTTTTTTTTTTTTTTTTTTTTTTGCGGTACGCGGGCCTCTCACTGCTGTGGCCTCTCCCGCTGCGGAGCACAGGCTCCGGACACGCAGGCTCAGTGGCCATGGCTCACGGGCCCAGCTGCTCCGCAGCACGTGGGATCCTCCCGGACTGGGGCATGAACCCGCGTCCCCTGCATCGGCAGGCGGACTCTCAACCACTGCGTCACCAGGGAAGCCCCTCTGCTTATCTTAATGGTAGTTTGCTTCCCACAGGTGGTCCTGGCTGCTCTGGTAATCTTCCCTCAAGTCTGTGGAATTTTCACATGACTCTTCTTCAAAGGGTGAGTGCTAGACACAGGGGTCCCTGGTGAAGTGAAAGTTTTTTGCTTATGTTTTAACCCTAATCGTTGGCTGCTTTTCTGCACAGGTGCTAGGCATCACTGGGTAATCCCATTGCTTTACAGCAGAGCTGTTTTTTGTTTCTACCTTCTTTAAACAATATCTCTAAACTGTTCTGAGAGTACTGGCTAAGCCCAGAGAAGTGTTGCAAGGATTAGCTAATTGATTATTTTAAATGCTTTGAAACTGGCAGAAAGTTTAGTGAGAAGGATAGGCTAAATAATTTTTGCAGGCTTGATGGGAGTACAAAGTGTACCAAATGGCCCTTCCAATTTGCTTTGGTATGTAGTAGAACTTGCTTATTGTATAACATGTCCCATTAAAATGAGTTATATATGTTACTGCATTTAAAACATGACTTGGGGAAATGCTTTAAGATAAAGAGAGGTGTTTGGAAGATATACAAAGCTTTTGTCGAATGGAGTTGCAGGTACTGAAACCACTTGGGTTTTTCTGACTCAAGGGAAGTCCTGTGAAGCACGATTCATAACATTTGTTTTCTCAGGGCCTGCTGTGTGTCGGGGTTGCATTGGTCACCATGGTTCCCAGCCTCCAAGGCCTATAGACTAGAAGAGGAGACAGGTGTACAGACAGTGGAAACCCTTTGACAGTATGTCAGAGAGGCTAAGATGGATGAATATACAAGGTACAGAGTGAGGAAATCAGGGGGTAATTATCTGAACCTGGGGGAAATCAGGGAAGATTCATAAAGGAAGAGAGGCTTCAGTTGGTTTTTAAGGGTAAGGGAAGTCTGTCGCATAATAAAGGGGTGAAGGGCATTTCAGACAGAGGGAAGAGCATATGAAAAGTCTCTCCTTCTCTCTCTCTCTACCTGTTTCATTCAAACATCTTTAAGAGTCTCTACTTCTTCTATATCTAGCTCTATCTTATTCTTTGCACATAGTAGATATTCAATTAATACTTATAAATGGATGGAATGAGTGGTAGGATTATAGGTAGTGATTTCAATTTTATTCATTAGGTTTTTCTTTATTTTCTAAATTTTCTGTAACAAACTTGTCTTTATTTCGTAATCGGAATTTTCTAAAATATTCAGGGAATGGTTATCAGAGTCCATGGCTACCTTGGAGTTGGAGATGAATGTAGTCAAAGAGGTCAGTGAACTCTGGGCCATGGGGACAGTTGTTCACGTGGTGAGGCATAGACTTGAGACTGTGGGAGGCATCACTGGAAATGAAGCTGGAATGATAGTTTAGGAACTTTGGACTTTATGTGGTAGACCATGAGAAACCATTGAAATTATTAGTCAGGACGTCTGTGTTAAGGATTCTCTGGCAATACTGTAGAGCATGAACAACTGGCTGCAGGAGAGGCTGGAGGGGAAGGGCCAATTGTGACACCTTTATACTCCAGGTGGAGAAGTGCTGAAAGTTCTCATGTTTGGGTAGTTGGAGAGAAGATAATGAGTTTGATTTTAGACAGGATACATTTGTAGTGTCCGTGGGACAGTCTGTAGGAAGGCTGGTGGGGAGGAATCAACGCCTAAAACATGACTGACATCAGCGACCTCGGAGAACTGGAGGCAAGGAGGCTCTGGAAACTCTATGAGGCAGTGAGGACCATGGACAGCATGGCCACAAAGGCAAGAGAAAAACAAAAGAAAACGGTGCTGTCGAAGTCACGAGAGAAGAAAAGGGAGAGGTGATTCAGAAATGAGCAAATTATCTAGTCAGGAAGTATATTATTTTTCTTTTTCCAGACATTCCTCTTCCTCCCTGCCTTTAGGTTTCTGCTCAAAAGGCATCTCTTCAGAGATGCTTCCCCAGACCACCTACGTAAAGCAGCACCCTTCATCACTCCATGCCACCTTCCTTGAGTACTGTTTCAAAATGTAGGCTTTATTATTATTCAGGTATAGTGAGAATCAGGAGGTGATTGCCATTGAAAAGGTATAATAGTTTGTTATTCACAGTTTCTGAGGAGGGTACATGCCACGCTATGCAGGGCCACATGGGGAAGCACCAGGGCCAGTCAGGAGGCAGAGGGAGGGTAGAAACATAGGCTAGGGATTTACTGTGGTTTCCGTGGGAAGGAACAGGTGAGGCAGGAGGCAGGAGGCAGGATAAGCAGACTTAGGATTGGCTAGTTTGAATAATTTTGGTGGGCCCTTGGGCGTAAGGGCTATGCCTTACTGTCTGGTACCTGCCGCTGGGTGATTAGTGATCAGAAGCTAGTGACCTGAGTGAAGTGGTTGGGGTATGGGCTTGGATTGGTTGGTTTGCATATGAAAGACTTGCTGGAAAGGTGAGTTGTTTACTATCTCTAGGAACTGGCTAGCCCTTGGAGGGGGTGATGAAAACACCAGAATAAAAGGCACGCTTAATAGGAGCACCACTTGACATTATACTGCATGTTTATTTGTTTGCAAAGCAGTGCCAGGGCTGAGACTGTGGTGCAGTGAACGAGGCATTCACCTTGGGCACAAAGTGTAAGGGGGTGGGTGCCAAAGAACTCAGTAATCAAGGTCAATAGTATGTTAATTAAAAAAATCAAAATGAACACAAAAATATTCATGATGAACACAATACCGAAATTGTAAATAAAGACAGGATCAGTCACAGTCTGTGCTGAAACAAAAGGAAGAATCAGTAATATGGATCCTGTCTTTTTGATTTTTAAAACTGTTACATTAAAATTATCCAGCCTTAAAAAGGAAGGCCATTCTGACATATACAACACCGTGGATGAACCTTGAGGCTAAGTCACAAAAAGACAGATAACTCTATGATTCCACTTACATGAAATACTTAGAGCGGTCAAAATCATGGAGACAGAAAGTAGAATGGTGGCTGCCAGGGGCTGGGGGAGAGTGGATTGGGGAGTTAGTGTTTAACGGGTATAGAGCTTTAGTTTGGGAAGTTGGAAAGTGTTCTGGAGATGGATGCTGGTGATGGTTGTACAACATGATGAACGTTATTTGATGCCACTGAACTTAACCACGTTTAAGTGTGTGTACACTTAAACGTGGTTAAGGTGGCAGATTTTATGTTATGTGTATTTTACCATGGTAAAATAAATGTGAAAAGACACTATTGCATTAAAATAGTGCTTATCTTGATTACTTGTTGGCACCCCTTTACATTTTGCACTGGCCCACCCTCATCTTGAGCCTGGGGAGCACTGTGGGAGGAGCTGGGTGTGGGGAGGAAGGTGTTGGGGGATCAGGTGCTGAGGTTTGGCTGTCCTCCTTCAGAGGACGTGAGCCTTTTCTACTTCTCATTGTTTGGAGCCATTTATTTTGAAGGAGAAGAGGAACTGTATCAGTTAAGAATGTGTTTGGCTGCAAATAACAGAATACTATGGCTTAAGCAAATAATGGCTTATTTTTCTCACACTCCAAATATCTGGAGGTGACCACTGCTGGGGTTGGTTCTGTGACACGGTGGTTGGAGCTAATGTCTCTCTGTTTGTTTGTTTTGGGGGGAAGGGGCAGCACCATATGCACCTGTCCTTTCCATCAAAGAAGCTCAAACCATTTTGGAAACACACCTCCTAATAACTTCTTAAGCTTCATCATTTAGTCCTGAGTCAAATGGTACCCTGTCCCCCAGCTGCAAAGGAGGCTGAGAAAGCACGGTACAGGGTTGTCAAGACTGACCAGGACCAATCCTGATCCACTGCCTATGTCTGGGCAGAGTGCCCTTTGCACAAGATTGGAGTTGTTAGCGAGGAAGCAAGAAGGGAGGGAACTCCCTGGCGGTCCAGTGGTTAGGACTCCGCGCTCTCACTGCCGAGGGCCCGGGCTCAATCCCTGGTTGGGGAACTAAGATCCCACAAGCCATGCGCGGTGCGCACGGTGCGACCAAAAGAACCCAACAACAACAACAACAAAAGGCCAAAAACCAAACAAACAAAAAAAGGAAGCAAGAAGGGAAATGGCCATTGTGAAGGTAATTAACCATGTCTGCTACAGGGTCCTTGACTATTGACTTCCTTCCATAGAAACAATGGTACTGGTACCTTGGCATATTTATATATTTTTCCTCTTGCAAACGGAGTAAGCATTTTCTTCACTGTACTGTGTGGCATCTAGCAAATTGGTTTTTATGGGCTTAAAACCCTGAACTATTTAAGGGTAACTCTATGGTACTGCTGTGGGACGGGTCCACCTCTCTAGCCTTGAGAAGTGATTAACATGGAAAGCATGAAAAACATGGCCCATTTTCTTTTCAGATGACTTAGAATTGGCTTAGTGTCTAATCATTTACTCCCGCCAGGCCTTCTGTCTTGTGTCCTGACCTCATCGTTGGAGACAGATGACTTTCCCGCACCGGCGAGCCGGGGAAGTGGATCATTACATTTTTCTTTTTAACTACACACTGAATAAGCAACCTGCTCTTTATTGATTTGGAAAACTTTCTATCTAGGATTTAAGATCCAGTCGAATAGGATGGAGATGTCTGAGGTTCTTACAAGACTTCACTAAAAAAAAAAGGTTATACAGATTCCATGGTCTAGATGTCCCAAGGTCAAACTCATATCCGGCTACTTCCCAAATATTTTTATGTGGAAGAAATAAAAACTGGAAGAAAAAAAGAGATGGGCAAAACATCCCGAAGAAGTAACTTGTCAGCTGAGATGCGGGCAGGGAGAGCAAAACCCGAACCCCGGGTGGCTATGGCAGGAGGAGTCCATGCTGATGATGGACAAGCGCCATGGGCCTCCACATCAGTGCTGATTTGCCACGTGCCTCTTCACCCTTTTTTCCTCTGCTTCTCTGAGTCACAGTGAATTCAGAACCTCCATTCCTGACTCCCATGATTACCTTCGCTGGTAAGTTTGCAGGGGAGGCTCTTCATTTTATGCACATAGAGCACAGTTGTAAGTTGTACCATGTTTTACTACAATTCCTTAAAGTTAGGTGGGTCCTAAAGAAGGAACTGAGTCTAGAACTTCTTGCCTTCTCCTTTGAAAGATCCCTCCAGAAATGGATGGTGTCTCCATACAAAGAGACTTTGGCAGGGCTTTTTCTAACTACATTCATTGCAAACTACATTTAAAAGCCCTGATAAATATATAATTGCACATGGTAGTTTTCTAGGCAATGTACCAAGAAAGAGTTCCAGACCTGTCTTCTGGATACTTAAAATCTAAGAAGTATAAAGTGTAGAATAATTGATGGGAGTAACTGTTCTAGTTCTTGTCTACAATGCACAGACATCATTATTATTAATTGCTGATACTTTCAAGAGTGAGAAATGGAACAACTGTCTCACCAGTTCTGCAGTGACAGTCTCAGAATACCTTGCTTCTTGCTCAGAACCTTTCCTTTGCTTGCATTGACCCTCAACTTAAGGAATCAACCAATCCAAAGATGCACCTGCTTTTGATATCCTAAGAACTCTAAGACCAACCTATACGCTATAAAAAAAATGGACATTCACTTTCCCTAATGAAACACTATTTCAGAATTTGTGTGGTGCTGTCTTTTGCTTCAGTAATTCAATAAAACTCAAAATAATACTTAAAAGTAAAACCTCAAAATTAAAGTTTGCTTAGATTCTCATAAGGGCTTTCCCATGTAGATAAAATAAATGCATCTTTTGAGGGTCTGGAGAAAGGTTGTGGGTGAGAGTGAAGTTCACATGCAGTCTGGATCTGCTGACCAGACTTCTGAATGTCTGGGTCTTTTCTAATCACAGCACCTACTTCTCCAGGTTCTCTCTGGCATCCCCAGGGGAGCTTCTTCCAGAATCATTTCAGTATATTTTAATAATTCTTGGCATAAATATCTGTTGGATAATCAAAGGGCTGAGCGTCAAGTTTCTCTGAGCTTACAGAGGACCCAACATTTCTGAAGACCATCTCTGGAGATATTCAAGACTCCCCAGATTTGCGAACACCTCTGTAACATATTATTCCCCCACAAAATAGGTATTCTTTCCACTGGCTGGAGCAGTCACTGAAATAGTTTCAGGATACCCCTCCCCCCATTTTCATATACTACATATTGTGGACTCTTTCAAGTCCTAGATCCAAGTTCATTGCTAACTTTAACATTCTATCCTTTAATGTATCCAAAATTCCCCTGGAAGCTCATTCCAATTCCTCTAAGGAATCCCCAGGGAATTTCAAATTCTGCTCCAAGTGGTAGGTATCTTTCATTCGTCTTGCAGCATTTACTCTGATGCTACAAGATGGTACCTTGTCCATCCTATGTCAGCTACGCTGGCCACTGTGGCTGTGTTCCTTTTGCTGCTTGTCCTGAGAGTGGCTCCTATGTGGCTGATGTCCACTGAAGGCACTGCCAAAGCTAGTGCCTGTGTTGCTGATGCCAGTCAATACCTGTTCCCAGGATGCCCGGATGCCAATGCCCGATAGTGGGGCCCTGCAATCTGTACCAGGGGTGCTGGTTCCCAGGCCACAGAGCTGCCTGTGCCCACACCGAGTGCCTTGTCTCAGAGATTATAATTGTTTTTCTTCTCACCAGCCACCCTTCCTTCCTTAACTAAGCTGAAGTACAAAATAACTCAAGATAGAAGAAGAGTCAGAAACCTTTGTAGAATAACAATATACAAGAGAAATGGTAGGAAGAGGTCAGTTTTGGCAATGTGAAAGGTCCGGTAGTCTTTATAATTGTTGGTATATTGTAATTGTAATAAACCAAACTTGGGGAGTTTATTGCGTCTTCAGTTTTAAGGAGTAATTGTATTCTATACAGTGGCTAAATTCTAAAGCCAGGATGTTAAAAAAAAAAAAAGGAAAGTAGTCAAGGTATTCTTGAAATCCCCTTCAATTGCTCATAGACTAAGTATCCATGGCCATATTTACATGCCACAATGAAGAGTGACAGCCCATCTTTTGATGAATCTAGCACAGCTGGGTTTTCCACTGGCATTGAAACAAACCATTGTTTCTTTGACTGTCTGCTAAACGTACTTGACTTGGGTATAGGAGCCATGTTGTATCAGAAATGCAGATCTCTAGGTATCACAGTATCGTGGAATCCAGTAAGATGTTTTAATGCCTATGGGAGGCATTAAAAACCAAAGCCGACTAAGGGAAAAATGTCATGTATCCACTCTTTTCACAGCATAAGATTAATAAATTAACATTTATTGAAGACTTATGCAGTCAGGCAGTCTTTTAAGCACTTTACATGTATTAACTCATTTAATTCTTACAACAATCCCAGAAAGAGTTTGTTGTTATTATATCCATTTTTTGGAAAAGTAAGACTAAAGCACAAGGGAGTCAAGTGACTTGCACAGTTAAAAAGCGGCAGAGCTGGAATCTGAACTCAGGCAGTATGGCTCTAGTGCTCTTGCTCTCAATTGCTTTTTTTTTGGTACGCGGGCCTCTCACTGTTGTGGCCTCTCCCGTTGCGGAGCACAGGCTCCGGACGCGCAGGCTCGGCGGCCATGGCTCACGGGCCCAGCCGCTCCGCGGCATGTGGGATCCTCCCGGGCCGGGGCACGAACCCGCGTCCCCTGCATCGGCAGGCGGACTCTCAACCACTGTGCCACCAGGGAAGCCCCTGCTCTATACTTTTAACCATGACTGCACTATTTAAATGACTTTTTCTCTCCTTCTTTTCACTTTGGATGGAGTGGAATTTACCAATTTAGTGTTTTTAATGATGTGATTCCGTTGTGCTTTCTTGCTGTAGCAAAAATTCAAAATATACTGAAAGGCATAAAATATACAAAGGGGTGATGTCCCATGTTCTCATCCTTAGATAGAACAGATGTTAAAGGGTTGTGAATTTTCCCCCAGGATTTCTTTTATGCACGCACTCACACACATATTTTGTTTTGTTTGACTGTACTTTACTCAATTTCCTCTTTCACTCATCAGCGTCATAAGACCTCTTTCTGTCAGAATACAGAATTTCACCTCTTCCTTTTAGTTTTCATTTTATTTTTTAAAATTAACTTATTTGGCTGCATCGGGTCTTAGTTGCGGCATGCGGGGTTTTTCGTTGCGGCGCCTGGGCTCTCTAGTTGTGGCGCACAGGCTCTAGACTGCACGGGCTCAGTAGTTGTGGCACGCAGGCTTAGTTGCCCCATGGCACGTGGGATCTTAGTTCGAACCCACATCCCCTGCATTGGAAGACAGATTCTTAACCACTGGACCGCCAGGGAAGTCCCACCACCTCTTCCTTTTAAACAGCTGTTTTAGTAAGTACATATTATTCCACTGCATGAATAAACCATAATTTACCTTTGCATATTCCCTTACTGATGGATAGTCAGGTTTAAAGTTTTTTTTCCCAAGTTTTTACTGTTATAAACTCTGTGGCAAACATGCTCATTTGTTCTCCTAGTATTTTGCAGATTTATTTTTTAGTTTTAAATCTTTAATCCACATGGAATTTATTTTGTGCTGGAGGTGAGGTGGGGATTACAGCGATTTCTTGACTTTCCTCATTCAAATGATTCCTCACCTGAAGAGATTCAGTCTCCAGGCACCTGAGTAAACACATTGCATCTGGTATAGAAATACACTGAAAATTGTAATAAGGAGAATCTCTATGGTGGAAAATAGTAGGTAGTGTGTATTGAGGAGAGGAAGCAGAAACAGCAGGCTCCACCAATATGGACTAGAGGTGAGAGCTAGGCTTTCAGGTTGGAATGCTGCATTTTAATTAGCAATATTATTCCCAAATGTTTAGCTCCAACAGTGTGGGGATTAGAGACCCCTGCTTGCTTATCATAATTCAGAACCTGCACATCAGAGTGTCTAATTAGATCTTCTCACTTTTGAAAGGTCAGCCAATAAAATTGTCATGTTGTGTCATTCAAGGTCTAGAAGTTACTCTGCTATAAGTTTGATGGGGTTTTTTTTTAAGTTAAAAATTGCCTGTTCATGTCTAGTGTCTGTAAGTGAGCTTTGCTGGCCTAAGATTTTGGCAGGCCATCATGCAAAGGATCTCTGAAATCTTCTGCCACTTAGAACAATTCGTGTCCTTTGTATTTTTTTCTTTATCGCTTTGGACACTGCTAGAGAGAGCCTCCGTATCTTAAGCCATTTCGTAGATTTTCCTACTCACAAGGAAAACAGCATTCAATTCAGTCTTTGTTTTGGGTCTTGGGCTCTGTAATTGAATATTACTTTCAGTTAATTTCCATGGGAAAAAAATCCCTAAATAAGCTATGTTCTTCTGGAAACATTATCATCATACAGAAATGAATGGAGCTAGATTTTCTCGATTTTAATTACTTGATTATAAGCTAAGGAAGTTAGGGAGCTGTCTTAATTCTTTTAAGCCACTAGGATCTTTTTCTTTTTAATTTCTATTTCATATTGGAGTATAGCTGATTAACAATGTTGTGTTAGTTTCGGGTGTACAGCAAAGTGATTCAGTTATCCATATACATGTATCTATTCTTTTTCAAATTCTTTTCCCATTTAGGTTATTACAGAATATTGAGCAGAGTTCCCTGTGCTCTCCAGTAGGTCGTTGTTGCTTATCTATTTTAAATTTAAAATAGAAGCCACTAGGATGTTAATTAGAATTCTGTATGAGGTGACAAGTTCAGAGGAAGGAACCGTGAATTATGGGCAGCCCTTCCTTATGACAGTTGCTGTTGTCTCGCTTGGCTTACTCTGCCCCAGTAGAGGGGCTGCCTCCTGGGGTTCATCAGACCTCACACCAGCTACCTCCCTGCTCAGAGCTGCGGGACTTTTAGCCTAAGGATCTGAGAGTAGGAGGAGTGGGGGAAAATGATCATTACTCCTATTTCAGTTACCTTAAGGATGAAATTGGCTTTTGTGGGCATATGAAGAAAATCTTATCGCTACTAATAATGATATTTTCCAAAGTGTGGCTGCATCAGAATCAACTGGGTGTTTCATCAAAATGCTGCTTTTTGGAGTCCTTCCCAGAATCGGAATCTCTGGTGGTAGAGCTCTGGGGTCTATTTTTAACAAGCCTCCTATGCTATTCATTTGTGCATTAAAGTTTGAGAACATTTGATTTATAACATCACTTCTATGGGAAAAATGGACTCTTGCTTCCAGCCAGTCGGCTTCAAAGTGTACCTTTGGAATTTAGTGTGTGGGTACGTTGGGGCTTGCCTGTATGTGAAATCAGCGGTCTGGATGACAGTCACATTTTAAAGGTGTAAAGCTAACAACTGGTGAACAGATTATGGCTCTGGGTATTCAGGTTAATTAAGTTCTAAGGTATGGAGCTGAGGAATTAAAGCACACAGTGGATATTCAGATAGAAGATGAAGCTGCAAAAATAGTTTAAACATCTGTACTCAGATGTCAGCTGATTACTCTGACACTTGAGCTTCAGATAAGATGGCTTAAACCCTTTTCTACATCCCTTGGAATGTCCAGTACTCTTTCCAAGATTTCTGCAAATGCTGGAGGACTTACTTTCCCAGGACTACTTCTTGGGGATCCTTTTTTTTCTACTCTTTATGATGGTCCTTTATCTCTGTCCAGTATAGAAGGCCCCTTCTTTTTGATTCCTCCAGCAACAAAGAGTTGCTTCATTAGTCAGAATCTTCACAGAGGATGGAGGAATCACTCTGCCACAGGGCAGGAGTCACTCTGCCACATCACATATCACAGATTATGACTTAACAGTCGTGCATTAAACATTCTTGTCCTTTTTTTTTAAATACAGCAGGTTTTTATTATCTATTTTATACATATTAGTGTATACATGTCAATCCCAATCTCCCAATTCATCCCACCCCCCCCACCACTTTCCCCCCTTGGTGTCCATACATTTGTTCTCTACATTTGTGTCTATTTCTGCCTTGCAAACCGGTTCATCTGTACCATTTTTCTAGATGCCACATATATGCATTAATATACGATATTTGTTTTTCTCTTCTGACTCACTTCACTCTGTATGACCATCTCTAGGTCCCTCCATGGCTCTACAAATGACCCAATTTTGTTCCTTTTTATGGCTGAGTAATATTCCATTGTATATGTGTACCACATCTTCTTTATCCATTTGTCTGTCGATGGGCATTTAGGTTGCTTCCATGTCCTGGCTATTGTAAATAGCGCTGCGATGAACATTGATGTACGTGGCTCTTCTTGAATTATGGTTTTCTCAGGGTATATGCCCAGTAGTGGGATTGCTGGGTCACATGGTAGTTCTATCTTTAGTTTTTTAAGGAACCTCCATACTGTTCTCCATAGTGGCTGTATCAATTTACATTCCCACCAACAGTGCAAGAGGGTTCCCTTTTCTCCACACCCTCTCCAGCATTTGTTTGAACATCCTTGTCCTTGAAGGTATTTTTGGCCACACCCTCACAGGGGTGTGTCTCATTGGCCCAGCCACTTCATGTCATTTCTGGCCTCTCTCCATCTTGCTGGCTCCTCTGTGTCCTTTTCCTTGGCTACCTTTCCTGGCTTGCACTCCCAACTCCAAATTCTTCTCACTCTTTTATTCAGAAAACGTCAACCCTTTCATGCCCCTCACACCCAAACTCATCCCCAGTACCACCTTTGCATATGCAACACCAACCAATGTGCTTGACTGAGCAAAAGGGCCATCCAGTCTTTTCTTTAACAGAATCCATCCTCCTTAGAGTACAGTTTGGGGATTAAACAGAATTTTCCTAAGATCTATTATGTATTTCTTCCATGGAAAAATTAATTCTGTCTAGGTTCTCCTGAATGCTCAAGAGCTGAGAAAGAATTTTTTCTCTCTACATCATTAAAGAATCCTTTTTGTTGGGAGAATCTCATCTGGAAAAAGTTAAGCAGGATTTTTATAAGGTTTTAACAGGCAGGTGCACATCAGTGCGCTTCCATTAGTTAACCTCATCAGTCTTTACAGCGCTTCTGCTAACATGTTTAGGACTAGAGCATCTCTATTTGTAGCCAAATAAATGCAAGCAGAATTATCTCCCACTTGCCAGCAGAAAGAGTGCTACTGACCCCAGGTGAGTGACATCTGCAAGGCCACTCAGGGCGTTCTGTGTCATATATCATATCTTGAGAATAAAGCAACAGAGTTAAATTGTTTTCAGAAGGGTTTGCTTTCTTGCTTTCTTATCTTTTGTATATCTGAGAGCTTTCTGCTTTGCTTGAAATGGAAAGTCATTTCCCAGACGAGAGATCATTTTATTTAGTACTCTTATTTTCTTGGTAAGTATTCTGAATTTTTTCCTATTAATTTCTATATTTATGCACAGTGGTTCTCAATTGGTTGAGAAAATTATGATCTCATAATATCTTTTCCTTATACTTGCTGAATGATTAGCCTCATTTGCTGTGTGAGTTCCACTTCACGGTTGTGAAATGATGACTCTCCTTGACTCTGGCTAAGCATGTCGGCTTGATGGCTTTGACCTTTTCCACGAAAACAAGGGAGATGAAAAGATGTGACATGTGTGTAAATTGTCACTCAAGTGGGGTTATTTTGGCTAACGGCTCGGAATACATGCTTTGCTAAACTCCCAGAAGGCACCAGTGGAATGTTTTGTTTGGGGTTTTCTAAGACATTTGACAGCCTTCTTATTTTTAAGCAATGAGAACAAATCCTGATTGGTCATTAAATACAAACAATAAATTTATATCCTGAATCACAAGCTGTGTGAATAAATGCATTACAGATTCCCAGGAAAAACCCTGTTCTCAAGTGGTGCAGTTAAGTTGGCTTCATCTGCGCTGTGATGGATATTACTTCCACTGCACTTAATTGGGATAACTGACAAATTTAGATTCAGAACATTTCAGTGACTCCAAGGGATGTATAAATATCTCACCAAATCCATTTAAATGCTATTCTGGATTTGGTCAGGGGTCTCACTGTAGTAATTTGCAGGTGTGACCGATATTAACTTATAAATTTCCCATGACTGGTCCTTTGTTGATTTCAGGCTTCCCCCCTGTTCGGTAATGATGGCTCAGCAAGCATATTTTACCTTCCTTCTCTGCAGGCCCTTTATTGCTTTGAGATGTGCCTGGGTGTGTGTGTATGTGTGTGGGGGGCACACACACGTTTTTAATAGTAATGCATGAGGCAGTATTTCCCACTAGAGCATATTCATATGAGCTTGTGGAGCTGTTTCTTACTCGACATATTTCTCTCCATTTGTCTGTGCTTTTAGTTAAGGGGACTCAAACGATGTTTGACTGGATAAAGAATGACAAAACAATAGCAATAGTGTAGAAGTATACACATGTTCTAGCGATCTGTACATATCACACTTGGCTAATGATCCTATGGTATGATTTTTAGTAATCACCAACAGGATGGGTTTGAAGGTCAGCATAATAACCCTAATGTGTTGCTGTAATGGAGCCGATAAATTTACATATGGATGGAAATGATTAATTTTTAAAATTCTTTTTCTTTTTCATGACTGAAAATGAGATTCTCATTCCCTGACATTAGAGCATAATCCTTCTATTATTTGCTCTTTTTTTCTATGACTAGAATTTTAAACTATATTGTATATGGTTGAATTTAGTTTTTGACTTATTTTAGAGACTTGGAAAGATGAACTGATACAAATATGTAAGATTATTTAAGGCAGAACTGCCTGACTTGTGTTATTAGTAATCATTATCCTCAGCTAGTATCTCTCTGTTTAAATGAAGATCTTTAGGATATTTCTTAGTACTTCAGTTAGATTTGAACCAGTTTTTTCATGAATTCATTCAAAATATATTTATTTATAACCAACTTAATTTTTTCAGCTTTATTGATGTATTATTGACAAGGAAAAATTATACACACTTAGGTTGTGCAATATTTTTTAATGGTGTACAATGTAGTTTAATATACATATATTTTGTGAAATTATTACCACAATCAAGTTAATGAACACGTCTATCACCCCACATACTTATCATTTTTTTAAAAAGATTTGAGCCATTTTGGTAGTAAAACAAATCAGCAGTAGAAGAGGTATTTGTATGGCCCTGTATGTATGGATATATCTGTCGTTAATAATGAAGACAGACATTTCTAACATTTACTATCATTGAGGAGGCTTAAGATGAGCATAAAACCTATCTTAGTGAGATGAGCCCTAAGATAAGGATAAAATTTCTAATAATAATAATACTGGCTATTATGTAGCAACAGTGGTTAATATTGAGAACTTATATGACAGTTGATGTGCTAAGTGTTTTATGTGTGTATGAACTCATTTAGTGTTCACAAGAATTCTATGAGGTAGATATTTATTATCCCAATTTTAAGAACAAGAAACCAAAGGACAGAGAGGTAAATTAACTTATCTGAGGTCACACAGCCAGGAAGCCACAGAACTGAGGTTTGAACTTTGGTAGAATTGCCAGATTCAGGGGAAATACACACACACACACACACACACACACACACCCCAACACAAAACGCCATCAATACTTGCCTCCGTTTTGCAATATATGGGACATACTTAAACTAAAAAGTTATTCATTTTTATATGAAATTCAAATTTAAATGAATGCCCTGTATTTTATCTGGCAAATCTAAACCTGAATTGTCTAGCTTTAGAGCCTATGTTTTTAACCTTTATGCTAAGTCTGCCTAAAACCCAAGCTTAACTGATCAGTGTTGACTTGCACGTCTCAGGTCAATTCCTTTTTTTTTTTTTTTTAACATCTTTATTGGAGTGTAATTCTTTACAATGGTGTGTTAGTTTCTGCGTTATAACAAAGTGAATCAGCTGTACATATACATATATCCCCATATCTCCTCCCTCTTGCATCTCCCTCCCACCCTCCCTATCCAACCCCCATAGGTGGTCACAAAGCACCAAGCGTATCTCCCTGTGCTATGTGGCTGCTTCCCACTAGCTATTTTACATTTGGTAGTGTATATATGTCAACGCCACTCACTCACTTTGTCCCAGCTGACCCTTCCCCTCCCCGGGTCCTCAAGTCCGTTCTCTAACGTCTGCGTCTTTATTCCTGTCCTGCCTTTTTTTTTTTTAGATTCCATATATATGTGTTAGCATACGGTATTTGTCTTTCTCTTTCTGACATACTTCACTCTGTATGACAGACTCTAGGTCCATCCACCTCACTACAAATAACTCAATGTTGTTTCTTTTTATGCCTGAGTAATATTCCATTGTATACATGTGCCACATCTTCTTTATCCATTCATTTGTCGATGGACACTTAGGTTGCTTCCATGTCCTGGCTATTATAAATAGAGCTGCAATGAACATTGGAGTGCATGTGTCTTTTTGAGTTACGGATTTCTCAGGGTATATGCCCAGTAGTGGTATTGCTGGGTTGTATGGTAGTTCCATTTTTAGTTTTTTAAGGAACCTCCATATTGTTCTCCATAGTGGCTGTATCAATTTACATGCCCACCAACCATGCAAGAGGGTTCGTTTTTCTCCACACCCTCTCCAGCATTTATCGTTTGTAGAGTTTTTGATGATGGCCATTCTGACCAGTGTGAGGTGATACCTCACTGTAGTTTTGATTTGTATTTCTCTAATAATTAGTGATGTTGAGCATTCTTCCATGTGTTTGTTAGCAATCTGTATATATTCTTTGGAGAAATGTCTATTTAGGTCTTCTGCCCATTTTTGGATTGGGTTGTTTGTTTTCTTGATATTGAGCTGCATGAGCTGCTTATAAATTTTGGAGATTAATCCTTTGTCCATTGATTCATTTGCAAATATTTTCTCCCATTCTGAGGGTTATCTTTTCGTCTTGTTTATGATTTCCTTTACTATGCAAAAGCTTTTAAGTTTCATTAGGTCCCATTTGTTTATTTTTGTTTTTATTTCCATTTCTCTAGGAGGTGGATCAAAAAGGATCTTGCTGTGATTTATGTCATAGATTGTTCTTCCTATGTTTTCCTCTAAGAGTTTTATAGTGTCTGGCCTTACATTAGGTCTTTAATCCATTTTGAGTTTATTTTTGTGTATGGTGTTAGGGAGTGTTCTAATATCATTCTTTTACATGTAGCTGTCCAGTTTTCCCAGCACCACTTATTGAAGAGGCTGTCTTTTCTCCATTGTATATTCTTGCCTCCTTTATCAAAAATAAGGTGACCATATGTGCGTGGGTTTATCTCTGGGCTTTCTAAATGTTCCATTGATCTATATTTCTGTTTTTGTGCCAGTACCATACTGTCTTAATTACTGTAGCTTTGTAGTATAGTCTGAAGTCCAGGGGCCTGATTCCTCCAGCTCCGATTTTATTTCTCAAGATTGCTTTGCCTATTCAGGGTCTTCTGTGTTTCTATATGAATTGTTTTTTGTTCTAGTTTTTTGTTCTAGTTCTGTGAAAAATGCCATTGGTAGATTGATAGGTATTGCATTGAATCTGTAGATTGCTTTGGGTCGTATGGTCATTTTCACAATGTTGATTCTTCCAATCCAAGAACTTGGTATATCTCTCCATCTGTTTGTATCATCTTTAATTTCTTTCATCAGTGTCTTATAGTTTTCTGAATACAGGTGTTTTGTCTCCTTAGGTAGGTTTATTCCTAGGTATTTTATTCTTTTTGTTTCAGTGGTAAATGGGAGTGTTTCCTTGATTTCTCTTTCAAGTTTTTCATCATTAGTGTATAGGGATACAAGAGATTTCTGTGCATTAATTTTGTATCCTGCTACTTTACCAAATTCATTGATTAGGTGTAGTAGTTTTCTGGTAGCATCTTTAGGATTCTCTATGTATAGTATCATGTCATCTGCAAACAATGACAGTTTTACTTCTTCTTTTCCATTTTGAATTCCTTTTATTTCTTTTTCTTCTCTGATTGCTGTGGCTAAAACTTCCAAAACTATGTTGAGGAATAGTGGTGAGAGTGGACAACCTTGTCTTGTTCCTGATCTTAGAGGAAATGGTTTCAGTTTTTCACCATTGAGAACGATGTTGGCTGTGGGTTTGTCATATATAGTCTTTATTATGTTGAGGTTAAGTTCCCTCTATGCCTATGTTCTGGAGGGTTTTTATCATATATGGGTGTTGAATTTTGTCAGAAGCTTTTTCTGCATCTATTGAGATGATCATATGGTTTTTCTCCTTCAATTTTTTAATATTGTTTATCACATTGATAGATTTGCATATATTGAAGAATCCTTGCATTCCTGGGATAAACCTCACTTGATCATGGTGTATGATCCTTCTAATGTGCTGTTGGATTCTGTTTGCCAGTATTCTGTCGAGGAGTTTTTCATCTCTGTTCATCAGTGATATTGGCCTGTAGTTTTCTTTTTTTGTGGCTTCTTTCTCTGGTTTTGGTATCAGGGTGATGGTGGCCTCATAGAATGAATTTGGGCGTGTACCTCCCTCTGCTATATTTTGGAAGTTTGAGAAGTATGGGTGTTAACTCTTTTCTAAATGTTTGATAGAATTTGCCTGTGAAACCATCTGGTCCTGGGCTTTTGTTTGTTGGAAGATTTTTAATCACAGTCTCAATTTTAGTGCTTGTGACTGGTCGGTTTTTATTTTCTATTTCTTCCTGGTTCAGTCTTGGAGAGTTGTGCCTTTCTTACAATGTGTCCATTTCTTCCAGGTTGTCCATTTTATTGCCATATAGTTGCTTGTAGTAATCTCTCATGATCCTTTGTGTTCCTTCAGTGCTATTCTCCATTTTCTTTTCTAATTCTATTGATTTGAGTTTTCTCTTTTTTTTTCTTGATGAGTCTGGGTAATGGTTTGTCAATTTTGTTTATCTTCTCAAAGAACCAGCTTTTAGTTTTATTGATCTTTGCTATCGCTTCCTTCATTTCTTTTTCACTTATTTCTGATCTGATTTTTATGATTTCTTTCCTTCTGCTAACTTTGAGTTTTTTTGTTCTTCTTTCTCTAATTGCTTTAGGTGTAAAGTTAGGTTGTCTATTTGAGATGTTGCTTGCTTCTTGAGGTAGGATTGTATTGCTATAAACTTCCCTCTTAGAATTGCTTTTGCTGCATCCCATAGGTTTTGGGTCGTCGTGTCTCCATTGTCATTTGTTTCTAGGTATTTTCTGATTTCTTTGATTTCTTCAGTGATCTCTTGGTTATTTAGTAACGTATTGTTTAACCTCCATGTGTTTGTATTTTTTACAGATTTTCCCCTGTAGTTGATATCTAGTCTTTAGCGCTGTGGTTGGAAAAGATACTTGATACAATTTCAATTTTCTTAAATTTACCAAGGCTTGATTTGTGACCCAAGGTATCATCTATCCTGGAGAATGTTCCATGAGCACTTGAGAAGAAAGTGTATTGTGTTGTTTTTGGATAGAATGTCCTAAAAATATCAATTAAGTCCTTCTTGTTTAATGTGTCATTTAAAGCTTGTGTTTCCTTATTTATTTTCATTTTGGATGATCTGTGCATTGGTGAAAGCAGGTGTTAATGTCCCCTACTATGATTGTGTGACTGTCAATTTCCCCTTTTATGGCCGCTAGCATTTGCTTTATGTATTGAGGTGCTCCTATGTTGGGTACATAAATATTTACAATTGTTATATCTTCTTCTTGGAATGATCCCTTGATCATTATGTAGTGTCCTTTTTGTCTCGTAATAGTCTTTATTTTGAAGTCTATTTTGTCTGATATGAGAATTGCTACTCCAGCTTTCTTTTGATGTCCATTTGCGTGGAATATCTTTTTCCATCCCCTCACTTTCAGTCTGTATGTGTCCCTAGGTCTGAAGTGGATCTCTTGTAGACAGCATATATATGGGTCTTGTTTTTGTATCCATTCAGCCAGTCTATGTCTTTTGCTGGGAGCATTTAATCCATTTCCATTTAAGGTAATTATCTATATGCATGTTCTTATTACCATTTTCTTAATTGTCTTGGGTTTGTTATTGTAGGTCTTTTCCTTCTCTCGTGTTTCCTGCCTAGAGAAGTTCCTTTAGCATTTGTTGTAAAGCTGGTTTGATGGTGCTGTGTTCTCTTAGCTTTTGCTTTCTGTAAAGGTTTTAATTTTTCCATTGAATCTGAATGAGATTCTTGCTGGGTAGAGTAATCTTGGTTGTAGCATTTTTCCCTTTCATCACTTTAAATATGTCTTGCCACTCCCTTCTGGCTTGCAGAGTTTCTGCTGAAAGATCAGCTGTTAACCTTATGGGGTTTCCCTTGTATGTAATTTGTTGCTTTCCCCTTGCTGCTTTTAATATTTTTCTTTGTATTTAATTTTTGATAGTTGGTTAACATGTGTCTTGGCCTGTTTCTCCTTGGATTTACCCTGTGTGTGACTCTCTGCACTTCCTGGACTTGATTGACTATTTCCTTTCCCATATTAGGGAAGTTTTCAACTATAATCTCTTCAAATATTTTCTCAGTCCCTTTGTTTTTCTCTTCTTCTTCTGGAACCCCTATAATTTGAATGTTGGTGTGTTTAATGTTGTCCCAGAGGTCTCTGAGACTGTCCTCAATTCGTTTCATTCTTTTTTCTTTATTCTGCTCTGCAATACTTATTTCCACTATTTTATCTTCCAGGTCACTTATCCATTCTTCTGCCTCAGTTATTCTGCTATTGATCCCATCTAGAGAATTTTTTATTTCATTTATTGTGTTGTTCATCATTGTTTGTTTGCTCTTTAGTTCTTCTAGGTCCTTGTTAAACATTTCTTGCATTTTCTCCAATCTATTTCCAAGATTTTGGATCATCTTTACTATCATTACTCTGAATTCTTTTTCAGGTAGACTGCCTTTTTCATCTTCATTTGTTTGGTCTGGTGGGTTTGTCCCTTGCTTCTTCATCTGCTATGTATTTCTCTATCTTCTTATTTTGCTTAACTTACCGTGTTTGGGGTCTGCTTTGTGCAGGCTGCAGGTTTGTAGTTCCTGTTGTTTTTGGTGTCTGCCCTCAGTAGCTAAGATTGGTTCAGTGGATTGTGTAGGCTTCCTGGTGGAGGGGACTGGTGCCTGTGTTCTGGTGGATGAGGCTGGATCTTGTCTTTCTGCTGGGCAGGACCATGTCCGGTGGTGTGTTTTGGGGTGTCTCTGACCTCATTATGATTTTAGGAAGCCTCTCCGCCAGTGGGTGGAGTTGTGTTCCTGTCTTGCTAGTTGTTTGGCACAGCGTGTCCGGCAATGTAGCTTACTGGGCCTTGAATGGAGCTGGGTCTTAGCGTTGAGATGGAGATCTCTGAGAGAGCTTTCACTATTTGGTTTTACATGAGGCTGGGAGGTCTCTGGTGGACCAATGTCCTGAACTCAGCTCCCCCACCTCAGAGGCACAGGTCTGACACCCGGCCAGAGCACCAGGACACTGTCATCCACATGGCTCAGAATAAAAGAGAGAAAAAATAAAAATAAAATAAAATAAAGTTATTAAAATAAAAATTAATAAAATTATTAAAAATTAAAAAAATTACAAAGTAAGGAAAAAAGAAAGAAAGAAAAGAGCAACCAAACCAAAAAAGAAATCCACCAATGATAAGAAGTGCTAAAAACTATTCTACAAACAAAGGAAAAAAACGGACAGACAGAATCCTAGGACAAATGGTAAAAGCAAAGCTATAGAGACAAAATCACGCAAAGAAGCATACACATACACACTCTCAAAAAGAGAAAAAGGAAAGAAAGAATATATATAAAAAAGGAAGAGAACAACCAAATCAATAAACAAATCTACCAGTGATAATAAACTCTAAATGCTAAAGTAAGATAAACATAAAACCAGAAACAAATTAGGTGCAGAAATGAAACCCCACGTCTACATTTCCTCCGAAATCCACCACCTCAATTTTGGGATGATTTGTTGTCTATCCAGGTATTCCAGAGATGCAGGGTACATCAAGTTGATTGTGGAGATTTCATCCACTGCTCCTGAGGCTACTGGGAGAAATTTCCCTTTCTCTTCTTTGTTCGCACAGTTCCCGGGGTCCAGCTTTGGATTTGGCCCTGCCTCTGTGTGTAGGTCGCTTGAGGGCATCTGTTCTTTGCTCAGACAGGACGGAGTCAAAGCAGCAGCAGATTCGGGGGCTCTGGCTCACTCAGGCCGGGGGTAGGGAGGGGTACGGAATGCGGGGCGAGCCTGCGGTGGCAGAGGCCGGTATGACATTGCACTAGCCTGAGGCGCGCCGTGTGTTCTCCTGGGGAAGTTGTCCCTGGATCCCGGGACCCTGGCAGTGGCGGGCTGCACAGCCTCCCGGGAGGGGAGGTGTGGCTAGTGACCTGTGCTTGCACACAGGCTTCTTGGTGGCTGCAGCAGCAGCCTTAGCATTTCATGCCCATCTCTGGTGTCTGCACTGTTAGCCACGGCTCACGCCCGTCTCTGGAGCTCGTTTAGGTGGTGCTCTGAATCCCCTCTCCTTGCTCACCCCCCAGTTCCTTTTAAAATCTAGATTGTTCAAGAAGATTATTGTTTCTAGAGGTAGCACTGCTGTCTATGATAATGAGAATATATGTTTGCAAATATGTACTTTTAATTTATTCCACGTTCAGTGATGTGTCAAAGATTGGTGAGATGTGGTTTTGCCCCTAAAAGAGTTCACATCCCAGTAGATGAGATGGTTATGTAAAAAGAGAATTGTACTGCAATATAATAATAGCTTTGCTGAACTGTGAGCTGTTGGCTCTTCCTACGAGGTTTGCAGAAAGCATCACAGAGTGGGGAATATTTGAACTGGGTCTTGCAAGATGAATAGGAGTTCATCAGGGAAAGAAAACAGTGGGTAGAAAGGAAATAACATGAGAAAAGGCAAGGATTTATAAAAGTGCATGGTGGAATCATTTTTAAAAAATGTAAGGTACATGTGCTCTGCTTAGTAGTGGGTGATAGAATTGGAGAATGGGATGTGGATATGACTTGAAGGACTTCAATAGTATACTCCAAAACCTTACCCTAGACAATTGGGAGCCAGTGAAGATTTTTAAATAGAGAAGTGACATGATCAGATATATGTTTAAAAAAATAACTCTAGTAGCAGAAAGGCAGATAGATTGGGGAGGAAAAGACTCCATTCATCCATGGGACCCATCATCCATGGGTCATTAATTTGGAAAAGACAGCTGTGGCTTGGAGATGTGGGTGAGTCATGTAGGTGGGTGGGTTTGCTCAGCAAAGTGTGCAGAACAAGGAGAGAAGAGGGTATGATCACATCCTGGGGAACACTGAAATTTAATTTGGGAGCAGAATTAGAGAAGCCAGAAAAAGAGAATAAGAAAGGGCAGCAGAGTGTAAGGAGAAGCAGTAAAGAGCAATATTATGAAAACCAAGGCACAATGGGTAGATCAATGATGTCAAATAGTATGTGGGCAGAGACGATGCCATTGGATTGGACAATGGGCCATTTTAATTTATTTTAAAAGTTTCAGCTTTAATGGGCCATTTTTGATAGCACTATTGACCACCTCTTCTCTGGGTTGGTTTGATTGTGGAGTTTGCTACAGGTAAGGACTTAGGTCAAATGCTCTGAGTTACCTTCAAGCACATATTCTATAAGAACCTGTTTATTTACATGATGCTCCAACTTCTAAAATGCTTACTTATTGTGTATAAAACAAGAAAACAGTTTACATGGGAAATTGTATGGTCTAATACTAATGCAGAATACTTCAAGGTATAAAGAAATTTGACTATTTCTTAGTGACATTAGAGAAAACTTGCCACCTGCTATTGAGCAAATTCTGTTGGCTAATCTGCTTTGCTGGATCTCTGCCTGCTTGGCCCTCCAGAGCCTCTCTTTGTTCTTGTCCAGGCCGAGGAAGCTGGTCTGTAAGGACTGCCTTAAGTAGCTGCCCTTGCCTTCTGGTTTCTGGTTGCATTTGACCAATGGGTGAACTGACAGGACATCTCAGAGGGGGAGGTGAGTGGAGTCCTGGCTTCCTCCCTCCTGGGTCATCACAGCTCGGCTGCAGCCCTTGCTTGAAGGTCACAGCTCCAGGGTTAGGCATGGACTTTTCCATAGAGCTCTTCTCCCTGGGTTCTGATAACCCATGCCCTGTCCTTGCCTTTGTATGGTTCTATCCCTTCCCGGTTTCCCTAAGCCTTAAGCCCCACCCACACCCTTATAAAGTCTCTTGTCGGTGCAGCAAGATTTAGGACACAGTGGGAGATGCTAACCTGGGAAACCTAAAGAAGGAAAATGCAAAATTCCTGAGAGAGTTGGTGCTTCCTTAGGTCATTTGTGTTGCAAGAATATTGAAATATTTTTCATTTTTTGTTTTTTTGGAGGAGAGAGTAGATTGTCTTAAATCATCAGAGTTCTTCTGCTGGCTTTTAGATGTTATATTGGAGAAGAAAACAGCTCTGTGCTTGTGTGTAAGTCCTTGAGGGTTCGTAGGGCTATAAGAGAATGTAGTCTAGCATGGTACTGGGCAAACTAACCAAGCTTAATCCGGTGCCTCTGAGTCTTGGTCATCCTACATTAGCTTGTAAATTTTATTTTGTTAGAGGTGAAATAAAATTAGAAAAGAAATTGAGCCATAAATGCAAGATAGTTCAGGAATGTATGTTTAGGGTATTACAAATCTGGGAAGGAAAACAAATTGTATAAGCTTAAGTATGGAAGGAAATATCTGGATTTATATTATTAATAAAATAAAGGTATTGTATAAAATGAAACACCCATTCATTTCATCACATGATATTAGAATATGCAGATGACTATAATATGCGTTGAGTAGGAAACAAATACATGTGAAACATTTTGCAAACTATGGCATTCTATATAAATGAAAGGTATTATAATAGTAATCCTACTTTTCAATATTATACATTAGGATACTCTGTCTAGTCCTACTTTCCAATTTCAATTTAATTCTTTTAAGGAAACACTTGAGGGCCATTTTTTGATCAAGGTGGCTTAAATTTAATTTCATTTGCTGCAAGGACTTTATGATCTCCTAGGTTACCTTACAACCTTGTGCTTCTGTGAGATATAGGACATACTGCAGGAAAGATGATATAGCTCTCGAAAGGAAATATGAACTATATTCTAACGATTACATTTTGATGATGATGGTAATTTTTGAATGTTCTGGATAAGAGGATCTGAACATGAATAGAATAAGCAATAGGAAGTCTGACCTAGGTAGAGAGGGTCAAGTAAAAATGGTCTGATTGCCATCTTAAATGCAGGTGGGCCTCAAAGGCATACAGTGTCCACATCTACACATGTTCTCCACGGCACTTCATTATACCTCACCTGGCAGAAAAGGAAGTAGAAGCTGTTTGAATCTGGGTCCCAGAGCTAGGAAAACTGGGACTATAATCCAAGTCTCCTAACTTTCACTTTTATGATAGATTGTCCCCATTTTCACTCTGGAATTCTACAACTCTAATGGGAAAATGTGCAAGCGAGTTGAGGGAGAATGAAATCAAAAAGCCTGGGTCCCTCTGTAGTTAGTCTTTTAAAATTTCGTGACTTGCTGCTGGTGAGAAAGAGTTAATTTGGCAACAAAGCCACCATAAAGTTATATTCATCTGAGAACCATGTATCTGGAATCCAACCCAGTCCTGTAATTAACAGGTACAGCAGGCTCCCTATCTGGAGCTCTGGAGCAGAGGATAGCTGTTGAATTCAGAGAAGGAAGACTGATTTACATCTAGGGTCTCTCCCTAGCTGGTTTTCCTGATAGTTTTTGCCATCAACTCAGCTATATTTGTGTTTGATAAAGTGACTCTTACTACTTTAAATGCTTCAAATGGTCATACCTTTATTTTTGACTTTTTTGGGGGGGAAATCTCCTGTAAATAAACAGAACTCCAAGACCCAAATGAATAATAGTGCCCAATTGTAAAATTTAACGCAGTGAAACTAACAGTTACAGCAAAGCTGCTATCCAACTCAAGTAAATCAATAGCTTCCTAGTTGTATCTGTAGTCGAGAATCATTGTGGCAGTAGCAAGTTTACTGCTGCAAACTTGAACTGTGAAGAATTAATACCAGTGACATAGTATTCTATTAATGTTGCTGTGGTCGCCCAGCTGGAGTAGGGAAGGATGCTCTGGTGCACTTTTTATGGCTAATGTGAATTAGTAGGTAGTTGTGGGAATAAAGTTCTCTTCTTGATCTATGGTGGGAGATAGCTAATCTGCAAGAGTTCATTTCAGGCTGTAATTAGTTTATTCATTAAGGTTGGGGAATTCAGTGACACAGCTGCATGAGGTACCATGGAAAGCTACCTGAACATATGGCAGAAGGATAATGCAAATTTAGTTCCTGAAAGAAAAAGGCAAAATGGTACAGCTTTGTGCTTTTATTTTACATCCTGCAGTGATTTCCTGAAGGGGGGTGGTAAGCTGATTACACTCCAAACCTTCTAATATACATTGATTTTAGATTGGGGGGCTATTTATTTTCCTTGAATGTTACGTATGACACATATAAATGTATATAACACATCCCTAGGCATCTAGATACATACACAAAAGACTGAATGCTGTTCTTTTGTTTCTAGCAAGAAAGGCTAACACCTATCTCTATTTATAGTTTATTTCTCCCCTTTTGTTTTTATCATTAATTATTAATCTAACAAGGTATTAACTGATTAGAGGTGCATATACAGAGGTAAAATAAAACTATTGGTTATAGGGAGGGTGGGAGGGAGGGAGACGCAAGAGGGAAGAGATATGGGAACATATGTATATGTATAACTGATTCACTTTGTTATAAAGCAGAAACTAACATACCATTGTAAAGCAATTATACCCCAATAAAGATGTTAAAAAAAAAAAAAACTATTGGTTATATCTGACTTCTGTAAGACTTATGGGTATTCATACATGTAAAATTCGACCTTGCGTGTGAAATGCAAGCACTTGGATAGCAGAGGTTCTCTTAAATCTGTTTTTTTGTACTGTAAAGAGTAATCTGACTTCAGATGTAGCCATAGTTATGTAAGATTTAGAATCCATATAATACCTGACTTACAAAAACCGAGGCCTGTAATTCACGTAGGTTATAGAAAGAATTAAATCTGAATTGTTAGGAAGGAAGCCCAGTAGGTTGAAAAAATTGATTGGAGCAAAGCAAAACTCAATTTGAACCATTAACCAAACTATTATTGTGACTCTCTTTATATTCTTCAGGTGTCACCAGTAAACATTCTCAGTGAAAATGTTATTGAAGTCAAAGCATTAAACCAGGGGAAGAAAACAGGTGTGGAATTGTGACAGATCCTGCAATACTTTTGTTCTTGGCAATTGATTTACTCTATTTTATTGCCCAAAGCTATTTATTGACTATGCCATGTGCTCACATGGTTTCTTCTTCTTGTAACTCTCAATCCAAATTGATGGCTAACACGGATGAAACAAGATTCTTCTGCCAAAACCAAGATGTTAAATTAGGAAGGAGCTTACAATGCACAATAAGATGTACTCGTGATTGTTCCTTGGGTATCTGATTATAAGGAAGCTTTGAACCCTATTTTGTGGTTTTCTGTGTTGTATAAATTTTGTTAAACTATGTGTGTGTGTGTTGCTTTCATAATAATTCAAAGACTTTCAATTTCAGGAATATAAATTTACTTCTGTGCAGAACCTAACATTTATGGTTGTGTCTCTGAGCGATGAGAGGTGGCTGTCAGGGGTAGACACTTGTGGGTAAATGGGCAGGAAGGGGCAACCACAGCTCTAGGTGGCAGGTTAGGGAGATGGTAGGGAGTCAGAGTGAGGATGGGATCTGAAACTAACAAGCCTGTCAGAGCAAACCTAGCAGCAAATTCAGCCAAGTAATGGGTTGAATTAAGTGAACTTATTAAGAATCAAGTGATCATTTAGGGAGATCAGCTCCGTGCTCTGTGACCACCTAGAGGGGTGGGGTAGGGAGGGTGGGAGGGAGACACAAGAGGGAGGGGATATAGGGATGTATGCATATGTATAGCTGATTCACTTTGTTATACAGCAGAAACTAACACAGCATTGTAAAGCAATTATACTCCAATAAAGATGTTAAAAAAAAATAAAAAAGAGTCAAGTGATGATAAAAGTCAGGGAGTCAGGCCAGTAGCCTAATCCAGGATCTAGTCTGATGGTGGTCAATGAAAGCCGAAATGAAACGAATCAGAAGTCAGATGGCACAGATTCCAGATTATCCTGGAATCAGGAGGCCCTCCTAGATAAGGCAGCTTTCTACCTCATTCTCCAAAACTTTCATATCTTTAGATAAAATAATCCCCACGACAGGGAGAAACCTACTCAAATGTATATAGGAAGAGGCAATTGGAAGCACTTTGTTGGAATAGGGAGTACAGGGCTTGACCCCAATTGCATTTATAGTCCCTGGTGTTAACTGCATGAAGATATTACTGTAGAGAATAACAAGACATTTCTCTGACAGTCAATGGACCTTTCTGCAATATTTATTTTTTGTCTGTTTAATTTTTTCATTGAGGTATAGTTGATTTACAATGTTGTGTTAGTTCCAGGTATACAGCAAAGTGATTCAGATATCTATATCTATATCTATATAGATATACACACACACACATATATATATCTATTCTTTTTCAGATTCTTTTCCCATATAGGTTATTACAGAATATTGAGTAGAGTTCCCTGTGCTATACAGTAGGTCCTTGTTGTTTATCTACTTTATATATAGTAGTGTGTATATGTTATTCCCAAATTCCTAATTTAACCCTCATGCCAACCTTTCCGCTTTGCTAACCATAAGAGAATAATAAGACATTTCTGTGACAGTCAATAGATGGTTCTGCAATTTTTAAAACAGTTTTTTCCTCCGGGAGTGAGGGGAGAAACAGCAGAGTTCTGTGTCTCCAGGGATCACATTAATTTAGCTGGGTTGTGTTGTGGGTTTAGTGTCTGGACTGTTCTGTCCTTCACATTGCGGATGGTGAAAGCTGTTCGTCCCCAGAAAATGTGTCTGCTAAGGAGTATCTATTAACTTATTCCAAATTACTCAATCCTCTACTGGTGTTTTGTGTCTGAAGAAGAAATAAAAGTTACAATCCCTGCCTTTGGGAATTTTATAGCCCTTTTGTGGAGGCAAGATACAATCGTGCATTCATTTTTACATTCATTCAGTCACTATGCTAGAGGCTGTAACAATAAATATGGTAGATATTTGAAGATCTATCTTGAAGATACTTCAAGATCTACCTTGAAGACAAGGTAGATATCCTTGTCTTCAGGGAGATAATAGTCAAATGAATTACTTAAGTGATGCAAAACTTCTATTCTACTTGCCTGCTCCAAATGCCCTACCTTTTTTGCTTGTCACTTTTTATTTTGCAGATGCGGAATAGAAAAAACTTAAATAAGGCTTTGTAGTGTTAAAGCTTTGTTAATTTTACAAGATGGTTTCAGCACATTTACTAGTGTCTGGTGAAGAATTGTGATAATTACAATTCAGCTGTACTAATTAAAACAAATGAAAAAAGTCTCTAATGTTCTTTTCCTCACAATTTTTAATTTCCTTTTTGCGTACTCCTGACTTTGCAGAATTCTGTAATACTCACTGGGGTTTTTACTGTCATTAGGGCAATTTATGAAGTTATACAACTCAGGAAACCTGAAGAAATTCTATACAGTAACAGTACTATTTGAATAAATTTAGGTTCCTTTGGGTCAACTTCTTAAAATCAATGAATTTAAACTGGTAGGTGTTCTGGAAGTCAAACTTTCATAAGAAATTCTGACCAATGTTTATTATTTTAATATGCTAAGGTTAAAACTGAGTCCTCATGTGCTTTCCCAAGTCTGCTCAGGAATTAAAAGCTGTATCTGTGATATGAAGTCAACTAAATAAAAACTGCACAGAAAATAGACAGAAGGAAATTATACAAAATGCTAATACGGGTTCTCTCTGGGCACCAAGATCATGAGGTTTTTGTTTACTTGTTTACATTTTTTCTATATTTCTAAATCTCAGATTTAGCATATGGGAGATTTAGAAAACTACAATAACAGCAAGTGCTAAATGCTTTTAATGGTTGAGATTTCTGCCATAGATGGGACTTTTTTTTCAAAGGCAGGTCTCAACCTTCTTTCAAACAGCCCATTCACATTTACAGTGGAGGCATCCTTTGGCTTATTTTGTTTCATGAACTGGTGTTTCATTTATTTCTTTCTTTAGAAAGAAATTTGCCAAAAACATTTATTTCTTTAGAACATTAACTCATCAGGTCCTTTCTGAATTAGTTTGATAATTTTATATTGCCATTGGACAATGGAGTGCTCAACTTAATGTTTTTAATTTAGTCTGCCCTTGAAAATGTAGTGCTGCCTTGTATTTAGTATAACATCAATAATAATAATAATAATAAATAATGCTTTTACAAAGGGCTGAATCATATAAATGGGGAAGTTTTGAAGGAAGCCAGATTTCCCCCTGTCAATATAATTCCCCACCCCAGTCCCCACTTACCATGGAGGAACTTGGTAGACGGTTCCAAATGAAATGAGAGAAAGAGTTTGGCCCTGGCTTCATGAGTATGGGATGAAGTTTCAGGCCATGAGTCATGTACCCAATAAGTATATGGGCTTTTTTTTTTTTTTAACATCTTTATTGGGGTATAATTGCTTTACAATGTGTGTTAGTTTCTGCTTTTTAACAAAGTGAATCAGTTATACATATACATATGTTCCCATAAGTCTTCCCTCTTGCGTCTCCCTCCCTCCCACCCTCCCTATCCCACCCCTCCAGGGTGTCACAAAGCACCGAGCCAATATCCCTGTGCCATGCGGCTGCTTCCCACTAGCTATCTACCTTACTACGTTTGTTAGTGTGTATATGTCCATGACTCTCTCTCGCCCTGTCACAGCTCACCCTTCCACCTCCCCATATCCTCAAGTCCGTTCTCCAGTAGGTCTGCGTCTTTATTCCTGTCTTACCCCTAGGTTCTTCATGACATTTTTTTTTTCTTAAATTCCATATATATGTGTTAGCATACGGTATTTGTCTTTTTCTTCCTGACTTACTTTACTCTATATGACAGACTCTAGGTCTACCCACCTCATTACAAATAGCTCAATTTCGTTTCTTTTTATGGCTGAGTAATATTCCATTGTATATATGTGCCAATCTTCTTTATCCATTCATCTGTCAGTGGACACTTAGGTTGCTTCCATGTCTTGGCTATTGTAAATAGAGCTGCAATGAACATTTTGGTACATGACTCTTTTTGAATTATGGTTTTCTCAGGGTATATGCCCAGTAGTGGGATTGCTGGGTCATATGGTAGTTCTATTTGTAGTTTTTTAAGGAACCTCCATACTGTTCTCCACAGTGGCTGTATCAATTTACATTCCCACCAACAGTGCAAGAGGGTTCCCTTTTCTCCACACCGTCTCCAGCATTTATTGTTTCTAGATTTTTTGATGATGGCCATTCTGACTGGTGTGAGATGGTATCTCATTGTAGTTTTGATTTGCATTTCTCTAGTGATTAATGATGTTGAGCATTCTTTCATGTGTTTGTTGGCAGTCTGTATATCTTCTTTGGAGAAATGTCTATTTAGGTCTTCTGCCCATTTTTGGATTGGGTTGTTTTTTTGTTATTGAGCTGCATGAGCTGCTTGTAAATTTTGGGGATTAATCCTTTGTCAGTTGCTTCATTTGCAAATATTTTCTCCCATTCTGAGGGTTGTCTTTTGGTCTTGTTTATGGTCTCCTTTGCTGTGCAAAAGCTTTTAAGTTTCATTAGGTCCCATTTGTTTATTTTTGTTTTTATTTCCATTACTCTAGGAGGTGGGTCAGAAAGGATCTTGCTGTGATTTATGTCATAGAGTGTTCTGCCTATGTTTTCCTCTAAGAGTTTGATAGTTTCTGGCCTTACATTTAGGTCTTTAATCCATTTTGAGCTTATTTTTGTGTATGGTGTTAGGGAGTAATCTAATCTCATACTTTTACATGTACCTGTCCAGTTTTCCCAGCACCACTTATTGAAGAGGCTGTCCTTTCTCACTGTACATTCCTGCCTCCGTAATCAAAGATAAGCTGTCCATATGTGCGTGGGTTTATCTCTGGGCTTTCTATCCTGTTCCATTGATCTATCTTTCTGTTTTTGTGCCAGTACCAGACTGTCTTGATTACTGTAGCTTTGTAGTATAGTCTGAAGTCAGGGAGTCTGATTCCTCCAGCTCCTTTCTTCGTTCTCAAGATTGCTTTGGCTATTCGGGGTCTTTTGTGTTTCCATACAAATTGCGAAATTTTTTGTTCTAGTTCTGTGAAAAATGCCATTGGTAGATTGATAGGTATTGCATTGAATCTATAGATTGCTTTGGGTAGTAGAGTCATTTTCACAATGTTGATTATTCCAATCCAAGAACGTGGTATATCTCTCCATCTATTTGTATCATCTTTAATTTCTTTCATCAATGTCTTATAATTTTCTGCATACAGGTCTTTTGTCTCCTTAGGTAGGTTTATTCCTAGATATTTTATTCTTTTTGTTGCAATGGTAAATGGGAGTGTTTTCTTGATTTCACTTTCAGATTTTTCATCATTAGTTTATAGGAATGCCAGAGATTTCTGTGCATTAATTTTGTATCCTGCTACTTTACCAAATTCATTGATTAGCTCCAGTAATTTTCTGGTAGCATCTTTAGGATTCTCTATGTATAGGATCATGTCATCTGCAAACAGTGACAGCTTTACTTCTTCTTTTCCGATTTGGATTCCTTTTATTTCCTTTTCTTCTCTGATTGCTGTGGCTAAAACTTCCAAAATTATGTTGAATAAGAGTGGTGAGAGTGGGTAACCTTGTCTTCTTCCTGATCTTAGTGGAAATGCGTTCAGTTTTTCACCATTGAGGATGATGTTTGCTGTGGGCTTGTCATATATGGCCTTTATTATGTTGAGGAAAGTTCCCTCTATGCCTACTTTCTGCAGGGTTTTTATCATAAATGGGTGTTGAATTTTGTCAAAAGCTTTCTCTGCATCTATTGAGATGATCATATGGTTTTTCTCCTTCAATTTGTTAATATGGTTTATCACATTGATAGATTTGCGTATATTGAAGAATCCTTGCATTCCTGGAATAAACCCCACTTGATCATGGTGTATGATCCTTTTAATGTGCTGTTGGATTCTGTTTGCTAGTAGTTTGTTGAGGATTTTGCATCTATGTGCATCAGTGATATTGGCCTGTAGTTTTCTTTCTTTGTGGCTTCTGTCTCTGGTTTTGGTATCAGGGTGATGGTGGCCTCATAGAATGAATTTGGGCGTGTTCCTCCCTCTGCTATATTTTGTAAGTTTGAGAAGTATGGGTGTTAACTCTTTTCTAAATGTTTGATAGAATTCGCCTGTGAAGCCATCTGGTCCTGGGCTTTTGTTTGTTGGAAGATTTTTAATCACAGTTTCAAGTTCAGTGCTTGTGATTGGTCTGTTCATATTTTCTATTTCTTCCTGATTCAGTCTTGGCAGGTTGTGCATTTCTAAGAATTTGTCCATTTCTTCCAGATTGTCCATTTTATTGGCATAGAGTTGCTTGTAGTAATCTCTCATGATCTTTTTTATTTCTGCAGTGTCAGTTGTTACTTCTCCTTTTTCATTTCTAATTCTATTGATTTGAGTCTTCTCCCTTTTTTTCTTGATGAGTCTGGCTAGTGGTTTATCTATTTTGTTTATTTTCTCAAAGAACCAGCTTTTAGTTTTATTGATCTTTGCTATTGTTTCCTTCATTTCTTTTCCATTTATTTCTGATCTGATTTTTATGATTTCTTTCCTTCTGCTAGCTTTGGGGTTTTTTTGTTCTTCTTTCTCTAATTGCTTGAGGTGCAAGGTTAGGTTGTTTATTCGAGATGTTTCCTGCTTCTTAAGGTGGGCTTGTATTGCTATAAACTTCCCCCTTAGAACTGATTTTGCTGCATCCCATAGGTTTTGGGTCGTTGTGTCTCCATTGTCATTTGTTTCTAAGTATTTTTTAATTTCCTCTTTGATTTCTTCAGTGATCACTTCATTATTAAGTAGTGTATTGTTTAGCCTCCATGTGTTTGTATTTTTTACAGATCTTTTCCTGTAATTGATATCTAGTCTCATGGCGTTGTGGTCGGAAAAGATACTTGATACAATTTCAATTTTCTTAAATTTACCAAGGCTTGATTTGTGACCCAAGATATGATCTATCCTGGAGAATGTTCCATGAGCACTTGAGAAAAATGTGTATTCTGTTGTTTTTGGATGGAGTGTCCTATAAATATCAATTAAGTCCATCTTGTTTAATGTGTCATTTAAAGCTTGTGTTTCCTTATTTATTTTCATTTTGGATGATCTGTCCATGGGTGAAAGTGGGGTGTTAAAGTCCCCTACTATGAATGTGTTACTGTCAATTTCCCATTTTATGGCTGTTAGTATTTGCCTTATGTATTGAGGTGCTCCTATGTTGGGCGCATAAATATTTACAATTGTTATATCTTCTTCTTGGATCAATCCCTTGATCATTATGTAGTGTCCTTCTTTGTCTCTTTTAATAGTCCTTATTTTAAAGTCTATTTTGTCTGATATGAGAATTGCTACTCCAGCTTTCTTTTGGTTTCCATTTTCATGGAATATCTTTTTCCATCCCCTTGTTTTCAGTCTGTATGTGTCTCTAGGTCTGAAGTGGGTCTCTTGTAGGCAGCATATATAAGGGTCTTGTTTTTGTATCCATTCAGCCAATCTGTGTCTTTTGGTGGGAGCATTTAGTCGATTTACATTTAAGGTAATTATCGATATGTATGTCCCTATTCCCATTTTCTAAATTGTGTTGGGTTCGTTATTGTAGGTCTTTTCCTTCTCTTGTGTTTCTTGCCTAGAGAAGTTCCTTTAGCAGTTGTTGTAAAGCTGGTTTTGTGGTGTTGAACTCTCTCAGCTTTTGCTTGTCTGTAAAGGTTTTAATTTCTCCATCAAATCTGAATGAGATCCTTGCTGGGTAGAGTAGTCTTGGTTGCAGGTTTTTCTCCTTCATCACTTTCAGTATGTCCTGCCACTCCCTTCTGGCTTGTAGGGTTTCTGCTGAAAGATCAGCTGTTAACCTTATGGGGATTCCCTTGTGTGTTGTTTTTCCCTTGCTGCTTTTAATATGTTTTCTTTGTATTTAATTTTTGACAGTTTGATTAATATGTGTCTTGGCGCATTTCTCCTTGGATTTATCCTGTATGGGACTCTCTGTGCTTCCTGGACTTGATTAACTATTTCCTTTCCCATATTAGGGAAGTTTTCAACTATAATCTCTTCAAATATTTTCTCAGTCCCTTTCTTTTTCTCTTCTTCTTCTGGAACCCCTATAATTCGAATGTTGGTGCATTTAATGTTGTCCCAGAGGTCTCTGAGACTGTCCTCAGTTCTTTTCATTCTTTTTTCTTTATTCTGCTCTGCAGTAGTTATTTCCACTATTTTATCTTCCAGGTCACTTATCTGTTCTTCTGCCTCAGTTATTCTGCTATTGATCCCATCTAGAGTACTTTTAATTTCATTTATTGTGTTGTTCATCGTTGCTTGTTTCATCTTTATTTCTTCTAGGTCCTTGTTAACTGTTTCTTGCATTTTGTCCATTCTATTTCCAAGATTTCAGATCATCCTTACTATCATTATTCTGAATTCTTTTTCAGGTAGACTGCCTATTTCCTCTTCATTTGTTAGGTCTGGTGCATTTTTATCTTGCTCCTTTATCTGCTGTGTGTTTTTCTGTCTTCTCATTTTGCTTATCTTACTGTGTTTGGGGTCTCCTCTTTGCAGGCTGCCGGTTCGTAGTTCCCGCTGTTTTTGATGTCTGTCTCCAGTGGCTAAGGTTGTTTCAGTGGGTTGTGTAGGCTTCCTGGTGGAGGGGACTAGTGCCTGTGTTGTGGTGGATGAGGCTGGATCTTGTCTCTCTAGTGGGTAGGTTCACGTCTTGTGGTGTGTTTTGGGGGTGTCTGTGGCCTTATTATGATTTTAGGCAGCCTCTCTGCTAATGGGTGGGGTTGTGTTCCTGTTTTGCTAGTTGTTTGGCATAGGTTGTCCAGCACTGTAGCTTGCTGATCGTTGAGTGAAGCTGGGTGCTGGTGTTAAGATGGAGGTCTCTGGGAGATTTTCGCCGTTTGATATTATGTGGAGCTGGGAGGTCTTTTGTTGACCAGTGTCCTGAAGTTGGCTCTCATACCTCAGAGGCAGAGCCCTGACTCCTGGCTGGAGCACCAAAAGCCTTTCATCCACACAGCTTAGAAGAAAAGGGAGAAAAAGTAGAGAGAATTAGTAGAAGTATGAAGAAAGAAAGAAGGAAAGGAGGGAAGGAAGGAAGGAAGAAAGAAAGAAAGAAGCAAAGAAGGAAAGAAGGCAAGAAGGAAAGAAAGGAGGGAGGGCGGGAGGAAGGAAGGAAGGAGGGAAAGAAGGAAAAAAGAAAGAAAGAAGATACAGTAAAATAAAATAAAGTATAATAAAGTTATTGAATTAAAAAATACTTATTTATATATTAAAAAAAAAGGGACGGATAGAACCTTAGGACAAATGTTGGAAGCAAAGCTATACAGACAAAATCTTACACAGAAGCATACACATACACCCTCACAAAAAGAGGTAAAGGGGAAAAAATCATAAATCTTGCTCTCAGAGACCACCTCCTCAATTTGGGATGATTCGTTGTCTAAAGGAGGGAAGAAAGGAAGGAAAGAAAGAAAGAAAGAAAGAGAGAAAGAACGAAGGTAAAGTATAATAAAGTTATTAAAATGAATTATTAAGAAAAAAAATTTTTTAAAAAACCATGGACGGATAGAACCCTAGGACAAATGGTGGAAGCAAGACTATACAGACAAGATCTCACACAGAAGCATACACATACACATTCACAAAAAGAGGAAAAGGGGAAAAAAATCATAGATCTTGCTCCTAAAGTCCACCTCCTCAATTTGGGATCATTCCTTGTCTATTCAGGTATTCCACAGATGCAGGGTACATCAAGTTGATTGTGGAGCTTTAATCCGCTGCTTCTGAGGCTGCTGGGAGAGATTTCCCTTTCTCTTCTTTGTTCTCACAGCTCACAGGGGCTCAGCTTTGGATTTGGCCCCCGCCTCTGCGTGTAGGTCGCTGGAGGGCGTCTGTTTTTTGCTCAGACAGGACGGGGTTAAAGGAGCCGCTGATTCGGGGGCTCTGGCGCACTCAGGCCGGGGGGTGGGGGGCGGGGAGAGGCACTGCGAGCGGGGCGGGCCTGCGGCGGCAGAGGCTGGTGTGACGTTGCACCAGCCTGAGGCCCGCCGTGCGTTCTCCCGGAGAAGTTGTCCCTGGATCCCGGGAACCTGGCAGTGGCGGGCTGCACAGGCTCCCCGGAATGGGGGTGTGGATAGTGACCTGTGCTCGCACACAGGCCCCTTGGTGGCGGCAGCAGCAGCCTTAGCGTCTCCTGTCCGTCTCTGGGGTCCGCGCTTTTAGCCGCGGCTCGCGCCCGTCTCTGGAGTTCCTTTAAGCAGCGCTCTTAAACCCCTCTCCTCGAGCACCAGGAAACAAAGAGGGAAGAAAAAGTCTCTTGCCTCTTCAGCAGGTGCAGACTTTTCCCCGGACTCCCTCCTGGCTAGCCGTGGTGCACTAACCCCTTCAGGCTATGTTCAAGCCGCCAACCCCAGTCCTCTCCCTGTGCTCCGTCCGAAACCGAAACCGAGCCTCAGCTCGCAGCCCCGCCCACCCCGGCGGGTGAGCAGACAAGCCTCTCGGGCTGGTGAGTGCCGGTCGGCACCGATCCTCTGTGCGGGAATCTCCCTGCTTTGCCCTCCGCACCCGTTGCTGTGCACTCCTCCGCGGCTTCGAAGCTCCCCCCTCCGCCTCCCACAGTCTCTGCCCGCGAAGGGGCTTCCTAGTGTGTGGAAACTTTTCCTCCTTCACAGCTCCCTCCCACTGGTGCAGATGCCGTCCCTATTCTTTTGTCTCTGTTTTTTTCTTTTGCCCTACCCAGGTACGTGGGGAGTTTCTTGCCTTTGGGAGGTCTGAGGTCTTCTGCCAGCCTTCAGTAGGTGATCTGTAGGAGTTGTTCCACGTGTAGATGTATTTCTGGTGTATCTGTGGGGAGGAAGGTGATCTCCGGGTCTTACTCTTCCGCCATCTTCAAGGTCCCCCCGGGCTATGGGCTTTTGAATCTAAGAGCTGATTTCAGCTCCTAGTTCTTTCACTGGGTAGCTGTGTGACCTTTGATAAATTATCTAACCTCTCTGAGCTTCCTAATTTGTGAAATATAGACGGTAATTTCTACCTTTCAAGGTTGTTTTGAGTAGGTAATATGCACAAAATGTTTACCATTGTGCTTGGCGCAGGTGGCTATTGTTGGAACGGGAGAAAGATGCCTATGGGTGGAAAAGTCCTCATGTAAGTTAATTTTCCTGACTACCTGATTTAGGAAAATCAACCTTTCTCAAGAATAATTGTCAGCTCTGATAGGAAGTTATGAACTTTTGTAATACAGGATGTATTACAAAGCACTGTTGGGGTGTCGAGTCTTGTTAATGTCACTGAGTGGTCCTCCAAGCATGGAATCAGTATTGTTGCCCACACAACAATTAACTTCACCCCTCATTAGTAATGTGCCTGCAGACATTATTTCTTTTTGCTCTATCTTATCTCACTAGGATGCCATCCAAGAGAACACTTAAATAAAAATCCAGTTGTTATGTCTTGCTGTTAGCTGAACAAGTGTAAGGTAAACACCATTAAGGTTAAATGTATTACGCTAACCTCCATTGAATGAGTGACAAGAAGGCCAAGAAGAACTCCATCTAAGCTGAGGAACAGCTAATTTTGAGTGACAAAAATGGAACCTTCTAAACTTGGACCTGAGTTTAATTAGGGGTGTTGGGCATTCTTACCTGAAATCACAAGAGAAAAACTGAAGTTGTTCCTTCATTTGGGGTCTGTTTATTACCTATAATTATTCTCCCTGTTCAAAATTACAATTGAGGATTATTTATATTTTTCTCTTCCCCCTTTTCCTTTTTCATTCTCATCAAGAATTATTTACTGAGCATCTATTATGGTCAAAATACTAAGCTAAATTTTGAGAGAGCCAAAAGCACAATAGAATTGCTCCTCTCCATACCTGTTTGGGCAATTTAGTTACATAGGGGAGAGGATAGCCATAGAATAGCCATAGTAGAAGGTAGTTTTTGATGATGAATGCCAGATGAATTTCTATATAAAATGTTCTGAGTTAGCAGTTTAGTAAAAGAGATTGAGCCTGTAGTTCCCTCTAATTGGTGAATACACTTTATCTTCAGTTTTCCCAAATCACAGCTGCTGCCTTGATCTACCTTTTTTTTACAGGAATTAAAATTCTAAGGTGTCATCTGGAATTTGAGAGCCATGCTCCATTAACACTAATGAGTGACTTTTGGTTAAATCTTCATGGATCAGGCTGAACATCTCCCTGTAGGTATTGGTTCACATTTCATTTCGGTGGGCATCACACCAGCCTGCACTAAAATTGTTTGCTTCATTTAACCAGTAAGGGTGTCCAACAAATCTATGATTTATGGTTTGGAAAGTATCCAGCTTAGTTCAGGTTGTTACTGAAAATTTCCTGGTTTCTTAGGAGTTATAGCTTCACGTTCAGGTCAAATACAATTGTAAATTTCCAAGCCCTCCTTGTTTCCTGTAGGACTTAGTTAAAAATACTTTGTATATGGGCTGATATGACTTTAAAATGACTGTTCTAACAATAATGGAATCATATAAATTTACTTCTGAAAGCTAGAGGTTTAAGTTAAACATCCATGACAATTGAGTTGCCGGACTGTATATTTTTGTCATTGTAATGATTTGTAAAATAACCTTCAGATTCACAGGCATGTGGGTAGGCAATTTTTAAAGTTCTTTCATGAAAAACCCAAGGGACCTCCAAAAAAATCATTATTTCCATTTCCTACATAACTCTGAATAGTGTTTATATTAATTGCATCTACTTTGATTGCAAATTTAATGTCAGGAAACATTGTTGAGATGTGTCATTCAAGGTTAATAAGAAGGTGTTCGGTTATATGATTTAGTCATGAGCCACAGCTTGAGGCCTCAGCCTCCCACCGCTAATGAATTTTCCTCTAAAGCTCCAAGATTTTGAAACTTTGAAGTGCTGGGGGTCGAGGGTGGGTCTTTGTACCTGTGTGTCTGCCCTTTTGTTTGGGGAACTGGTCTTCACCAGCATTTTCTTAACAAGTCAAGTCCCTGTTGCAGTGTGACTGTTAGATTAGGAGCCATTAATAATTGGCAATTTGTAGCTGTCATAATGATGCTGGAGACTTTCCAGATGGCTTTTCCCTTTCTCTCTAGAAGAACGAAGCCTTATGCTTATTCCCTTTGATGGGATTTTGATCAAGCAGACATTGGTCATGACCCTTGACCCATAGTAGTCTGTCGGCTCATCTTTGGTCTGGGGACAGGCCTGTGTCTTGTGTTCCCTAGGACAGACTCACCTGCTTATCAGAGCTTTGGCTTTCTGATAAAAGGACAAGGCTTTGGGAGGGTAGGAATCGGGTATATTAGAATGGAGGGGTTGGAAGTATTGGGGTGTTGCAAGTATAACTTTGAAGGGAAAAAAAAAGAAAGAAATGTCCAAGTGAATTTTTGAAATAACTAAACCGGTTGTGAAGGGAACAACCGGAAGCTAAGGGCATTCTCTTTCCTTTGGGCCTGTCTCTGTACTACTCGCAGGCTAAGCACTTAATATAAGTGTAGATTAGGAACAAAATGAGAGTTTCTGCTATTAACTTTAATAGCTAATAATTTTCTCACGTCCAACTTTGTTCCCCTTCTTCTTCCATTACACCTCCCACCCAAGAGAAAGAGAAAAAAATGGAATTTTCTGTAGAGTTTTATAGTTAATGTTACCTGAGCAGCCTTATGCTTCAGAGTAGGGATAGTGATAGGTGGGAAATAACTTTCCTGGGGAAGTGACGAAGGTTCCAGTGTCAAGCTTCTTTCTGCCTCACAGTTCTCGTGCCTGGGCTGCCCTTTGACTAAGATCCTTGTGTTTGCCTTCACTGAGGTCTCTGCTTGGAGAATCCCGCCTTGCCTGCTCTCCCTGACCTGCTCCATCTGAGCTAGAGTCTCCCTCCCTGGCCCACAGTCTCCTCAGCCCCTTCACAGTGCTTTCTGCTCCATGGCACTCATTGCTCTCCGGGAAACTGCCTCTCCCACCAGAAAGTAAGCTCCCTGAGCGTAGGCACTGTGTCTTACTGCTGTACGCTCAGGGTCTCGTACCTGGTAGAGGTTCAAAAAATATTTATCGAATTAACGTATTCATTTCTCACCTTAGGCTCTGTGTGTAGAATCTGAGTCTCTATAAAAATGCTGCTCTGCTCTGCCTGTTGCGTTATCTTAGATGTGCTATTCCAAGATGTGCGGTTTTTCACATTTTCACATTGCTGAAATCGGGATACATATTAAAAATACAGATTTAATTAGGTGATGGTTATCACCCATCAAAGCTGCAACTAAATCGATATACATCTTATAATTAAATGTGCCTTAGAATCAAGGACATTGTGGTAGACAGAATGCCCTCCCTACCAAAGGTGTCCATGTTCTAATTCCTGGGACTTGTGAATATGTCACCTTACATGGTAAGAGGGACTTTGCAGATGTGATTCAGTTAAGGATTTTAAGATAGAGAGATTATCCTGGGTTTTTCAGTTTGGCCCAATGTAATCACAAGGGTCTTTATAAGAGGGAGGTAGAACGGTCAGAGTCAGAGGAAGATTTTATGATGCAAGCAGAAGTGGAGTGATGCAGGACCACAGGCCAAGGAAGGCAGCCTCTAGAAGCTGGAAAGGCAAGGAAATGGATTCTCCCCTAGAGCCTCCAGAAGGATTGTAGCTCTGCCAACCATTTTAGACTTCCACCTCCAGAACTATAAGGTAACAAATCTGTACTGTTTTAAGCCACTAAACTTGTGGTGATTTGTTATAGCAGCTGTAGGAAACTAATACAGGCATGTTATTACAGGCAATAACATGTATTACATTTAATCTCTCCAATAAGGAGGGGTGAGAATTGGTAGATACATGTCCGGTGTCTCTGCCTCTCAGTGGGAATGTTCAGAGGCATGATTCATGCAATCTCCCAGAGGATCCCCTTCAAGATTGAGCCCTAATTGCTCACAGCACTCATTAGTGACCCTCTTATTGATTTGCCATGCTACCCTGTCTTCAAGCTTCCTGGATTACTTCCCAAATAAGCCTTTTGCACCCGAATCTTCACCTCAGGTTCTGCTTTTGGATGAACTCTAACTGGGATGTCACCCTAAGCTCAGAGCCTTGGCCCCAAGCATCTGGACCCTGTCTTCTCCTCTCTCTTCATCCCTGCTACCCTCTCTCGCCCACCAAATCCCACCACACCAGCCATTATTCAGAATCTAATCTGTTCCAAATTCCTGCTTCCCATAGGTTGTTTGCACTTCTTCCTCCTGCCTGAATGCTCCTGAGTTGTGTTCATCCTTTAGGTTCCCAATCAAATGTCACTTCCTCATGGAGGTTTCCTGGCCCTCCAGACTATGAATGTTTTTCCTGAACCTCCTGCACTTTTCTTTCATGGCACTTACAAATGAAATGAGTTAATTATCTTATGGGAGGACGATTGTCTGTTTCTATGTGGGTCTCGCAAAGGACTTGAACACACTAGTATCACATGATGTGGGTGTCAGGTAAGATTTATGGTAAACTCACAGGCAGAAGGGACAGCATGGTGCATATGCCCCCCTCCTCTCAGCTGCTAGCTGAGATGCGTGCTGGGCTAGGCACAGCTGGACAAATCATGGGAAGTGCTCCAAGAGAAGGCCCCTGCTGTGTACCACTGTCCGTATTTATAAGGTAACTGGGAGGAGGCAGGGGACAGCTAGTGAACATGTGATAGTGGAAGCTTCCTGGACAGAGAGATGGCTTTATTGTACCAGAGCTTAGCTGGAAGTATCATCCTAATTTTTTTTCTTTCTTTCTTTCTTTTTTCTTTTGTTGAAGTACAGTTGATTTACAATGTTGTGTTAGTTTCAGGTGTACAGCAAAGTGATTCAGTTATATATATATAGGTAGTATATATATTTTATCTATTCTTTTTCAGATTCTTTTCCCTTATAGGTTAATATAAAAATTGAGTATAGTTCCCTGTGCTATATAGTAAGTCCTTGTTGCTTATCTATTTTAGATATAGTAGTGTATGTTAATCCCACTAATCCCACACTCCTAATTTTCCCTTAATTTTTAAATGGAGAGCCCCATCAGTTGAAAAAAATGTTGAGTTCACACTTCCAATATATGTATATTTATTTATGTTTGTACATGTTTTCACTGTTAAGCTAAATGTCAAATAGTAGAGAAGCTGAATTTCTTTATTGAGATAAGCATAAACAAAATAAAATACACAAAAATTGAAAGGATTTAAAAAATAGAAAATTGTAAAATTTCTTTGCATGTTCTAGTAGGTCATTTTATGTGTGTCCTGAGTGCACACACCACAAAGTGGAGATTATTGCTCCAGAGCAGTGCTTTTCTGAGGAACAGATCCCCTGGGCGCTGATTAACATGCAGACTCTGATTCAGCAGGCCTGGGTGGGGCCTGGGATTCTGCATTTCTAGCCAGCTCCCAGGTGATGCCAATGGAATTGTTTTGTGAACCACACTTTGAGTAGCCAGGTTAAAGCCTCTTGCTGTCCAGAATATTCATAAGCCACTGAGATTTAGATGCTCAGATTAAACAGTGATATGGCATCTTCTGTTATTGTGGAATGATTTTCTCACTCTCCTGTTTTGGTATTTCCAGGTGGAATCTGTGGAATGTGTGTGACCTTCACCGCATTGTTGAATGTCCATCAGAAAAAACAAAAAGTGAAGGGCCACTGGGCAAGGTAAAAGTTTGTTGACTCTCCATTTCTCTTGGCCTTTAAGATCTAATTGTCTATTCTTATTCCTCCGAAGGGATTGCAGAAACACAATGAGCCCCATATGGGAGCAGGCTCTATGCCGGGTGCTTTCCATGTGCCATTTCATTTCAGATATGGCTCTAATGGCAGAAACCAGTCTGAATACAAAGAAATCTGTTGTGTATGCTTGTGTGTGTGTGTGTGTGTGTGTGTGTGTGTCTGCGCGAGTGTATGAGAGATTGAAAGAGAGAGAGAGAGAAGGGGGAAGGGCTCGGCTTTCTCTTCTGACCCTCTGTCTGATCTGTTGTGAGTGCTGGACCAAACCATTCAAACTCCCTGTGCTCAGGGATGCAGTGCGATTCCCCAGTTAGTGACAGAATCTGAGTGATTTGTAGGCATTTGTGTACTGATTGTCTTGCCCTCTAGGCATGAATTGTGTTGTATCAGGAGGGCAAGAGGGTTCCAAATAGATTTAATATTCCTTGTATGAGCTTCAACCATCTGCCCGCCAGCTCTCAGTGTGAACATAATATATGTTTCCAGAATCAAACACAAAGAATCTGTTTTTTTTTTTTCTTTTTCCTTTTTTCAAAGGCTTTTAGTTTAGTTCATTTGTCTTTTCCTTGTCTTTTGGGGTAGGTCACTAGGGTCATCCTCTCTGCAATTTATTTACTTTCATTTTGTTTTCTGATTCCTCTGGCATAGTTAAATAAATGGGTTTCCCTTTCCCAATTTCCATGTACCCACTACAGAACTGTATCCTTGAAATTGGTGCATATCTATGAAATCTTGTGATGCACCTATGAGGTGGCTGGGATTGAACTGCAGGCGTTCCCAATGGGTACAGGTTAGACCCTGGACGTCTGAAAATTCTTCCCAGGCTAAATCTAAATGCTGTTCTGCTGAGTGATGAAACTTTAACTTTTTCCCTTCTTTCAAGGGAAATCTTGTGACTGTTGATGGGACTGTCCTAGTAGCTATAGCTCATTGAAGGACTAAAGTTATTTGGGTGTTGAGCGTCTTTGTCCTGGAACCCTTGTGTCAGTTAAGGTAATTGACATATGGGGATCTTAAGCTCTGAAAGAGATGAAAATAAGTTAAAAGCCAATCAAACAGAGTTCTTAACTTAAAATTTTACTTAACTTAGAGAAATCTAGCAGGAGATCTGGGAAGCTCTTTATGTGAAAGTTGGGTGGGAACACAATTAGAGCTCTCCTAGCATTACTCAGCAAGCAGTTGTTAGGCATGGAGTGACTAGTGGAAAGTGAACTTGTAATATTCTCTTGTAAAGGCCTCAGGGCATAGGGGTCAAAATTCTTCAGTTTTGCTCACTTTTATTTAGTCAGCAAAATTTGCATTATTTTGCATTAGACAGTGTATATTTAAAAACTGCTTCCTCTTTAAATGCATTTCACATTCAATTCTTCCTACGGGAGAAGGCTAAAAGAGCCCCATCCCTTGCTGCTCTTCTAGTCTATGATGATGGAGTGTAGGGGAAGGATGTGGGCTCTGGAGGACTGCCTGCGTGCCTGGCCAGCCTCCGTGTCTTTCTAGCTACGTGACCTTGGGAAGGGAATAAACATCTTCGTGCTGTATTTTCCTCAGTTGTAAAGTAGGGGTTGTGATAGTGTCACTCAAAGGAGTTGATGAAATGATCAAATATAATAATGCATAATAATATCTGTAAAGCGCTTAGCACAGTGCCTTCCACAGAGCACCATGTTGGGTGTTGCTACTGCCATTACCATAGAGATGAAGGCTGGAGAAAATTGGGAGTGTGGATCCCCAACATGACTTGTGCTGTTTGGCTGTGGAAGATGTCTGAGACACCCCTCTGCCCGTGGAGAATTGAGAGGTCAGGGCTGACAGGGGAAGGAACAAAGGAAATAGAAATAGTATTTTTTTTTTTAAAAAAAAGCTTTGGTTTAAATATGTGGCTCATGGAGGTGTGTGGTTGGATGGGAACCATGCTTTCCTTCCTTTCAGGTTGGTGCAGGCTTAGCCTTGCCCTCTCCTCCTTTCAACCTCCAGGTGTTTAGATTTGGTCTGAATTTGAGTCATTTTTGTTTTGGTTGTGAGGCTGATGGAGCCCTAGGGGTGACCTTGTCCAGAACTCTTTAATCTCACTTAGTGTCTAATGCAGAGCAGATCTGGGCCTCTGTGGATAGTTAGAACTGAACCAGCCTTTAGGGGAATGGTGTGATTTGGGCCAGAGCCAAGAGCCTGTCCTTTCACTGTCCCAGCTCTCTTTCATGTGGACTTTTTAAGGACATCGGCCACACCAATTAGGATGGACCAGTCAAAGAAGAGATTTGAAGCAATGAAATACAAACAAAAATGGTGTTTGCCTCAAGCCTCTTCTCCCCCTCACCCCCATCTTTTGGATCTTTAGCTCTCTGGCTCCCATAGGATCTCTTCTCAAGTGTTCAGGTCTCTCCCTGCAGCAGCTCTGCTCTTTAGTGCTGCCTCCCTCTCTCTGCTCCATTGTTTGTGCCCTCTGTGGCCACCATTGCTCATGAGGTGGTGCCACGGCACTGGCCTTGATGTTTCTTTGCCTGGTCTTAGCTACACTCCTGCCTGCTGCTGCCCATTGGTGCACTTGGCTTCAAGGATTTCATATCGATGCCCCACTTCCGTCCCAAGTGCACTTTGGCTCTCCACCCTTGAGCCCTGATTCCGCAGGGTGTGGCATAGCCTTGATGTCACTGTGGGTTTTGTTGTCATTATGCAGTATTAGTCCCCTCATTGTCATTGGTGCTAACCTAGGCACTCCCACCATTACCATGAGGAACCAGGCCCTTTCCCACAAGTATAATGACACTTACATTAAGCCCCAAACTGGGGGAGGTGTAACTTATTCTCTTAGTCTCTTACCACGCCTGTAATACTGCAACTTTTCCATTTATTGATTCAGTGTCTCCAGACTGCACCTCTTTTGTGAGTCAAAATGTAAGTTGCCTCCAGGGTTGGGTTAGAAGGAATGACTTAACCCCTTAGATAGCCCAACTTCCTTTTGTGCTGACTGTCAGCCAATTATATTGGCCTAAACCGTGAATCTTTCCCATATTAGAATACATCTGCCCATCGCAGACAGCCAGAGCAAGGCTGGGAGGACCAGGTGTATCGCTTTGCTCATTAAAGAGCCTCTGGCCATCAGCTTCAAATATCTTGCAAAGATTCTTGCAGGGAGCCCCATTATAGCTTTTCAAATAAATAAACCATGGCAGTTCCCTCTACCAGGACTGAAAGCCCAAATTCCTGCATCAAAGGAGTAAGCTTGGCTGTGATGTGGGGGGTGGTACCTAAAGGATAAGATACTGGGTCCTTCTCCATCTCCCTCCTCCCCTCTTTCTCTCTCTGTCTCCCTGCATTCCTCTCCCTCTCTCCCTCCCCTTTCTCGTTTTTTTTCTTTTGTTTTGCACCTAGCTCAAAGAAAAGGTTTTTGGTGGCAAAATCAGCCCTGCCATGATTTAGTGAAGATGTGCAGGGGCGCTGAGAAAGTAACTCAGTAGAAATAGTGTAGGTTAACAGGAGGTTTAGACTCTGGGCCCCACTACTGCTAATAGGCTAGCTGTGTAAACTTGGGCAAAAACCTTAATCTCTCTGTGCCTCTTATTCTGTCAAGTGGGGTTGGGGGAGGAGGAAGTGGTAGATTGGACGAAATCCTTAAAAACATTCTCTTTTTGATGGAAATGGGCTTTTAGCAACTAGTGATGGAAAAGGCCTAGTATGCACTAAACTTTCCTACCCACCTTCTCGGTAAGGTAGAACGGGGACCCAGACAGAAGCTACGTGCTTGCTTGTTGTACCAAGAAAGAAGTGAGGCAGATATTAAGTTTAAATCAATAGTATTACTTGAGCACAGATAATGGAACTATTTTCCCCCAAACTGTTTTGATTGCTGCCAGTAGCTGCTATTTGGTATGAAATCCATTCAGATCCTAAAAAGTCAAAGGAACATACAGTGCATGAAAAGATGTTGTAATTGGCACCATTGTAACTCTATACGGTGTGTGATCTTAGCTGGGAGGAAGGGAGGGTTGTCAGATAACTTGTAATCTAATTTTCTTTGTTGTAAAATAGAATGTTACCATTGTATTCTTGTGGAATTATAATTATACCATCTCAGCCAAATAGAGCGCCTTTCTCGTCAGGTGCTTAAAGAGCTCAATAGGCATCCAGTCAGCCTTGTAAACATAGTAAACCCTGGCTCGCTTGCATTTCTGTCAACTGAAATTTCCTATCAGCCAGCGTGTCCCCTCATCCTTCCTACCAGGATAAATGATTTTATGCTGGTGAACCTGACGCCCCAAGAGACACTGAAGTACCTTCTGAATCATCAAAGAATTATGAAACCTTCTGTAGAGTTTCGGTGTTAATTGCAATTTATGACAGCCTAATTTTTTGAAAAGTGGTAATTCAAGTGTTGCATAGCTGGTAATTAGTTGGAATAGTTGATTAATCAGACTGCTCTATTTTCTGACCATACTGAAGTACAGTATTTACAGTAACTGCAACACCGGCTCTCCCTGAGAGCCACGAAGCAGGCAGGGTTTGAAAGTAGTATTCTTTATTTTATCTTTATTATTTTTTTATTGAGGTATAATTGACATACAATATTATATTAGTTTCAGGTGTACAACATAATGATTCGATATTTATATATTGTGAAATGAACACCACAATAAGTCTAGTTAACATCTGTCATCAAACATAGTTATAGAATATTTTTTCTTGTGATAAGAAATTTTAAGATTTACTCTTAGCAACTTTCAAATGTGCAACACAGTATTATTAACTGTAGTTGCCATGCTCTACATTACATCCTCATGACTTATTTACTTTATAGCTGGGAGTTTGTACCTTTTGACCCTCTTTACCCATTTCAGCCCCCACCCCACCCCCAATCCCTGTCTCTGGCAACCACCAGTCTGGTCTCTGTATCTATGAACTTGGTTTTTTTTTAAGAGTCCACATACAAGTGAGATCATATGGTATTTGTTTTTCTCTATCGGACTGATTTCACTTAGCATAATGTCCTCAAGGTCCATCCATGTTGTCACAAATGGCATGATTTTATTTATTTTTATAGCTAAATAATATTCCATTATAGATACACACACACATATATAAGATATTTTCTTTATCCATTCATCTGTTGATGGAGACAATAGTATTCTCTAGACTTGGCAGGCATACGTTATTACTCATTCTGGGCAAATGATCATTTCCAGAACTTATTCTTGAACTTCTACATTAACTTCTAAGAGAAAATAGGAAAATTATAAAAATAGATTATATTTGCTTCTTATGGCTTTGCAATCCCTAGGGTCATTGCTGATAACTAGACTGCTAGCTCTAACAGTAAAGGTGAGTGTCTCTAAAACTGAATTTTGTATATTTAGTAGAGCTTCTTTACAGAGATTCCTTAAGGGGAATATCAGTGCAGTAGATTTCATTGCATTCATTGGTCCATTCTAAATGTGTTACTAAAGGGATAAGATCTTAAATCAATTAAGATTAACTTGATAACTTTTTTTTTAATCCCCAAGTTCTTAATGATGGGATCTTAAAACAAAAGTATTAGAATTGGTGTTGTGCTCAGGTTCACTGCAAAGAATAGAAAAATTCAGGAATATGTAAGAAGAAAATAAAAAATAATCCATTATTCTATCACCCAGAGAGAACTACGATTGCCTTTTGGTATGTTTCCTTCCATTTTCTTCCTATGTATACACGTAAACATTTCACAAAGTTAGCATATACTACATGTACTGTATGCTGTCCCCCACCAACATTATGTAAGGGACATTTTCTAGGTCAGTAAATATTCTTTAAAAACATATTTCATGCTGACCATTTTTATGAATCATAATTTATCAATCCAATCTCCTGTTGTTAGACTTTAGGTGGTTTACAAATTTGGCTTTATAATACTTCAACAAGTATCTTTCCTCATTCGTTTGCCCATCCATCTATTTATTCAATCAATTTTTACTGAGTACTATGTACCAGCCTCTGGGTCAGTAGTTGAGGATGTATCATTAATCATAATCCTTCTAATACAGGTAGTTAACATTTATTACCATTACTAACTATGGACCAGGAACATTATTAGTACTAGTATATTAATTATATGAATATGTATTAGTATCATAATCATTCTAATAAGTTAGTATAATAGTATTAACTAATTAAATCCTTATGAGGTAGGTATTATTATCATCCCTATTTTCCAGAGAAGGAAACAGAGGCTTACATAATTGAAGTGACTTGTCCAAAAATCACTCGGTTGGTACTTGGAAGAGCCAGAATTCAAACCCAGGCTGCCTGACTCCAGTCATGCTCTTTTAACCACAGTGGCTACTACGTCAGTAAAAAAGATGCTCCCCTGCCCCTATGGACATGAAACAATTTTAAATGTAATACTCTTTGAGTTATGTTGATTATCTGACTTTTTGATTTGATTCTCTGAGTGTTTTCTTAGGATAAAGTCTAGAGATAGAAATGCTGAGTCAAAGATTATGAATAATCCTAGTGAATAATACTGTGGATAAGGTCCTAAATGGGGGAGGACCCAAGATTACAAGATTATGTATCTATCTATCTATTAATCTATCTATCTATCTATCTATCTATCTATCTATCTATCTATCTGTCATCTATCCATCCATCCATGCATCCATCCTGGCTCTCTGTTGTTGCTCTACCAGCAAGGTAGACAGCAGGAAATAGGTATAGTAATGATTCCGGCCTGGGCAGGCCCCGGAGAAGGTCTGGGCAATGCTCTTCCTATCAAGGCAGAGTCAGTGGGTGGCTGCCCTTCAGAAATGTTTCTCTTGACACTAGAAGATGCAAGATGGCAGAGGAGAGGCAGCATGGAGAGGAAAATCTCATCAAAGAAATGAGTCTAGATCACAAGTGAATGTACAGCCCCTTAAAATGAATATCATCACAAGAAAATGCTCACTAAAAATCACGAGTTCAGTTAAAGACTTTCTTATTTCAGTTAGTATTTAGTATAGCCTTCCTTGCACCTAAACCATAAATTACTCACATAGGGCAAGTGACTATCTGTAAACATTCTTTCTGTTTCTTAAATTCCATACTTCTTCTTAAGTTCCACTCCCCCAAATGGACATCACCTGTTCTTTGCCAGCTTTCTGTGATGTAGTATCATGTAATAGCAAAAACACAGACTTGACTGGCAGCTGAACTAGGCGTAATTCCTGGCTCTGCCGCTAACCTGCTGTGTGGTGTTGGACAATCTTTTTAATTCTCAATTTCTTCCTTTTAAAATAATACAGAGTTGTAACGGCAATCAAATGAAGTGCCATGAGCAGAAAAAAATAACAGCTAACCTGTATTGAGTTCTTATTATAAATATCACAAAATAAGACACTCTTCTGTTTAAAATGCATACATGTACTTATTCCTCAGAATAATCACATGGTAAGCTGGATTCTAGATAGCTCTAGGGCTTTCACCCCTGGTGTTCCTTCTGTGATTATGTTACATGATGTGGCAAAAGGGACTTTGAAGATGTGATTAAGGGACTAATCAGTTGACCTTAAGATAGGAAAATTATGTAGGTGGGCCTGGATATCACAATCATGTAATCACATGAGCCTCTTAGGCTCTTTTTCTTTCTTAGAGAAAAAAGTTTTCTCTGGCTGTTGGCAAGAAAAGAAGTCAGAGAGATTTGAAGCATGAGACAGACTCAAGGCAACTGTTGCTTAGAAGATGGAAGAGGTCACTGAGAAGGAGTCTGGGCAACGTCTCCAAGTGGAGGGTGGGCACCCTGCTGACAACTAACAAGGAAACAGGGACCTCAGACCTATAGCTGCAAGGAACTGGATTCTGTCAACAACTTGTGTTTGAAAGTGGATTCTTCTCAGAGCCTCCAGATGAGAGCCCAGCTGGCTCTATCTTGGTTTTGGCCTTGTGAGATCTGAAGCAGAGAAGCTCCCCAAACTTCTAACCCACAGAACTGCGAGATAATAAATGGGTGTTGTTTTAAGATGCTAAGTTGTGACAGCAATAGAAAAAGAATACAGACCGCATGCAGTAGCTACCTTTATTCTTACGCTCGTTTTGCAGATGAGGAAACTGGAGCACAGAGAAGTAAAGTCACTTGCCTGAAGTCTCACAGCTATTAAATATCAGAAGTGGGATTTAAATTGAGGTAGTCTGTCCCCAGAGCCCACAGCCTAACACGGCGACACAGTGCCTGAGACATTTGTAGGTACTCATTGTGTGTTAGTTTTCTTTTTCTCTTTAGTGTAGCTTAGAGGGCACCTAGCTGCCACAATTCCCGAGTCTGCTGCTGGTGGGGCATCTGGTGCTTCGGCAGTGGGCTTGGGATAAAGATAGTATACTTGCAGCATTAGTCTTCCTCGTGGGAGTAGGTCTTTTTATATTATAACAAACCTGAATATTTCATAGGCTAGAATGCAAAAGATAAAACCAGAGATGTCAAAAAAACTTTGTTTTTGATGATCTCTTTACTACGAAAAATACTTGACTGAAAAAAGTTTGAGAAGCACTGAGCTGATATATTCAAACTAATTTACACCTTTCCTTCTTATTTTATCCCCTAAATTCACAGTGGGTTTGCTGTACCAGCTAGAATTCTGGAAAGAGAATCAGGAAATCTGGACCCAGTTATTCATCACCATCCATCCAACCAGCCATCCGCTATTCATGGAGTCAGACAATAATTTGTAGAGTACACCTATGTGCCTGGAGTGTCTCTAAGACAATGTGACTTGATGACGTAATACAAACTCTTCTAGTTCTGCTTCCTTGCATTTAAAACTAGGTGATATAACAAAACTTTCTCTATTACCAATTGAATGCTTTTACAGTTCTTGTATGTGCTGACCTCCAGATCTGACAAGGTAGGGTAATGTTTCTCAAAGTCCAGCCTGGGTACCACCTGCAGCAGAATCTCCTGGGTGCTTAATAAAAAAAAAAAAGCAGATCCTGAGGTTTCCCCAAATCTTCTGAATCAGAAACACTGGGAGTTGGGGACCAGGACTTCTGGTTTTAAACAAGCTCTCCGGGTTATTCTCATGCACACTTGAAGTTTGAGATGTACAGCTATATGGATGCAAAATAAATACCTAACATAGGTCCTGTGTCCTAAAAATATCTCCCTTGTTAAAAGACAAGCGTTATAGGTTTGGAGAGAAAAACAGGGCCATACGTTTCTGTATCAGCCTCCTGGCCAGGCTCATTCGTCCCCTACCCCACCCCCATCCCAGCCAAGGCTGTGATTCTGGAGCATATCTGGCCCAGACCCTGTGCCGACAAAGTCACCTTTCCTCTTCTGGGGCTTGCTTGTGCCTGGCCCGTTCATTAAGAGGGGTCAAAGTGGACGTGAGCTGGAGGTCCCCCTCCCAGGCTTCGGGAGGCTTTTCCCTTTCCCTGAGGCAGGGTGGGGCTGGCGCAGGCCGCCGGGGTCCCCTGCGGGCAGCTCGCGCCTTGCAGCCGTAACCCGCCGGGTCAGCCGCGACCTGAGACAGCCTTTTCCACTTCCTCCGGCGCGGAGAGGGGAAACTGGGGAAGTGGGGCACCCCGGCCGGCCCCGTAAGCAGACGCTCCCCGGCCCTCGCCTCCCGCTTTCCGGCGGAGCGTCAGGCCTCGGCGAGCGCTGTGGCTGGAGCGGCGGTGCCCGGGGACGGGCCGCCAGTGCCCGCGCCTCGGCGCTCTGCCATCCGGTGCCCTTGTCCGCGCGCGACGCCAGTCCTGCGGCGCGTTGGCCCTCCCGTCACCCCCTCGGCGGGGCCCTTCCCTTTGCTCTGGTGACAGTGACATTCAGCGGGAAAGGCTAGCGCAGACGGCAGCGCCCCGCTCCCGCGGCGCGGGAGGTTGGAGCGGCGGACCCGGCCGCGCGTGCTCGCACCCCGCACTACGGGCGGCGGCGGCAGGGCAGCAGGCGAGCTCGCCCCCGCCCGGCTCGGCTGCCGGCAGCCCCCAGCCCCGGGGCGCGCTGGCCGGCCGGCTGCGGGCTACACCTCGGCGCCTGGGCTCTCGCGCAGGGAAAGGACGGATCCGGCGCCTCGGGAGAGCCCCTGCCTCACTGCTCGTATATGGCAAAGTTTCTCGCCAAGCTCCTGGGCTGCACGTTGCCGAGCAAGGGCGCCTCTCCCATGTGTGAGGTAGGTGGAGGGTGTGTCCCCGCAGCGACGGCAGTCGGCGGCGGCGGGCTAAGCCCTGACCGGGGGCCCTGGACCGTCTCACTTGCCTGGTTTCCACCTGCAGGTCTGGGGTGGGGCGGGGAGGATGGCCAGGGGGAGGCCGGAAACCCGGGAGCCTAAAATCTAGCTCCTCTGGACCTCCGTGAATCTTTTTTTTTTCCTTCCCTAGTTGACAGGCGAGCACGTTTTCTGTCAATCGAGTTTTGCGAGGTGCTCTTTACCTAAAAGGCCAGGAATGTCTGAAAATGAGCGGGATCCCGCAGTCCCTCTTTGCTGCCTACTTTGTTTCTTAGTTTTTCCTTTTCATCTGAAAAACAACAACAACAACAACAACAAAAACAAAAGCAAAACAAAACAAAATAAACCCAGTACGTGCAATCTTCAGGTCAGAAGGCTTCCACCTTGCCACTTCCTCTACTCCCCTCCCCCAGGCACCAGCACACTGCAAACTCCACTGAACTTAACTCATTTCTTCCTTCCGGAGTGAGATCTATTGGGGACGAGAAGGGTTAAAATGAGATTTACCAAATCAGGTGAACAAATCGCAGTTCTGAAGTCAGGTACATCTAACTGCTCACCTGTCTGAGGTGGCAGTGATGCTACTGTAAGCATCTCTGCAAGGAGTCGTTTATGGGAAGGCTGGCTTGCTTCTCCTCCTGGGGCCAGTGGTGGCATAAACTGTCGGCCGCTCAGTAGGGACCGGCGTCACACTGTGCACAGCCCCCCCCCCCCCCACCTCTACAGTGGGAACAGCGTGTGTCCTTTGTCTCTGTCTACTCCTGCCCTCCCTCAACAGGCTGCCTGACAACCAGGCCTGGGCCAGGGGAAGTTGGCTGCGACCTGCGTGGCTCTCCTCACTCAGTCCGAGGCCCCGGCAACTTTCCCTGCCAGCCTCAGGCTGCTTGGGAGCTGCTGCAGCCCTCTGGCCTCAGTTTCCTGACTGGCCAGAGAGAAGCAGAATTTGGTCTCTTCTCTCGTGATGCAGGAGCTTGTCCTTCAACAAGCCAACTCTTCCAGATTCAAGCTCTTAGTCTCTTCCCTGGCTGCTCTTGACTCTATTCTCGCCTCTGGCAGCTGTAGGTATTCTTACCTTCTGAGGTCCTTTGGTCACCTTCCTTTGACTTTGGAGCTCAGGTTGTTCAACCCAGAATCTCTGCTGCGTGACAAGACAGTTTTGAAACAGGGAGGTCCCAATAGTAGGTGATGAAGAGGAGCTGGGAAAATAAGAGCAGACTGGGAGAAACCAGACTGAAATACCTGGGTACTCGGTAGCCCGAAATCTCAAAAGTAATGAAGAGCCCGGAAAAGTAAAGTTTTCCAGGCCTGCAGCTAAAATTAACTGTCTCCTTCGGCATGTGGCATCTCTGCCCACTTGCTTCTCTGTGACATAAATGTTAGGCAGCATTTGGGGGTCGTTCTGGAGACTGGACGTACTCTTTTAAAATTGCTTTTCTCTTTGGTTTTCTCTTCACTTGTATTTGGATTTTCATTCCGAAATTACCAGAACCCATGCCAAGCGATTTCAGTTCTATGTGCTGCCTTTGGCTGTATATTCCTGCCTGTTTTATCCTCCAGCCAATAGATGCCCCACCTTGATTTCTTAGAATAATTGACTCCCAATCGTGGCTGGGAGGAGGGGGCCTCAAAACCTAGTCAGAGACCTATTTAGACAGTTAAGAAAATGAGTGGCTGTTTTGTCTTTGAAGAGCTCTAGGGAGAGGGAATTCCCTCAGTCCTTGGTAACTCCTTGTTTCTTGCTTTGTGTTATTTTCTAACCATCTAGAGGCAGGAGCTACTGTGGCATCTGCTCTCTGCTTTCCACAGGTGATTGATGCAGTGCTGGCTGAATTAACCCCAAACACTTCACCCCAGTATCACTTTTGATCAGTGCTGCTGGAGGAGTTAAGTGATCATCCCTTTCCTACCTGTGGCGGAAAATCTGTGCCCCCGAAGAGATGAATAAGTCAGGAATGTGTTTCGAGGATGCGTTCTTCTCAGGCAACCACCCCTTCAGCACACTCTTAGTCATAAATGAAGAGGCAGTGGTTGAGAGCTCTTGACATCTGGGAGGGAGAGAAATGTGTAAGAAAGAGATTCTTAAGCCTTTCTAAATATTCCTTTTCTAAAAGTGAAAGTAGTGCTAGGATATGAGAAAATTTTAGGCAGCTTTTCGTTTCCACCGAATGCTCTGATCCTAGCTTTGGGGGTTACCTTTCGTTTCAGGGAGATCAAGAGCAGAGATGGATGTTTTCATGATGTGTGGCCTTTGGTTTCATTTTGTTAGGAGGTGGCCAGAATGCAGTTTCTTCCTACACAGGCCAAGTAGGTTTGCACAGAGGAGATTCTGCCTGAAAGAGTACTGAGTCCCGACAGGACCTCCGGTGTGTTTGCGGTTGTCTGACAAGGGAGAATGGGTGACAGGCTATGGAGAACATGGGAGCAAGAATTCACTGTGGTTGAAAAACAATGCCAGTGCATATCCTGCTGTGTCATCTTCAGAGGTTAAGGACAGATGATGTGCATTTGAAACACAGAGTGTCTCCATGATCATTTTGTTAACCTTTTTATTAGTATTTAAGTTTACAAACCAAGTCTTTGAGAAACAATTTTAAAATTTCAAGAAAAAAGCAAAGGATGATAAGTTTACCCCCAGCCACAGCAGCATCCTGAGCACTGGGCTAGATGTTTGGAATAATGTTTGCACTGCATCAAGGCAGAGGTCCCACAGAAAGAGTGGGCTTGCTGTGTATTCTGACGTCTGGAAAGGTAGGACATGCTAAGCACACGGGTAGGTGGTTTCAGACCCAACAGGTCCTACTTATATGTGTCCTGTATGCTTGGATGGATGGATGTCTGGCCCTGACATCCATTCCTTCCCCTTTAATTTCCGACATGTTATGAACCTGCCCCCCACCTCCAGCCTCAGTGTTGCTTTGCTTTGTGCCTCAGGGCTAGTCAGTGATGGGGTCTGGTTCCAGGACAGGAAGTGGCAGGAGAATCAAATAGTCAGAGGTGATGGCTTTCTCTCCTCCCAGAGCCCTCTTCCCTCAGTCTGCAAACGTGCATCTTTAATCCTGCCATCCTACACCATCTAACCTAGTGGGGCACCTTTCAGGAGCCACATCTGTTGGGCAGAACACATCTGGCTCCACAGAAGAGGGCTGTCAGTTCCATGCCACTGTCATGGATGTGGTCTCTAGAATTGTCACACCTCATGTACGTTCTACTTATTTCCACATTCTGTTTTCTGTCTCCACCAGTATTGCTGCCTAACTGTAACTATAGTTTTATTTAAGTTTTTACGTAATACATAATAACTATCATTTATTGCCTACTCTGGGCCAGGCATTGTTCTAAGGGCATAATATACATGATATCAGCTCTCCTCTCAATAGCTTCACAGTTTAGGTGTTAACAACCACGTTTTACAGATGAGAAAATTAAGGTTTAGAGACTTTACGTAATTTGCTTAAGGTCACTCTAGTAATATGTGCTAGAGTGAGGATCTCAAGGTTCCCCTCCCTCCTTCAACTATAGTTACTCAGTACTTAGTTTTTTTGCTTTGTTTTATTTTTTGTTTTCTACCTCGGCTTCATTTCTAGATATACTCTTTCTCTTTAGAAGTAGGAAAGGCAAACCCTCATTCCTCCACATTCTTTCTTTCATTCTTTCACTCCCATTATGTTACCATTGGGATGGCATGAGTACCTTACTCCTGGAAATGTTCAATCCAAGGCTGATTGAACTCAGAAGAATTGTTAAGGGAAAGATTCAAGTTCAATCGCCATGACGCTTTACAGATAGCATCCATTTATGGAGCATTTCCTGTACGTTGTCCTGTCTTATTCCCCTATAATATTACGAGGGAAGTCGTGTTGTCTCCCCTGTTTCAGAAGTGAGGAAGCCAAATCTGAGTCATTACATGAATTGTCCAAGGTCGCTTACCTACTGAGGGTCTAATCTGGGAGGTAAACCCTGGATTCTGATTCCACATGCTTTGCCAGCCAGCTGTACTGTTTTACCTAATCTTTTCCTGGCCTCTGATCTCTGTCTCATCCACTTTGTCTTTTGGACTATTGCCAAAGTCATCTTCCTTAATAGCCCAGCTCAACACAGTGCCCATCTGTATACCCCAAATTCTTTGGTGGATCACCACTGCAAGCAGATTCGTCATGGTATGCAATTCCTCTCAATAGTGTGTTCCTACCTAATTTCCTTGTTCAGTCATACCTTCTTCCTATTATCTTTCTACTATTCCAACAACTTTAGTCTATTCCCGTTTCTTGACCATATCTTCTCACCTCCAAGCTGTTCCTCTGCCTGGAATATTCTTCCCTTAATATCCACCTATTGAAGTTTCCCCTTTCTTCAAGGTCCAGCTCCACTCTCACTCCAGATCCACCTCTTGGGCAACATCTAGCCCTCTACACGGGCCCACTGAATGTTGTTTGTGCTTGTTTCTCTGTGAGACCTTGGACAACTTTCTCTTGTAACTTCTTTCAGTTTTCTGTCTTCAGTGGGGCTAACAGCAGTGCTGAATGCAGGGTGGTGAGGGTCAAATGAGTTAATGCCTGGAAAGTACTTAGAATAGTGCTCAATACATGGTGATTGCTGAGGTTCTTGCCTGTGTGTCTCTGACCTCTTCAGCCTTTAGAACTAAGTACTTTTTCCTTCCACAGCATCTAGCAGAGGATTTTGCACACAGTTTTGCACCAAATAAATGTCTGATGGGTTGAATTGATCTTTTAACCTTGAAGGTTCATGATTTTCTTTGCCCTTAAATTATTTGTTGATTATCTGAAGTTCAGATTTAACCAGCATCCTGGGTTTTTATTTGCTAAATCTGGCAACCCTGTCTAGAGTCCAATCTTATTCAATTGTGGAAGACTTTTCCCCATCATTCCCTCTTTAAAGCCCGTTCTGTGTCAGAGATCCTGTCCCAGGCCAACAGTGCCACCTATATGGAATTCCAGCTGGGCAACTGTCTGTCCCCACTGCCTCCCTAGCATGGAAATGTTGGAGTGAGGAAGCTTTCTACTGCAAGTGCCAGGGCTGTGACTGGGAGAGGTGTATTACTGGCATTCTGTTTATTCATTCTTCATGTGTTCACTGGGTCATTCAATCATTCATTCATTTAACAAATGTTAAAATGCCTGCTTTGTGCTGGATGCCCCGTGGAAGCCTTGCTAAGAGACACTCAAACTGTTTTGACTGTGACCCACAGTCAGAAATATATTTTACATAGCAATCCTGAATGCACATAGCTATTTATACCTATAACACTGAAGTTAAATTTCAAGAATAATACTTTTCCTTATGACAGGGATGTACTCTGATCTTTACAATTTTGTTCTTTCCTTTCCATTACATTTATTACATTCTATTAAGAATTAAACTGGGAAGGACTCACTGAATCGATTTCATGAGTTGTGACTCATAGTTTGAGAAGCGCTGCTATGGAGGATGGTAAGGTTCTATTTTTATAGAACAATTAGTATTACTTCATTATCCCAGTACTATACTTACACCTTATTACACTATACATTAGCAGATTTTTGTGGCCTATCTTGGGAAGCCAGTCACCGTGCATAATATTATTTTTGGGGAGAAAATGTTTTCTGAGTTCCAAACAATTAACTTACCGATTGACTTTTGATGAATATCCTGCCTGTAAATGCAGGTGAAAGGTTTGGTATGTTACCTGATCAAACCATGACATGGTTTTTTATTTTGAACACTGTACTCAAATTTTAATTTATTTTAATTTATTTCTCTCTTTGCATCCACTAACAACAAATGTGTTTCACTGGTTGGATTGACTCCCCAGGCTGCATTTTATGGATCTTTCTAGTTATATATTTTAATTGACTCCATCCCTTTTCTCTTGAAGGAAGTTGTACTTTGAAGCAGTTTTTTTCCCCTCTAATTTGCCTGGTGAAGATCTTGATTTCATCCATTACAATGAGCTCCTTTGTCCGTTTAAATGAATCTTGCACACTCTCATCCACTTGGTCATTCTGATCGCTTCAAGCATCTAAAGGAAGAACCATGGGGTCTGGCTGTTTTGAAGGCCAGTAGCTTGGATGAGTGTGGCTATAGCTTCAGTGATTGGAGGTTGGTAGATGATCATAAAGGAGAAGTTTACTTTGAGAATAATAGCTCCTGTTGCCACAGCTGTGATTTCTGTGAGGGTCATTTGAATTTTAAGCTAATGGATACTGAGTCTGTCCTGTAAATTCACCATTCAGTTGGTTTGAGGGCCAATTGGATGGCTGTACCACATCTGAGCCATTGTATACACACAGACAACTCTACTTACCTTTTGTGTTAGCTGCTTTTAAACTCTGCATGTGGTCCTAAATGCATGCATTTCATTTATAGGAATATTTGGTCCCATTATGATTACATCTGTCTAATGGCTTCTTGCTGAGAAACCGTTACATGATTTTTTTCCCTTTTGTATTTTGATAAGGAAAGGCTGGTGTTTCACATCTGTTAAATTACCAGTGCTGGTTGCGTGTCATAGGGAGCATGGATAGGAGCTTAACTCTTTGATTTACTTCCTTTTGCTTAGGTCTTCTCAATTTGTCATGATGTTCTTATATATTATGTATTTCTACTTTCTGAATCTTTGATAAGATACAATAGGTCTAGTAGTGATGTTTATATTAGGGAAGTTCTACCTACTTAGATTTGCTTATTGAAGTGGCCAATAAATAAAAGCATAACTTTAATTTGAATTTTGTGATGAGTAAGGACTGTGCTTCCCACCCTTGGAGAGTCTTACATGTGTTCTAGGCCTATTTCTCCAAGTATCTATAATATATTAACAGTATTCTCATGTCCCTTTCAAACCTCTACATTTTCAAACCAAAATGAAGGACTTATCATCCTCCCTGCTGCCCACCTGAAACCCACTTTTCCTTTCCAACTCTGTCGTCAGCCAAAAGCACCGCATGTCTTCTTCTTACCCAGCGTAGCACTTTGGTGTCACCTTGCTTACTCTCTTTTCTTTTTCCTTCATGTGAACAGTCTGCCAGTGACTCCTGCAGATTTTCTCTTAGATTTATACCTTTCTTTTTATCCCTACTAGTCATCATCCACTGATCTGACATTTATTGAGTATATGCTGTGACCAAGGACTAGTGGGGTCTGTAAGGGATTTTTTAAAAAAATATATATTTATTTATTTCGCTGCTCCGGGTCTTAGTTGTGGCATGTGGGATCTTCGTTGCCACGTGCAAGATCTTTTTAGTTGAGGCATGCGGGATCTTTTAGTTGTGGCATGCGGGCTTAGTTGCAGCATGTGGGATCTAGTTCCCTGACCAGGGATCGAACCCTGTCTCCCTGCATTGGTCGTGTGGAGTCTTAACCACTGGACCACCTGGGAAGTCCCTGTAGGGGATTTCAAGATAAGCCACTAATTGGTTTGCTCCCCTGAAGTCTCCCTCCTCTCCACTTTTCCTGAATATGCAGCTGGTATACCAGGGTGCCTTTTCATTGTCTCTTTCCTACAGAAGAGTCTACATGACCTTCTACTTCCAAAGGCTCAAGTCTCTAAATTCCGCCTAGGTTATTTGTAAGGTATTCAGTTAAGTGTCTCACTCTGCCTACCCAACTTTACTTCCTGCCACTGATTTCCTTCAGGGATCCTCACATGTCAAATACAAATTCTTGCCCTGTGCCTTTGTTTATGCTCTTTGTCTATCCTGCAATATGACGACCTATCCTCATTCTTCCATTCTTCCTACCTAAACACTATCTAATTTTCAGAGCCATAGTAAAGACCCAGTCTTTCATGGAGCTTTAACCAAACAAAGCAAAGAGGCTAAGCGTACACAGGCTGGCAAGTCAAATACTTGACTTCCAGTCCTGGCTCCCCTGCTTCTTAACTATATGACCTTTTCAAAAAAAATTTTTATTGAAATATAGTTGATTTACAATGTTGAGCTAGTTTCAGGTGTACAGCAAAGTGATTCAGTGATTCCGTGACACATATATAAGAATATATATATTCTTTTTTAGATTCTTTTCCATTATAGGGTATTACAAAATATTGAGTATATTTCCTTGCACTGTACAGTTGGTCCTTGTTGGTTATCTATTTTATATATAGTGGTCTGTATATTTTAATCCCAAACTCCTAATTTATCCCTCCCCCTCTTTGCCCTTTGATAACCATTAGTTTGCTTCTATGTCTGTGAGTCTATTTCTGTTTTGTAAATAAGTTCATTTGTGTCATTTTTTTAGATTCCACATATAAGTGATATTATATAATATTTGTCTTTGTCTGACCTACTTCACTTAGTATGATCATCTATAGGCCCAGCCATGTTGCTGCAAATGGCATTGTTTCATTCTTGTTTATGGATGAGTAATATTACATTGTGTATGTGATTTTAATTAAGTAAATTACTTCCTTGTGTCTCACTTTTATTTTCTGTAAAATTAAAATAATAGTACCTATCTTATTGAGTTGTTATGAGGATTAAATAAGATAATTCAAATAAAATACTTAGCATAGTATCTGGCATGCAGTAATTAACACATAGTAAATAATAATAATAATAGTTATTATAACATATATTCTCACCTTGATCCCCATACCCTGAGTATTCCCTCTTCTTTGACTATCTTACGACACATCTTATGCTTTTCTGAATTCTCCACAGTGCTGAGCACAACATAGGTGCTCAATCAATGCTTAGCAATTTTGAAAACATGCCACATGCTGTTTTATCAAAATCTGGGAACCAGTTTATTTCTGGATATGTTTAATTGTATTTCGTGGAAATGTGACAGCCATTGTCCTTTAGTGACTTTGTCCCCCAATCTATGGGATGTGTGTTGATGCTAACTTAGGCTGCAGTTGTATGAATGATGATCATGTATTTTTACATGCAACTGTGACAGAAGCAGTACTTGAAAAATGTGCCAATTGTAAATGCCATTTAAATGAAATTCAACCATAGATTGCAATGTAATTAAACACAGGGTAATTTTAAGTTTTCAATTGGTTTGCAAAACATGTATCCTCAACATAGGTCAAGTGAAGCAAAACCATGCCATAAGTCAAGATTTTATTCATCAGACTTTTATATTCCATGCTGTTGGTGGAGAATTCTGGCTTAAAGTCAGGTTAGATTATTCCAAAATTAATGTGCTCCAAAGGACACTTACCCAGTGGGCTTCCTCATCACATTTCCAGTGGGAAAGAGGGAGTAATGATGCCCTGCTTCCCTGGAAAACTCTGTTGGATGGCTTAAAGCATGGGAATTTACTTTCATGGAGATTATCTGAATGTGGTTAAAGTCAAGTGAGGGTACCTACAGAGAGGCACATGGGGCTGAAAACTAAAGAGTGGCAGCATTATGAATTGCAAAGAACCTGCACCCGGAGTCTTAAGATCTGGATTCCGAGGCTGGCGCATCTCCTCACTGGCTGAGTGCAACTGGAGGAAATCTCCTTACCTCTCTGACTGTCAGTTTTCATAGCTCTAAAATGGAAGTATCAATATTCGATTTGCTTTGTTCACAGAAATGATGTGAGGCTCTAGTGTGGTAATAGATGTGAAAGTCCTTTATGAAATGTCAAGCATTATACAAATGTGAATTGCCATCACCGGTACTGTAACAAAGAGGATGGAACCATAAGGTGTATACTTGGCATGCCGGACATGCAGGAACCTGCTGGCAAGTGGACTGTTGGGGATGGTAAGAATGGTAAAGAATAGAAATGCTTCTGTTTGAAAGGTCGAGAAAGAAATATGAAGCAGTCATAATTTACAACTAGAGCTTTAACCCTTGTGCAATAGGCCCTGGAATCTCTTTGTATCCAGAGGTTTACTTCGGGAATAATGCACTTTTTGAGTAAACTTGAGCTAGGTTTATGAAGAAAATTCTATCAACATAGGGGGAGGAATGTAGATATCAGTGACAGAAGGCAAATTGCAAGGAGGGACTGTTGGACCAGACTCAGAAAGAGGGTCTGAGAGTATAGGACTACAGATGGAAGAAACATAGTGGCTGCTGTTTGAACTTGCCCCCTACTCCTTTTGTCCCCTGAGTCTAGCTACCCTGTGCCAGAAAAAAGAGCCTGACATACGACAACCTAAGCAGTCTTGCTGTCGGGCCAATTCAGAGAGCAGAATTCAGAGGAGGGAGCCTTTTCAATGCAAGGGGAGCACTGATAGTCTGGCAGAGGGGCAGTGAGTAGTTTGTGGCAGGAACAGTACAGACATACAGGCAACCTGGAGCCAGCATGGTCCAATGGCTCCCTGGACTGGTTTGAGAGCTCACATGATGTAATTTCCCCCAGAGGACACCTACCGATACCAAAGGATGAAAGGATCCTTGCAAGAGAATCTGACGTGCTCAGGGTGGGGTTGGGGTTACATGGCTAGCAAAATTTGGGTATAAGTGATAAGGTGACTTCATTTGTAACCACATTTGGGTACACAAAACTGGCCCAAATAATCTTGTCAATTTCCTTCTTTCCTCTTCCATTCTTGAATCAGGGTAGGCCTTTTGCGAAATTGAATCCCCCAAGCCATTTTTTTTTGGCCCAACAAGCTTATTCTTGATGTTTATTTTAATCAAATTTCATATGTGTTAACATGTATGGTGTGTCTGTTAAGAGAAAATGGGGTGGTGTGGGAGAGCTCAGATGCACATACAGAGCCCCACACAGACAGAGAGACACAGACACACAGTGATTTATTTGCTCCTGGAATGGCCAAGATGATTAAACAACATCATGATCAGTGGTTAAAATGAATCCAGAAATGTCTCTGATTTTATTTACCAGCTTTGCTCCAAAACCTTAAATGTGCTTATGTACGTGAGGCCAAGCTCATGGGACATTTCTCAGGGGTTAACAAACTGAACTTCCTCTCCTTTTGAGTTTCTCTTTTGCCTCCTTCCTCTCCTCAGGCTTAGGGAAGTCCTTTCTGAGAATCTGTGACATAGCTGTGTGCAATTTTCATTTTTTCCATCTCACTCTGCAAATAGAAACTGATTTCATTCTTGCTCATGTATAAAGAAATAGTGCATCTGATTTCACAGGCCAGAAAGAAGTGATTGGAAAGCATCCAGCCAGGCCTAGGGAAGCCCCTAAAATTATCCTCTACCTTATGGACTGTCCAGATTGTTCGTATGTGTGGCTGGGGAAGATGGGGGCAGGGAAGAGGGATTTGGGAAATAGAATTTTCTTGTGCCCAGATGCTATGAGTGAGTCAGATGGCTGAGTGAGTACCCTGATGCCTACTGTGATTTTTAGGAGTCCATTTGCTCAGTGCCAGGTTTGGATGTCCAAGCAGCTGGGTGGAACCTCTGGGGTTCCTAGCTAAGGGAGCTCCCGCTCTCTGCACGTGTGGACTTCCCCTATGTGTGAATACTTCCTGCATAAATAGAGAGACTTCTCTTGGCTTACCTTGAGTTACATCTTTGATTTGGAATTGCTGCGGGTTAGAATGACTAAGAAATATTCCCTCACTTAGCAGAGTTGATGGACCAGAGACAATAATAACAGTCCTTTAGAATTCACCAAAACAGGAGGACCTTCAAGATAGCGGAGGAGTAATACGTGGAGATCACCTTCCTCCCCACAAATACATCAGAAATACATCTGCATGTGGAACAACTCCTACAGAACACCTACTGAACGCTGGCAGAAGACCTCAGACCCCCCAAAAGGCAAGAAACTCCCCACGTACCTGGGTAGGGCAAGAGAAAAAAGAATAAACAGAGACAAAAGAATAGGGACGGGACCTGCACCAGTGGGAGGGAGCTGTGAAGGAGGAAAGGTTTCCACACACTAGAAGCCCCTTCGCTGGCGAAGACTGCGGGTGGCAGAGGGGGGAAGCTTCGGAGCCACGGAGGAGAGCACAGCAACAGGGGTGCGAAGGGCAAAGTGGAGAGATTCCCACACAGAGGATCGGTGCCGACCGGCACTCACCAGCCCGAGAGGCTTGTCTGCTGCCTCACCAGGGCAGGCGGGGCTGGGAGCTGAGGCTCGGGCTTCGGTCGGAGAACAGGGAGAGGACTGGGGTTGGTGGTGTGAACACAGCCTGCAGGGGTTAGTGCACCACGGCTAGCTGGGAGGGAGTCCTGGAAAACCTCTGAAGCGGCCAAAGAGACGAGACCATTGTTTCGGGGTGCGCGAGGAGAGGGGATTCAGAGCACGACCTAAACGAGCTCCGGAGACGGGTGCGAGCCGCGGCTAAAAGCGCGGACCCCAGAGACGGGCATGAGACGCTAAGGCTGCTGCTGCCGCCACCAAGAAGCCTGTGTGCGAGCACAGGTCACTCTCCACACCTCCCCTCCCGGGAGCCTGTGCAGCCTGCCACTGCCAGGGTCCCGGGATCCAGGGACAACTCCCCCGGGAGAACGCACGGCACGCCTCAGGCTGTTGCAATGTCACACTGGCCTCTGCCGCCGCAGGCTCGCCCCGCATCCGTACTCCTCCCTCCCCCTGACTTGAGTGAGCCACAGCCCCCGAATCAGTGGCTCCTTTAACGCTGTCCTGTCTGAGCGAAGAACAGACGCCCTCAGGCAACCTACACGCAGAGGCAGGTCCAAATCCAGAGCTGAACCCCGGGAGCTGTGTGAACAAAGAAGAGAAAGGGAAATCTCTCTCAGCAGCCTCAGGAGCAGCGGATTAAGTCTCCACAATCAACTTGATGTACCCTGCATCTGTGGAATACCTGAATAGACAACGACTCATCCCAAACTGAGGAGGTGGACTTTGGGAGCAAAGGTAGACTTGGGATTTGCCATATGTGACTGACGACTTTCTGATTTTTATGTTTATCTTAGTATAGTTTTTTTTTTGTTTTTTGGTGGGACACGGGCCACTCACTGTTGTGGCTGCTCCCGTTACGGAGCACAGGCCCTGGATGCGCAGGCTCAGCGGCCATGGCTCACGGGCCTAGCCACTCTGCGGCATGTGGGATCTTCCCGGACCGGGGCACGAACCAATATCCCCTGCATCGGCAGGCGGACTCTCAACCACTGCGCCACCAGGGAAGCCCCATATCTTAGTATAGTTTTTAGCGCTTATTATCATTGGTGGATTTGTTTATTGGTTTCATTGCTCTCTTCCTTTTTTTCTTTTAATATTTTTATTTTAATAATATATTTTAAATTTTTTATTTTAATAACTTTTATTTTATTTATTTTTATTTTTTCTTTCTTTTTTTTTCTCCCTTTTCTTCTGAGCCGTGTGGCTGACAGGGACTTGGTTCTCTCGCCAGGTGTCAGGCCTGAGCCTCTGAGGTGGGAGAGTGGAGTTCAGGACATTGGTCCACCAGAGACCTCCTGGCCCCACGTAATATCAATCGGCGAGAGCTCTCCCAGAGATCTTCGTCTCAACGATAAGATCCAGCTCCATTGAACGACCAGCAAGCTCCAGTGCTGGACACCCTAGTCCAAACAACTAGCAACACAGGAACACAACCCCACCCATTAGCACAGAGGCTGCCTAAAATCATAATAAGGTCACAGACACCCCCAAACAAACCAGCAGACACGGTCCTGCCCACCAGAAAGACAAGATCCAGCATCATCCACCAGAACACAGGCAGTAGTCCCCTCCACCAGGAAGCCTACACAACCCACTGAACCAACCTTAGCCACTGGGGACAGACACCGAAAACAATGGGAACTACGAACCTGCAGCCTGCAAAAAGGAGACCCCAAACACAGTAAGTTAAGCAAAATGAGAAGACAGAGAAATACATAGCAGATGAAGGAGCAAAGTAAAAACCCACCAGACCAAACAAATGAAGAGGAAATAGGCAGTCTACCTGAAAAAGAATTCAGAGTAATGATAGTAAAGATGATCCAAAATCTTGGAAATAGAATGGAGAAAATACAAGAAACGTTTAACAAGGACCTAGAAGAACTAAAGAGCAAAAAACAATGATGAACAACACAATAAATGAAATTAAAAATTCTCTAGAAGGAATCAATAGCAGAATAACTGAGGCAGAAGAACGGATAAGTGACCTGGAAGATAAAATAGTGGAAATAATTACCATAGAGCAGAATAAAGAAAAAATGAAAAGAATTGAGGACAATCTCAGAGACTTCTGGGACAACATTAAATGCACCAACATTCGAATTATAGGGGTCCCAGAAGAAGAGAAAAAAAAAAAGGGACTGAGAAATTATTTGAAGAGATTATAGTTGAAAACTTCGTTAATATGGGTAAGGAAATAGTCAGTCAAGGCCAGGAATTTCAGAGAGTCCCACACAGGATAAATCCAAGGAGAAACAGGCCAAGACACATGTTAACCAACTATCAAAAATTAAATACAAAGAAAAATATTAAAAGTAAGAAGGGAAAAGACAACAATTAACATACAAGGGAATCCCCATAAGTTTAACAGCTGATCTTTCAGCAGAAACTCTACAAGCCAGAAGGGAGTGGCAGGACATATTTAAAGTGATGGAAGGGAAAAACCTGCAACCAAGATTACTCTACCCAGCAAGGATCTCATTCAGATTCGATGGAGAAATGAAAACGTTTACAGACAAGCAAAAGCTAGGAGAATTCAGCACCACCAAGCCAGCTCTACAATAAATGCTAAAGGAACTTCTCTAGGCAGGAAACACAAGAGAAGGAAAAGACCTACAATAACGAACCCAAAACAATTAAGAAAATGGTGATAGGAACATACATATTGATAACTACCTTAAATGTAAATGGATTAAATGTTCCAACCAAAAGACATGGACTGCCTGAATGGATACAAAAACAAGACCCATATATATGCTGTCTATAAGAGATCCACTTCAGACCTAGGGACACATACAGACTGAAAGTGAGGGGATGGAAAAAGATATTCCATGCAAATGGACATTAAAAGAAAGCTGGAGTAGCAATTCTCATATCAAACAAAATAGATTTTAAAACAAAGACTGTTACAAGAGACAAAGAAGGACACTACATAATGATCAAGGGATCAATCCAAGAAGAATATATAACGATTATAAATATATATGCACCCAACACAGGAACACCTCAATATATAAGGAACGTGCTAACAGCCATAAAAGCAGAAATCGACAGTCACACAATCATAGTAGGGGACTTTAACACCCCACTTTCACCAATGGACAGATCATCCAAAATGAAAATAAATAAGGAAACACAAGCTTTAAATGATACATTAAACAAGATGGACTTAATTGATATTTATAGGACATTCCATCCAAAAACAACACAATACGCTTTCTTCTCACGTGCTCATGGAACATTCTCTAGGATAGATCATATCTTGGGTCACCTATCAAGCCTTTTTAATTTAAGAAAATTGAAATCATATCAAGTATCTTTTCTGACAACAATGCTATGAGAGTAGACATCAATTACAGGATAAAATCTTTAAAAAATACAAACATGTGGAGGCTAAACAATACACTACTAAATAACCAAGAAATCATTAAAGAAATCAAATAGGAAATCAAAAAATACCTAGAAACAAATGACAATGAAAACACGATGACCCAAAATCTATAGGGTGCACCAAAAGCAGTTCTAACAGGGAAGTTCATAGCAATACATTCCTACCTCAAGAAGCAAGCAACATCTCAAATAAACAACCTGAACTTACACCTAAAGCAATTAGAGAAAGAAGAACAAAAAACTCCCAAAGTTAGCAGAAGGAAAGAAATCATAAAGATCAGATCAGAAATAAATGAAAAAGAAATGAAGAAAACAATAGCAAAGATCAATAAAACTAAAAGCTGGTTCTTTGAGAAGATAAACAAAATTGATAAACCATTAGCCAGTCTCATCAAGAAAAAAAGGGAGAAGACTCAAATCAATAGAGTTAGAAATGAAAAAGGAGAAGTAGCAACTGACACTGCAGAAATACAAAGGATCATGAGAGATTACTACAAGCAACTCTATGCCAATAAAATGGACAACCTGGGAGAAATGGACAAATTCTTAGAAAAGCACAACCTTCCAAGACTGAACCAGGAAAAGATAGAAAATATAAACAGACCAATCACAAGCACTGAAATTGAGACTGTGATTAAAAATGTTCCAACAAACAAAAGTCCAGGACCAGATGGCTTCACAGGTGAATTCTATCAAACACTTAGAGAAGAACTAACACCTATCCTTCTCAAACTCTTCCAAAATATAGCAGAGGGAGGAACACTCCCAAACTCATTCTACGAGGCCACCATCATCCTGATACCAGAACTAGACAAAGATGCCACAAAGAAAGAAAACTATAAGCCAATATCACTGATGAACATAGATGCAAAAATCCTCAACAAAATACTACTAACAGCACATTAAAAGGATCATACACCATGATCAAGTGGGGTTTATCCCAAGAATGCAAGGATTCTTCAATATATGCAAATCAATCAATGTGACACACCATATTAACAAACTGAAGGAGAAAAACCATATGATCTTCTCAATAGATGCAGAAAATGCTTCCCACAAAATTTAACACCAATTTATGATAAAAACCCTCCAGAAAGTAGGTATAGAGGGAACTTACCTCAACATAATAAAGGCCATATATGACAAACCCACAGCCGACATCGTTCTCAATGGTAAAAAACTGAAACCATTTCCTCTAAGATCAGGAACAAGGCAAGGTTGTCCACCACTATTATTCAACATAGTTTTGGAAGTTTTAGCCACAGCAATCAGAGAAGAAAAAGAAATAAAAGGAATCCATATTGGAAAAGAAGAAGTAAAACTGTCACCATTTGCAGATGACATGATACTATACATAGAGATTCCTAAAGATGCTACCAGAAAACTACTAGAGCTAATCAATGAATTTGGTAAAATAGCAGGATACAAAATTAATGCACAGAAATCTCTTGCATTCCTATACACTAATGATGCAAAATCTGAAAGTGAAATCAGGAAAACACTCCCATTTACCATTGCAACAAAAAGAATAAAATATCTAGGAATAAACCTACCTAAGGAGACAAAAGACCTGTATGCAGAAAATTATAAGACACTGATGAAAGAAATTAAAGATGATACAAACAGATGGAGAGATATACCATGTTCTTGGATTGGAAGAATGAACATTGTGAAAGTGACTATACTACCCAAAGCAATATACAGATTCAATGCAATCCCTATCACACTACCAATGGCATTTTTTTATGGAACTAGAACAAAAAATCTTAAAATTTGTATGGAAACACAAAAGACCCCGAATAGCCAAAACAATCTTGAGAAAGAAAAATGGAGCTGGAGGAATGAGGCTCCCCATCTTCAGACTATACTACAAAGCTACAGTAGTCAAGACAGTATGGCACTGGCACAAAAACAGAAATATAGATCAATGGAACAGGATAGAAAACCCAGAGATAAACCCATGCATATATGGTCACCTTATCTTTTTTTTTTTTTTTTTTTTTGCGGTATGCTGGCCTCTCACTGTTGTGACCTCTCCTGTTGCAGAGCACAGGCTCCAGATGCGCAGGCTTAGCAGCCATGGCTCATGGGCCCAGCCGCTCCATGGAATGTGGTATCTTCCCGGACTGGGGCATGAACCTGTGTCCCCTGCATCAGCAGGTGGACTCTCAAGCACTGCGCCACCAGGGAAGCCCGGTCACCTTATCTTTGATAAAGGATGCGAGAATATACAATCGAGAAAGCAGAGCCTCTTCAATAAGTGGTGCTAGGAAAACTGGACAGCTACATGTAAATGAATGAAATTAGAACACTCCCTAACACCATACACAAATAAAACCCTCAAAATAGATTAGAGACCTAAATGTAAGGCCAGACACTATCAAACTCTTAGAGGAAAACTTAGGCAGAACACTACATGACATAAATCCAAGCAAGATCCTTTTTGACCCAATTCCTAGAGAAATGGGAAAAGAAAAGTAAAGAAATGGGACCTAACGAAAGTTAAAAGTTTTTGCATAGCACAGGAAACCATGAATAAGACAAAAAGACAACCCTCAGAATAGGAGAAAATATTTGCAAATGAAGCAACTGGCAAAGAATTAATCTCCAAAATATACAAGCAGCTCATGCAGCTCAATATCAAAAAAACAAACAACCCAATCCAAAAATGGGCAGAAGACCTAAATAGACATGTCTCCAAAGAAGATACACAGATTGCCAACAAACCCATGAAAGGATGCTCAACATCACTAATCATTAGAGAAATGCAAATCAAAACTACAATGAGCTATCACCTCCCATGAGTCAGAACGGCCATCATCAAAAAATCTACAAACAATAAATGCTGAAGAGGGTGTGGAGAAACGGGAACCCTCTTGCACTGTTGGTGGGAATGTAAATTGATACAGCCACTGTGGAGAACAGTATGGAGGTTCCTCAAAAAATTAAAAATAGAACTACCATATGACCCAGCAATCCCACTACTGGGCATATACCCTGAGAAAACCATAATTCAAAAAGAGTCATGTACCACAATGTTCATTGCAGCTCTATTTACAATAGCCAGGACATGGAAACAACCTAAGTGTCAATTCACAGATGAATGGATAAAGAAGATGTGGCATATATATACAATGGAATATTACTCAGCCATAAAAAGAAATGAAATTGAGTTATTTGTAGCGAGGTGGATGGACCTAGAGACTGTCATACAGAGAGAAGTAAGTTAGAAAGAGAAAAATAGCGTATTCTAACACATATATATATGGAATCTAAAAAAAAAAATTGGTTCTGACGAACGTAGGGGCAGTACAGGAATAAAGACGCAGACATAGAACATGGACTTGAGGACACGGGTAGGGGGAAGGGTAAGCTGGGATGCAATGAGTGAGTAGCATTGACATATATACAGTACCAAATGTAAAATAGATAGCTAGTTGGAAGCAGCCGCATAGCACAGGGAGATCAGCTCCGTGATTTTTGTCCACCTGGAGGGGTGGCATAGGGAGGGTGGAAGGGAGACGCAAAAGGGAGGAGATATGGGGATGTATATATATATGTATAGCTGATTCAGTTTGTTATACAGCAGAAACACACCATTGTAAACCAGTTATACTCCAATAAAGACCTTAAAAATAGAATAAAGATTATCTGAATGTTAAATACATGTCAGGATTTGGAAGGGATCCAGCCCATTTCGTTCATTCAGTAGACAGTAGTTTGTACTCATGACACCATTAAAGAAGCTTCAGGCAAAGACAGGACTAGTGTAACTCTATGAGAATCTAGCCTTCTTAGAGGGAAGAGGATTGTGTTAGATCTATTTCCCTTTGCATGTTTAGTTCTTGATCTTTCTCCAGTGTGTACTCCAGGAAATCAACCTGTATGAAATACAACCCCAGAGTTCTCTTGGCCTCAGCATCTATTTGAGTTTGGCCAGTGGGGAGCATTGCTTAGAAATTAGAGGGAGTGGACATTGTGAGGGCAAGATTTTTATTACCCTGACTCTCCATTTGCAAGGTCACGTTGAGCTGGTTGTGTCCCTGTATCTAAGATCAGAGCTACTGTAAGATGGTCCTCTCCACATAGCCTGTCTGTCTCTAGTTTCCTGCAACTCTCCCTTTTCTTGCTACTTTAAGGGGGGTAACTGGGTATGTTACTAGTCCCAAGACATTGTACCATGCCTTGTGGTTTTTCTTACACCCTTCTTGCATCTCTGTAAAATTTTACTTAACTCTCCTTAAATTACCCTATTTGAGTATGTCATCTGTTTTCTACAAGAACCCTGAATGATAGAGGAACAATAACAACTTCCTCTTGAAAGGTCAAAGTGACGGTCTGAATTACTCGTTTGTAAAAAATTCTGCCAATTCATAGAAATGGTCTGTAGCTTTCTACATATTCAGGTAAAAATGGGTGAATTCACAAGAATGACATATAAAGACGTGGCTTGTGTTGGTTGTGACTGTAGTTATATGGAATGTCATTTGGGTCGAATGAGATGTTATTAGAGCTTCAGTAAATGCCAGAGTCTTAAAACAGTAGAGCCTTTAGAGATGGAGTGGGAAGCTGAATGCATTGCATCACAGCTTCTCAACTTGCAGGTGAGAAATCTGAAGTGACAAGAAGTTAGATGAGTTGCCCAAGATTAGCTGATTAGTATGTGGCAAAGCTGGGTCTTGAACCATCCTTTGTGACTGTAAGGCTAGTGGTTGTTTTACTGCTCCAAATTGTGGAAAACAGTTAAATTTAGTTTCCATTAAGCGGAATACATAGATTTGACTTCAATTGGTCAGCTTGTAATGAGCTAGAAGTGTACTTGAGCATAGTGTTGTGGGTTTTGATTTGTTTTTAAACAGGAAATTAAGTGCAAGTGAAGAATTTCAGTTTGCAATAATTCATCTGTCATATCAGTTCAGCTAAATAGAACAATGTTATGAAGATGTTAATACTGTTTTAGAATTGGTCTATTCATAAAGGAATTTTTTTGCTGTATAGTACTTTTAGTTTCAGAAACTATAATTTATACTTGTGTTGAGTGATGGATTATAAAAATGCTCAGAAAACAATCCTAATCTTTGCATGTAATTCATTATTAAAAGAGTTTGGGGGGAGCTTGGTCTCTCATACACTGTCATACAATAGAAAAATGTTTGATTTTCTACTGTGTATGTGGTGTGTGTACCCTGAGAATTGCTGTAGTTGTTATATGGAAGGTATCAATGTTTCTCCTCTTAAGATAACACCCTAATGCTGTTACATGGGATAGAGATTATGTCCCAACTGGAAAACAACCAGGATAAAATATCCTGTGTCAGTCAACTGTTAGGAAGACCTGCAAGATAACCCCTTCAGTTAAAGTGTAAGCCCCTTATGTCAAATGTGAAAACTTATATTTCTTTCATAGTCTCTTCTACCTCTTTGCATAGTGGACAGGGAAAATGATAATTACTTAGTAAATATTTGGTAAATAAAATCATGATAGATGTTTTTGTAGTATTTCAGGAATAAGAAAGGGAGTTCAGTCTAGTCTGTTGTTTTATCCAGTTCATAATTGCTAGGCTAGATGGCTCACACAGTGGGAGTATTACTTTGCTATACATTGTGTGTGAGTATGGTGATGGTTTTTTTTTTTTTCTATTTAGGTTTGCATATAGAAAAATTGGATTGTTAATTCAATATTATCTTTTCAAAAAATTAAAGGATGAAACTGTTTAGGTAAACAAATCAATAATAGGTTGATTTAAATCAATTTTACTATGAAACATCATCAATTTTCTTATATATAAAACCTTGAAAATTAATAAATATAAGCAGTTTGTTGGCTTCAGTTTTTGGGCTTTGATCCATAAAAACAGTGACTCACATCAACTAGATGTGTTATTTTTCCTTGTACCTTTGTAATGTGCTGGGATGGTCTTTGCTTTAGTTCTGCTTTTTTGGATAATGCTGCACCTAACCATATTACACGCATAGTTTAGAATTTTGAACTACCAGTTTTGCCCCGTGTGATGCAAATATATGTCATTCCCTTTAAAACATCATAAATGGGTCCTTTTTTTAAAAAAATGGTTGGCTTAATTATCTTTTGAATGGTGGAGGCTTCAGAGAAACAGATCTGTTGAAAAGATGACAGTCATCTGTAGCTTATCCATATGTAAAAATTGTATTTTGATAATGACATTTCCTCCAAAAAGAAAGTTAAATAGAAAGTTACGCCATAGTTGTCTGGGTTGAGTATTCAATGTTACCTTATTGCTCATCCTATCAAATTACTTCTCTTCCTCATTTGACCCCAAGGTGGAGGAATGTAAATCTGACAGGTTGCAGGCCTCAGATCGGGCCATATCTGTGAGTTGGGGGAGTTTCCGTATGCATATCTGTCTCTTTTTCCTTTCTTCTTTATAAAATGGTAAGAACTTCCACTTGTGAAAATACACAATTAACTCACCCCTTTTTCCCTCTTTTTCTGTCTTTCTCTTTTGTATAGTGAGAGTAGAAAGCTGTTCCTTAGAAGAGGTACAACAGGCTTTCTTGCTGTCTCCAAAGTCAGTCTCTTCATTCCACACTGCAACAAATGTGGAGTTACTGTCCTAGCAAGAAGCTCAGTATTAGACAGTGAGAAGAACCGTGTTTATTTCTTCACTGTTAAATTCCCATCACATGGCAGTATTTCCTAGTGTAGACTTGTAGCATTAATAAACAAATGAATAAATTCATAAAGCCACACCATACCTTTTCCACAGACCTTCCTCTTTCCCCATCACCAAGGAAACTTGAAAAATATTAGACTCTATGAATGTACATACTTAAGGATATAAGATACATAATAGTTTGGACCTCTTAATCCCCTACCCCTATATTCCCCCTCCCACCTCCCCTCTCCTCACTGGTAAGTCTGCTTACTGGAAGTGGCAAAAGCAAACAAAAATCAGTTGTTCACATAATGTAATTTTATTGTTGAAAGATTTGACTTTCTTTTAACCTGACTTCATTTGCTTTTAAATATTGAGGTAGATAGAAAGCAGTGTTAGAATGTGATTTTGCCATCTTTGGGGAAGGCATTGGACCCTAAAATAATTTAGGATGACTTTGATGGTAAATTCTAAGACATGTTATGATAACAACTTTAACACTGTTTAAGTTGATTAACAATATTTGTATGTGTCTGACATTTTTAGTTGATACAGTTGAAACTGTTCATTATTTTCAAGTTACCAATATTCAATTGAAGAGCATAAAATTTAATGTACTTTTAATTCACTTTTTTATTAATTTTTGTGTGTATATTTACATCTTTTGAGGCATTTCCTGTATAAATCTTCAATTACTATTCATTGGAACACTTCATAGATACAGAGATTTTCTTCACAAATTGTGTTATATTCCAAGATGTTCATAATTTTGAAAGATGGTTACAAAAAATGAAAATGGAAAGATTTTCTTATTATCATAAGTACCACATTAACTTGAAGTAGTAAAACTGTGAACTTTTGCTACAATGGCTTCTAAAACAACACTTGGTTTTTCTGCTTGAGTCAGTGTCCTTTTCCTCCTTGTTGTGACTGTCCATGGTGCTGAAAGCCTGCTGTCTTAGACATAGTCATATGTCAACATGAGAAATTTCCAGACTAATGCCCCATTTTCAATGCAGAATTATAGAGAGGCAAACTCACTTACCTAATCTGTTATCGTTTGTAAAGGCTGATCAGGACAAGAATCCATGTGTTTTTTTCTACTATGCCAGGTTGGCAAACTTGGCTTCAAACCTAGAGGACCCCAGTAGTGTTAAATGCACAAAACTCTAGGGTTCAGTTTGAAAAAGAAGTTTCTTAATTATGAGTCTTCATTAACCCTTTTGACACAGGAAATTATATGGAGATTTTTTTTTCCTTGTTGGGGGTGCAGTGATGAGATTTCATCAGCTTGTAACAACTCTATTGATGAGGGCTATAAATCCTTTTGGAAAAAGAAATTAAAAAAAATTTTGAATCATTTCTCACATTTGAATATTTTGAAAGCCTTCTTAAAATTCTGAGTGACTTTAGAGTACTTTCCAAATATGAACAGCTACCTCATTATCTTAGGACTAACTATTTAAATTCAGTGTCCACTCATGGTTTTGAAAAAACATTTGGGAAAGGTAGCAAGGTATAGAAGAATAAATCCTGAGGCTTCTAGGTAAAAATTCTGAGATAAAATATGAGCCACCCTTATAAATGATGCTTAGAAGAATTTTATCTGGTAAAGGTGTTATTTCCCTTCCTAATAGTTTGAGATGCTACTTAGTTTGTTCTTGCACATTGGATTGCTAATTTTATTTTTCTCTTTATTTTTATCTTGGTTTGACTGTCATTTGGAAACATTTGAAATCAGTTTTGGTACCTTCTTTGAAAAATTAATAAGATTACTTGTATTTTATTTAGAATATGGGGAAATTTTTAGAGCAATTCAGACATTTTGTCTTCCAAATGTATCTATAGGGAAAATAGCAAAAATATCCCTTAAGTTAAACCTATGTATTTATCGTATTATGCAAGTGCATACTATTTACTCTGGTTTTTTTTCTATATTTTTTGGTTGTAATATTCTTTTTCAAAAAATTGAAGTAGGGAATTCCCTGGTGGTTCAGTGGTTAGGACTCAGTGCTTTCACAGTGAGGGCCCGAGTTCAATCCTGGTTGGGGAACTAAGATCCCACAAGCCACACGGCATGGCCAAGAAAAAAAAAATTGGGAGTATAGTTGATGTAAAATATTACGTGTTACAGGTGTACAGTATAGTGATTCACAATTTTTAAAGGTTATACTTCATTTATAGTTATTATAAAATATTGGTTATATTCCCTGTGTTGTACAATATGCCCTTGTAGCTTATTTTATACATAATAGTTTGGACCTCTTAATCCCCTACCCCTATATTGCCCCTCCCACCTCCCCTCTCCTCACTGGTAAGTTTGCTTACTGGAAGTGGCAAAAGCAAACAAAAATCAGTTGTTCACATAATGTAATTTTATTGCTGAACTCTGTACTGTGTTCCATTGATTTATTTGTGTACCTTTGTGCAAACACCAAACTATCTTGAATACAGTAGCTTTATGATAATTTTTAAAATCAGATCCTCTCACTTGACTGTTTTTTTAAAATTTATTTTATTTTATTCATTTATTTAATTTTTGGCTGCATTGGGTCTTCGCTGCTGCACACGGGTTTTCTCTAGTTGCTGAGATTGGTGACTACTCTCTGTTGTGGTGCACGGGCTTCTCATTGCAATGGCTTCTCTTGTTGTGGAGCACAGGCTCTAGGTGCATGGGCTTCAGTAGTTGTGGCATGGAGGCTTCAGTAGTTGTGGCACACGGGCTTCAGTAGTTGTGGCTCGCGGGCTCTAAAACGCAGGCTCAGTAGTTGTGGCGCATGGGTTTAGTTGCTCTGTGGCACGTGGGATCTTCCCGGACCAGGGCTCAAACCTGTGTCCCCTGCATTGGCAGGCAGATTCTTAACCACTGCGCCACCAGGGAAGCCCCTGGCTACTCTTTCTCAAAGTTGTTTTGCCTGTTCTAGGTTCCTTGAATTGCCATATGAATTTTAGAATCAACTTAACAATTTTTACAAAATAGCATCCTGGGATTTTGGGGGGATCTATAGATCAATTTGGGGATAATTGATCTCACAACAGTATTGTATATTCTGACCTATAAGCATGATGTATCTCTCCATTCATTTAGGTCTTTTAACATTTTTGTCAGCAACATTTTATAGTTTTCCGTGTATAGGTTTTACATCTTTTGCATCTTTGCATTGTATATCTTTTGTCAGATTTATCCCTAAGTATTTTGTATTTTTAATGTTGTTATAAATTGCATTGTTTTTTGAATTTTAATTTCTGATTACTCACTGATTGTATATAAAAATACAATTGGTTTTTGTATATTGATCTTTGATCCTGCAGAATTGCAAACCTCACTTCTTAGTTCTAGTTGCTTTTCTGTAGATTCCATTATATTTTCTACATAGGCAATCATATTGACATATTTTTCTTTTATTACTTTAAAGATGTTGCTCCATGTCTTTTTCTGTACCCTGTTGCCCATGAGAAATCTGCTGTCATCCTTATATTTGCTCTTGTTTATATAATATGTCTGTTTCCCTGATTGTTTTAAAGTTTTTTCTTTTTATCACTGCTTTGAGTAATTTTATTATGATGTGTTTTGGTGTCATTTTCTCATGTTTCTTGAGGTAAGTGAGCTTCTTGGTTCTGTGGGTTAATTTCAATTAAATTTGTAAAATTTTCATCAATTATTCATTAAAAAATTTTCACCCCCTATCTCCTCTTCTTTGGGACTCCAGCACAAGCATGTTAGACCCCTCGAAGTTGTCCCACAGCTCACTGAGTCTCCATTCATTTTTAAAATTCTTTTTTTCTCTCTGTGTTTCATTTTGGAAAGTTTCTATTAATATGCCTTCAAGTTAATATTTTCTTCTACAACATCTAACCCGACATTAATCCCTTCCAGTGTATTTCTCCTTTTAGACATTGTAGTTTTCATCTCTAGAAGTTGATTTGGGTTGTGTTTTTTTTTTAATATCTTCCCTGTCTCTATTAAGTTTTTGAAAATATGAAATATAGTTGTAACAACTATTATAATGTCCTTGTCTGTTAATTCTAACATTTGTATCAGTTCTGGGTCAGTTTTAATTGATTGATTTTTTTTCCTCGTTAAGATTTATATTTTCCTGCTTCTTTGCATGCTTGTTAATTTTTACTTGGATGCCAGACATTTTGTATTCCTGTAAGTATTTTTGTGCTTTATTTTGGACTGCAGTTATTTGGAAACAGTTTATTCTTACCTGGTCTTATTTTAAAGTTTGTTCAGCTCACCTAGAATTGTGTTAGTCTAGGGTAATTATTCCCCACTTCTGAGGCAACACTCTTGAGTACCCTACCCAGTGACCGATGATGCAGTGTGATGTTTCCTTGTCTGCCTTGAGGGAACAGGCACTGTTCTCAGACTTAGGTGAACTCTAGGTATGGTTCTTTCTAATCCTTTCAGGCAATTCTTTCCCCAGACTCAGATGATTTCCTCACATTTATGTGCAAATCAGTACCTTGCTCAATTTTTAGAGAGATTCTCTACAGATCTCTGGAGTTCTCTCTCTGTGAAAGTCTCTTTATTGGTTTTCTGTTGTATACATTCTAGCTGCTTTGGTCTTTCCAGGCTCTCAGTCTTTTCAACCCAGGGAGTCAGCTGACTTCCCCCACTGGATTCCCTCTCCTTGGGCTGCAGCCTGGAAATTCTCTCAAGGCAGTATACTGGCACAAATGTAGGTCTCTTCTTATTTGTTTCTTATCTCTCAAGGATCACTGTTCTTCATTGCCTGCTGTCCAGTGTCATGAAAATCATTGTTTTGTTATATTTTGTTTGTTTTTTTGGTGGTTTCAGGCAGAAGGGTAAATCTGGTTTTTCTTACTTCAAATACTCTTATTATTACTGGGGGTTAATTATATGCTAAACCATGTGCTGGATACAATAAGTATAAATGTAGGAATTAAGTAGAAATGGAAGTAATTTCCAGAGCGATAGGAGAAAGATACATGAAAGAAGAGAATGAACTCATGTTTGAAGGTTAAGTAGGATTTGGATATATACAGTGGAAGTATCATATCCCTTTAGTCAGAAATAGTCCTCTTATCGCAAAAGAACTATGGAGACGTGAATGAGCAAAACTTTTGCTGTGGACTATTTTAAGGAACCAGTCTAGGGACTTCCTTAGTGGTCCAGTGGTTAAGACTCTGTGCTTCCACTGCAGGGCACTTGGGCCAAACCCCTGGTCGGGGAACTAAGATCCCACATGCCACAAAAAAAAAAGGAACCAGTGTATATGTTTACTTCAAGGAATTCTTTTTGCTTATCCATGTCTTTTCAATGGAAACTGTTAAGAGATACAGTGAAATGTAAATTTTAGCCATTTGGGAATATGTTATTTGTTAATACCAGGTTTTAATTTTTCAACATCAAGTTATTTTACAATATGAGTTTTTATTGTAAATAATAAACAAATGTTAAATAAATGGGTTTTGGAATCAAGCAGATCTGTATTTGAACTGGCTTTGTCATTTATTAGCTGTGTTTCCTTAGACTAGTCACTTATCTTAGTTTCAGTTTCCTCATCTTTAAAATGGGAATAATGAAGGTTGTTATCAGGATTAAGTGAGGTCATTCCTGTAAAGTACTTGGAACGGAGCCTGCAACAGATTGAATCCTCCATAAATGTTGGTTGCCCTTATATGTTATACCATGAAGGTGGAATGGCAGTTGTATTAAAATATTTTGTGGTATTTAGTTTTCTGACATAAAACTATCCATTTGTTTTTCTCATAGACTCTTACAGCCAAAAAAAAACTATATTCAAGTGTAATATTCTTCTATTCATTTCTTAAGCTTCATTTTACTTAGTATTCTTAGTCTTTGCCCACATGATAACAAACATCTGGATAAAAAATGAAAAAGTATTAGATTTGGATGACTGGGTTCATCTTAATGGTCATGGATTGACCAGATGACCTTACCTGAATTAACTGTATTTATGTCTGTTTCCCACCTCAACTTTTTATCTGTTCTTTTCTTTTTTCGTCTGTGTTATCCCTGTCCTGCTGAAGTTGGCGTCTCCTCCCTGCAGTTTATCTTTTGTGGGTTTCGTTCTGGAAGGGAGCTGTGTCTGATTAGTTTTGAGGCTTTGTAGGAACCAAGCTCCCCCAGCCCCTCAGTTCTCCCTATCGCACTACAAATGGAAATGTACTGAGTTCATCTGAGTTTCAGCCACTGCGTTCACATCGGCCCACTGTGTTTTCCAGTGAGAACTTGTTGGCTATTTTTGGGTTTTCGTGTCCTCAGATCCATCAGATACTTTTGCTTCTTTCTCTTTACTCCTACATGGCAGGGAATACCACACAGGTCTTGTGGCTGCTGGTGGTTTATCCCAATCTGCTCATATATTCAGGTTCCTGGGGAAATCTTATCACTTAATTGTCACTATTTGATGTAAATATTGTTCATAAGTTTTTGGGTTTGGTATCCTAGTTGCTCTGTCTGTTTTTATGGGGGGATTTGGGGAGATTTAAAAACTATATTGTGGCTGCTGTCTTATTCCCAGAATTCCTCCCTGATCAGAATGTTTTTCACATTTATCTCTCTGTTTGAGACGTAGCCAACAGTTTTCTGGAAGCTCTGACCCAAAGGTTAATGAAATGGAAACTAGACTGTGATAAAAGAAACTAGCCTAGCTGGAGGTGGCTGGCTAGTGGGATTATTTTAATGCAACCATTTAATTTTTCTGGATGTGTCTTTCTGTGGCTTAGGAATACATTACTTCCTTATTATTTAATTTGCAAACATGATGACAGTGTATATATCATTTTTAGGCATTTTAGATATGCCAAGAGTCAAGTTCTGCTCTCCTGCCCTATAAACATGAAAATTACTCAAAAATTTCTGATACAGCACCATCAGCTTGAAACTCAGGTATTGCTTTTATTCCCTATCACCAGAATTGTAAAGGGATTTTTACAGTTTTTAAGTCTTCTTGTTGAGCTGGGGTTGCTTTCTTTTCTCTTGCTGACCTCTTGTTTTTCTTGATCTTAAAGATCATTCAGGTTAGAAATGCAGGAGGTAAAAAGCTTTTTAGGGTTTTCATTGGCTTCAAACCTAGAGAGTGTCAATTAAACCAATCCAATTACTTTGGGAAATTTTCCTTTTTTTTTTTTTTGAGGAAATTAATCACTATAGAAATAAACATGTCATCTGGTCATTTGAAACCTTATAGATTTTTGTTCAAGTTTAAAATTGATTAGAAGTAGTGCTGGTAGTGGTGTGGGGTGAGTGAGAAAGGAAGGGAGCAGAATTAATTATCTCCCGAAATCTATCACACTCCAAGGGCATTTTCTGTAGCATCATTATTATGAGTGTATTGTTAGACCTCACCATGGAAGGCAAGTGTATTAGCAATTTTACCTGATTCACAGAAGAAAATAAGAATCTGAGAAATTCTTAAAAGTCCAGGAAGATATAATTAATTCCCAAACGTCTTCCTTGTGTTCTATGTTCTGCCACAGAAATAGCTGAACTTTTATCAGTAGTAATCATTAATGACCTATACTCTCTCTTACAATAACAATTTTCACTTAATTTTCAGAGGGATTCAGAAAGCTCTCATTTTTGAAGCCATAGAAATTACTACTGACCACACACATTTTTGTGCACCAGTGAACTTCGAGGTACTTGGATGATTTATAGCAAGGAGAGGTTTTCTCTTTATCTGATTTCACTGCTTTGCTCCCACTACAGCCCATGTGCTCCTCTCTTGAGTCTTGCTGTGTGTGGTACCCAGTTCATGACTGTTTACTTCCCAATTCACCACCCTTGCCAAGCTATTGTCCGCTGCCTGAAAATCCTCCTAACATCAGCTTTGTTAATAAGAGTTAATCTCTCCATTCTTATCTAGTTCAAAACTCAATTCCTACAGGAAGTCTTCTATTAAATGCTATTTATTCCCTCTGAAGTACCATTGGGGCAACATCCCTTCAGCACATATATTTTTGATTTGAATAATAATGTTTCTCACTGCATTTAATATAGCTTTTAGTCCAAACTGAGGTCTTAATATATGATTATTAACCAAGTAACCTATTACCTTTCCTTGTAGCAAAACCAGTAAGTAAGCCTCATGTATCAAAAGTCTGTATTTATTGTTTTGAGTGTTTGAGGGTAAAACAAATGTTCAATGAAAACAAAGTTGGGTGAGTTTAGATGAATTGGGTTTTATACTAGAATTTGGTTATTCTAGTATATTATAGTTATTTTGCATGCCAACATTTAACTATAACATATAGTAATAACTCTATATATGCTTTTCGATGATAAAAATAGCTGCTATGTATTACTATGTACCAGGCATTCTGTTTAGGAACCTGGATTATCTTGTCTTATCCTTCCTATACTTGGAGGTATGTTTATTATTATAGTCATTTTACATGCAGGTGGTGATGTTGGTGCTTAAAGAAGCCAGGTAACCTGCCCAAGATCAGCCAGGTACTAAATGGCAGAGATGTGGTTTTCTTACAATCAATCTGCATCTAGAACTTACATTTTTAACCACTCCATTCAAATCTTAATGCCAAGAAAAAGAACACCATGGTGAATCATCTTTTTTCCTGTCCATTTTATAATACCCAGGCAGATTAAAATAGTCCAGAGCAGTGTTTTATGAAAACTTTTTCCGGACAATGTGAATCAGAGACACTATATTGTAGGACCCATTCACTGACTAAGCATGAGGTAATCTAAGTGCAGCCTAAGTTTTTTCTCCCACTATCCTGGTTGTATTCAGAGGTCCACTTTACATTCAATCTTGCTTTAGGAGGTCTTCTTGGGCAGGACCTAAAACGGTGAAAGGCCTGCTCTCTCTCCCATGTGGCCCACCTGTTCTAAAGGAAACACACATGCATCTCTTGCGCCTATAAATTCTGAGAGTACAGACAGCTCGTAGCCCCCAGCCGACTAGATTCTGTGGCTTCAGGGCACTTTGACTTTTTCAGAGGTAAGTGGAGCCATCTGTCTTTCAATGACCAGGAATACACTGCAAGTTCTGGGAGTGATCTCATGAGGGCCCCCTCTTTCTTTTCATACTCTGACTCTATTTTACTTCCTTTTACAGATGAGGCATTCAATGTCATGGAACGGGTTGGAAATTTTTCTTTTGTAAATTCTGTGCATAGAAAGGGTGGGTGCGTAGGTGTGTTTTTCACTCGCTTGGTATCTATTGTATTGGTGCTTATGCAGAAGTTATCTATTGTATTGGTGCTTATGCAGAATACCTTCATTTTGTCCCTCCAGACCTGCTCTCTATCCCTATCCATCCTCTTGTGTGGCCCAAGACACCCACCTATTTGGACTTCACCAGTGGACTCCCTTGCCTTCTGGATTTATGTGGAGTTTGGTCAACAGGGAGTCTGGGGAGAAGCCAGGAAGAAGGGAGGAGAGTGAGGTTGGGTTTGTAATTCCCTGGCTCCCTTCCTACTGGGTTCTGTTGGGCTGCCAGCATCCCTCAACCGAGGCTTTTTTGTCAAGCAGCCCTCTCCTCTCCTCTGATTTTGGTAACAACTCTCTTCCCTTGTGTTTTTGGGTCTAGGGATGTTGGCAGTTACCATGGTGTTACTAGACCAGGGGCACTGCATCATCCTTTGTGGTTTCCCTATAATCTGCCCACATCGTTTGTGTATACTCCCTTTATTGAACTTTCTTCATGTTACCCAGCTTCAGTGTGCTGTCTGCTTCCTGCTGGGATCCTATTTGATATGACACCTTAGTTGAAACTGACATAGAGATGCTGCCATTTTTAACATCCTGTTACATGCATTAAAAATGCATTAAAAATATAGATTCCTTAGGCCCCCATTAGACCTACTGAATCACAATCTGTGGTCGTGGCATTTGGGATTCTGCATTATTTTTAAAGATTTATTTTTATTTATTTATGTATTTTGGCTGCACTGGGTCTTAGTTGCAGCTCGTGGCATCTTAGTTGTGGCATGCATGTGGGATCTAGTTCCCCGACCAGGGATCGAACCCAGGGCGCCTGCACTGGGAGTGCCAAGTCTTACCCACTGGACCACCAGGGAAGTCCCTGGGATTCTGCATTTTTAACAGGCATCTCAGATGATTCTAATACTCTAAAGAGTCAGATTTAATAGAACTCTAACATCAATTCAGGAAGTAGGAATCAAATTTTGAGCGAGGCCCAACCTGCAGGGATTTAACTATTTTGCCAGCCTAGAAGGCTCACCGAGTTCAAATTGGTAAAGTGCTTTGAGAGTCAGTAATTGAACAATACTGTGTTCATACTATCCATGTAGCATTTGTTTTCTTTTATTTTCTCTAAATTGGGCTGAATTCTTTTAGGTGGATTAACTGATATTTCTGACTGCTGCACATAGCCCCTATGCATGGTTATTTCTTATACTTTCCTTGTATAGACATGGCTTACCAGTATCAGTTCGAGTTAATCCTTGGCCTAATACATAGATCTAATACCACTTGCTAATACTTCAGTTTAATAAGCAATGTTTGAACTAACTATTACTGCTGCATGTTTCCAGAACAACATTTCTTAAAAGGGAGATTTTTGGAATTAATTTTAATAAGGATGTGGCAGGCATAATATGGCCCACCAAAAGTGTCTATGTCCTAATCTCTGGAACCCGTGAATGTGTTAGGTTACATGGCAAAGAGGAATTGTGGTTGTAGATGAAATTAAAGTTGCTAATCAGATGACCTTGAGATGTTGAGATTATCCGGGAATATCTAGGTGGCTTCACTGTAATTACAAGGCTCCTTAACAGTGGAAGAGGGAAGTAAAAGTTGGCACACTGTGATCTGAGAAGGGCTAGATCTGTTGGCTTTGTAGATGGAAAGGGGCCATGAGCTGAGGGATGAACTCCCTCTAGAAGCTGGAAAAGACAAGGAAATGTGTTCTCTCCTAAAGCTTCTGGGAAGGAACACAGCCCTGCTGACACCTTGATTTAGCCCAGTGAGACTGTGTTGGACTTCTAACCTACAGATATGTAAGATAATAAATTTATATTATTTTAAGCCACTAAGTTGCTGGTAATTTGTTACAGCCACAATAGAAAGCTGGTACACAAGGTTAAAAGAAATGAGGGGAGGGAGATTTCAAATAATAAATCAATACTTTAACTGGGGTCATTTACCCTGCAAACCTTGAAGTACTCAAAGGCTGTAATTGTCATGTCTGAATGTTTGAAAATTTAATTCATTCCTTAGGAGCTTTGGTGGGTGCCGTGGGGACTTTTTGATATTGTAATTATGGGGTTGGTACAGGAGCTCATTATACACAGAGAGCGAGAACTGGGGATGTGTGGCACGCTCTTGGACCCATTCTAAGCCACCTCTTGACTGCCCAGAATGTAGATGACCTTCAGTGAGTGGCAGGCCAGCCCTCTGAGAGATGATATCTCCATAAAGGCCCTGTTCCTTTGTGTCTCTGGGAACCTGTCAGCCCATCGCTGTGCTGTTATGGAGGCTAGGCAAGGAGCAGGAGTTCCTATCTGATTATTTTCTTATCTTTTCCATTTTCTATAGTATTTTTTGTTTTTCCTATTATCTCCCAATTCTCATATTAAAATCTTTGCATTTGCTATCATATTTTTAATTCCCAAGAACTAATTTTTAATTTCTGGATGATGACAAGGCCAGACTCTGCTATCATAAAAGATGATGAAAAAGTTCTTAATCAGTTCTTGTGGGATAAGCTGCTCAGATCTGTTGTTTTGCCAGTGTTTGTAATCTTTTCTGTTTAAATTACAACTCAGAGTTCAGGAACTCTGAACTGAGCCCCCTTCTTGACTATGCCTCTCCATAGCCTGCCAGCCCAGTTTTAGCAAGAATCCTGTTAAGCTAGCTTAGTGAGACTCCCCCCAACCGCGCCCCTCCCCCGCCCTTGGTATCCAATCAAATTCCTCATCCCCCCAACCTTTGATACCTAACAAATTTCTTCGTAGTAATTTCCCATCTGCCGACTCCCTCATCCTGCCTGTGGGCTCTAAATCCCCAGCTGTCCCTACTGTATTTGGAGTTGAGTTCAATCTCTCTTCCCTACTGCAAATTGTCTTGATCCCTATTGCAATAATGCTGAATAAAGTCTTCCTCGCCTGTTTAACTATCCAGTGCAGTTTCTCTTTGACAATGTTTCTTTCATATAGACTCCTTCTCTTATTTCTTTCAGTTCAGTATCTTCTCTTATCAATCAGAGAACATTAGTGACGGGCTTTAAAAAAATTTTTTTGTTTCTTTTCTCTGCATTTTAAAAAATACAAACTTAGGTTTATTTGAAAAAAAATTTTTTTTTTTCTGTTTTTCATATTTAAGAAGCGGGCACTAAAGTTCTTATTGGAAGTTCTGTGTGTGATTTGTCAGCTGAAAGGCTTTAGTGTAGGATGATTAGGCTAGGCCATTTCAATTGCCTCTGCCTCTTCCTGCAATCCCCCATCAATGCCTGTGGCTCCATTCTCTGGAGCTGGCAAGTTTTTCCAGAGAGAAATTTCCCAAACTCCTGCCTGTTGGGAAAGAAATAAAAGCCTAGCTATGTGAGTCCTGGATGAAAGCGTGGGTAAGAAACTGGCAATCTTACCTTTCAATATGTGGCTTTTATATGATCATCCTATCTTTAGTGTGATATCCCTTATTCTCTGTGTCCCTGGTATCCTCTAGCCCATAATCCCTTCCATTCTCCATCTCCAGAGAGTGAATCTAGAGTCCTCTGTAGTTTGGGGAGGATATCTAGAGCAGTCTTGTGCAGACTCCCAGTCAATCTTCCTGCTTTTAACCCTGCTCAATTTCCTACTCTTTTGGAGGTATTACTAGTCTTCTGAGTCTTTTAATCATTCTGAGGAAATAATTGGTTGGCTTTTAGTTTCTTTCAGTGCTGCTTTAGGATTAAATTTTCTCAGGTCTGCTAAGTCAGGATCACTTGTCAATCTGCTCTCCATCCTCCAATATTTTGTTTCTGTCTTCTCCTAACTTTTCTTTGTCTTTCCTAAAAATGGAGTATCAGAAAGTGTTCAATGCATCATGTTTAACTGGAAGTAAATGTACATTTTAGAAAGGTTTCAAGATATTAGCTAATTATCTTTTGGTTTCCTCTCAGTCAATAAGAAATTCAATTTACCTTAACATCCCAGTTCCTCCCAACAAACACAGAATTAATAAATGGCGATGGAATGATTGATTTATTATATAAATAGACGCACTGTATCCTTGACACTTTGTAAAGGATGTAAAGAAGTACCATATTAAATAAATCCAATCGAAGGCAAATAATTCACAATAGAGTATAAATTACATAAATTTACACTGCCTCACCCAGCATATTGCATTAGAGCCGAGGATTATCTCAGTAATCACCTAACAATAGGGGTCAATATTGATTTTAACTGCTAATTATGTCAGGGGTATGCCCCCGAGTTAGAATTTTAAATCTCATTCTGTTTAATCTGAAAGCACTTCCTGAACTCTGAGTTGTAATTTAAACAGAAAAGATTACAAACACTGGCAAAACAACAGATCTGAGCAGCTTATCCCACTAGAACTGATTAAGAACTTTTTCATCATCTTTTATGATGGCAGAGTCTGGCCTTGTATTTTGGACCAAGGAGTCACAAACTGGGATACTTAAGGCCAACCCAGTGGAGTAAAGCGCCCAACAAACTTAGAATTAATAAATGATGATGGAACTATTCAGTCATTAAGATTGGATATTTCCCTTGTTTGTCAAGGGCATTTGAGTATAATTTAAGGAGTAAAGTAAAGAAGAATCAAGAGTAAACATGGAGGAATATAGTGAGTTACTATTTGGTAAAATCCAGGACTCATTTTTCTCTGGAATAACGCCTCAAATCCCTGCCTTCGTTTTAAAGGATATAGAAGAAACACTGATGGCAGCATTTTCTCAAAGCCAAGAATGATTCTTGGATCAATCTTATCATGTTCTTCATTTACATAAATTAAATTTGATAGTGGCTGAGATTTTTACGAAATATTTTAGGTCATTATTGATCAGCTCAGCCACCCAAGGGACCCTGTTTAAAATAGGGTCCTGAAACATCATATGAATATTTCATTTCCTTGGATGTTTAGATCCCAAACAGGGCTTAAAATATCTTGTTGGTAGATAGATATGAATTTTTGGCTGTTAAGGAGATGTAGAAGATTAGTTGAATTAACTCCTGCTTCACTCCATTCTGAACATGTTATAATGTTCTAGAACATTTCCAAATTTTAAAAAATGCTTCTTATTGAAAACAGAGTTCAATAAGTTGATTCCAGGCGGTGAGGAGAATCTTTTACCTGTAAAATAAAACTTACATTCAGATACTCCTTCCACAAGCCAAATAGTTTTCTATACAAGGAAATGTATACTAGGTATGTTCATGCTGTGTCTTTAGTTTCAATACAATGAAACAGACTTAAAAATTTTTTTGAACTACATTTGTCAAATGTCCAGTTAAACTATTGCACTGTCAATATTTCAGTCTGCAAGTATGTATCAATTAAATGTCTTAACATGCCCTGGGTTATAGAAAAACATGTTTTCTTGTTTAATTTTATGAAAACATCTACCACAGTGCCTGTCATATGATAGATGCCTATTAAACATTTTCTGGACTTCCATACCTGTTAAATTTGTTGACTACCTACTGAAAAATAAAAGGTCTTCAGAAATTAATTATTAAGCAAGACTTAGGCCTTTTAGGCAAATGAAGATGAAGAAATGTTCAAATCATAATCTTAAAGTAAATACGTTATCTGTCACTTACTCTTAGGCACAATTGATATTTAGTTAGTATTGGATGTAAAATATCAATTATACCAGTTGGTGTATAGCCACAGTTCTGAGTACCTACCCCTTTCTCTGCCCTCTGCATCCTGGACCTTCCTACAATCCAGCAATAAAAAATTACAGCCTGGCACGGTAGGGGGTTTTCATGGAGTCCATTCTGACTGACAGATGTCTGGGATATACTGAGTATATCTTGACTATCACCCTCTTCATTTACCAGGTGATATTTGCTTAGGGAATGCAAATAAATTTCAATAGTAGCTGGATACAGATTTTATTAGCATGCAAATTAGTTTTTTGGGGGACTGGGGGGAATAGAATTAGCATTTCCCAAGCTCTTTTTCACTGAAATATTGTTAGTCTACTTGAAAAATGCTGGATTGAGCAGTTACATCTATTCTTTGGTATAGGACTTTTCAGAGCCTTTAATATTTGACTTTACATTTTAACTCTCTAGGATTTAAGGATTACTTGACTATGAAACCTTTTTTTCCCCATGGGACACCAATTAATGTCAATTGATATAATGTGCATTAAAACTCTAAATATTTAGGATAGCCCTTGCTGCTTCTCATATATGTGTGTGTGTGTGTGTATATATATATATATATATATATATATAAATTAGCATTATTCACTCTTTGTTTTTTTAATTTATTTTTTAAATTTATTAATTTTTGACTGCATTGGGTCTTCGTTGCTGTGCACAGGCTTTCTTTAGTTGCGGTGAGCGTGGGCTACTCTTCGTTGCAGTGCGCGGGCTTCTCATTGCGGTGGCTTCTCTTGTTGCAGAGCCCGGGCTCTAGGTACACGGGCTTCAATAGTTGTGGCTCGCGGGCTCTAGAGCGCAGGCTTAGTAGTTGTGGTGCATGGGCTTAGTTGCGCCGCAGCATGAGGGATCTTCCTGGACCAGGGCTTGAACCCATGTCCCCTGCACTGGCAGGTGGATTCTTAACCACTGTGCCACCAGGGAAGCCCGACTCTTTTTGAATTATCAATTTTATGGCAAGGCAGAAGAAAAGTTAATGTTGATTAAGGCAAAGAAAAGTTAGAGTTGACTATTGTAGTCAAGGTAGGCTAGGTCAAGCTGTGGGAACACCCAATCCCCAAATCCTAGTTGGTTTAACACACAACAGTGGCTCATGCAAAGGCTGCTGTGGTTCGAGACACTGTCCTTCAAGTAGTGACCCAGTGAAGTGGCCGCTTTTTTCTTACGTTGGGGAGCTGATGGAATGTTTGGTGAGACTTCCTGTCTCTGCTGAAGCTGTAGAGCAAAAATCAGTATTATGTAGTTTAGTATGTTGATTGTCCTTCATTTTAATTTTGGTAAATACATAAATAACAAGCTATGTGTTTTTACCTTCCTCCAAAAGCACTTTTCCCATTCTGCAAATTAGCCATGGGAAAGTATGAACTGGCTTTGCTTAGTTCATTCTTAGAGTGTCTATTCTTTTTACCATTACATGTTCAGGTTTTTAAATATTCAATTGATGCTGTAGACACACAGAGTTGAGAGTCTGGTTATTAGATTTCTTGCTTTTTGGCATCTTGCTTACATATCAGTATTGTTCCTTTCAATGTTACTTATTCTTTGTGACTGGTTAATTTATGTGTAGATACTTAAACAAGAACTCTACATTTTTTTCCTAAACATCACAAGTGCTTTCTCTTACCATGATTATTTTCCTTTTTGCATGAATCCCAATACCTTTATTCTGAATCGCAAATTCCTGGGTGACTAAAATTCCTAGAGTGAAAATTAAATTGGGAAGGGGCTGACTACCAGAAAATAAACACCTGCTTTATTAATACAATAGCAACAGAAAGGGTTTCCAATTTTTTTTTTTTTTTTTTTTTGCTGTACACGGGCCTCTCACTGCTGTGGCCTCTCCCGTTGCAGAGCACAGGCTCCGAACACGCAGCCTCAGCGGCCATGGCTCACGGGCCCAGCCGCTCCGTGGCACGTGGGATCTTCCTGGACCGGGGAACGAACCCGTGTCCCCTGCATTGGCAGGCGGACTCTCAACCATTGCGCCACCAGGGAAGCCCTAAGGGTTTCCAATTTTTAGAAGAAAAATAACATGAACCAGCACCACCTGGTGGGTGTTGCAAGATGAAATGCCCACATTTATTGTTCTGAGAGCCCACTACCACCCTGCAGATGTTTCATCAAGGACAACTGCCATCAGAGCTGCTGCAAGAACGTGCTTCTCACTGCAGCTAGCTTCACAGTCAGCTCCTCAAACAGAAGACTGAAATGATATATCATTCCTGTTTTAGAAGCTTTTGGTGTACAGAACTTCTCGATGTGGTTAACACAGTCTTGCTTCTTGAATTTAAGGAACGCCATGAACCAACCTATCAATTTTTCTGTGATACAGTCTGCCAGAGTGCTCTGCGAAGAATCTTTTTTTTCCATTCCTACCATGTCTGGGTGAGAAGAGAGGAAAGGGTGGAAAGTTGCCAGTGTACCAATAGGCAATTCAGGTGATGCTCTGTGCTCCACTTCCTTTCTGTAGGCATTTCTTTTGGCAGTTGCAGCAGATTGATTCGGGGAGAAAGAGGCAGCCCACCAATCACCTCTTCTTTAAGTCCTATTTTTTGCGTTCATAGAAGAGATCTGTCTTAGAGCTCCCAAAACTGACAATCTTTGGGCAACCATCTCTGTCTTTCTCCTGGATGGTGCACTCCTTACAAAAATAGGCATCTGAAACTCTGGGGCCTCCACGGGTCACACAGCGTCCCTGGTAAGAGCCATAGTTACATTCATCACACATGTGCACCAGAGTGCAGGGACACACGTAGGAGTCACAGATCACACACTTGACATCCCATCTTTCACACAGTCTTCCAATGGCAACACCAGCCTGCTTGCGGCAAAAGATCAAGTCCGGGTGATGTTTAGCCATAGCTCCCTCTATGCCACCCCATGATTATTTTCTAAAAGACACTCACCAAGTGAGAAATCTTCCCTGATTTTGTCACAGCTGACAGTCTCTGTTGAAGAAAGATTCTCATCTTTGTTATCAAGGGAATAGTGCAAAGGATATGAACACTGATAGAACTTCATAAGAGCAGCTGAACTTGGTATCTTGTGATGCCTAGTCTAAATCCATGGTTACTAATTTTTCAGTTTTGTGAGTAGCACATTCACTCACAGTTCTTCACATGTTAATAAAGCCTCTAGTATTACCTCCTGCCTCTCCCTGCGTGTGAACACTTTATTGGAAGGAAAGGAGCTAACCTTAAGCTGGTGTAGGCCAAGTTCTTGGCTGAGGCCCCTATAACAAGACAGATTAACAAGATAAAAGCATACAAATGTATCTAATATAACTTTTACATGAAACAAGAGCCTTAATAAGGAAACAAAGACCTGAAGAAGTGATTAAACCAGAGTGTTTTCACGCTAGGTTTGATGAAGTGTGGAGAGTCGTGGAAAAATGCGATAGGATATAGAGTATGAGCTAAGGGTAGTACACGGGAAAAGAGCAAGGCCTGTTCAGATTCCTTTCAGCATCCTTCCACCTTGGAAATAAGGATGTTCCTTTCCTCCCTGCATAGGGAGGGCCCCTCTCCCATAAGGGTTTTGTGACCTACTTCAGGGAAAGTTCAGAAAGTCCTTCCTGCATGTGACATTTCTTAAATTTTTTTCAGTTTGTGCCAAGGTGCCATATCTTGGGGTAGGTTATCCTGAACACCATCAATGTTGTGAGTACACATCTAGGAAACTCATTAGCTTCAATTGTACTTGATACTTTCCTTCTTGGGTTTCCTTACTCATCCTTCCGAAGTTCTCCCAGCAGGTATGGCCTTCTCCAATTTAAGAAATTCATAATGAATAAGTAGCAGATATAGTAAGCTGCAAATGGTAATATTTTCTCCTAGCCTTGTGAATTCAATGCTTTGAGAACATAATTTTCCCTACAAAAAAGTTGGAGATGGGATTTAGAGTCTTTAGCCTCTTGTATCTTTAAAATTAAAGATTAAAAAAAATTTAAATTAAATTAAAAAGCAATATATTTTCATTGTAAAAATATTAGAAATGACAGATAAAGAGAATAAGGAAAAAATCCATCTTTAACTGCCACCACTCTCCTACACAAAAATAATTACTATCATCATATCTGTGTATATTTTTATGACCTTTTCTCTATAGGTGTAAATATGCCTATATAAATAATTTCTCAAGGTTGCAGTAATAGTATAGACACAATTTCATGTTTTCTTTTACATTTTATAAACTCTCTTCCATGTTTTTTACATAATATTAATAGTTATTATTTTAGTGGCTAAGACCATTATTTGAAATTGAGTTATTGTTAGAAGAAATGGATTCTTTGAGAAACATGTCGCCTTCTATCCTTTTAGTTTGAGCAAGGTTCTGGAGTATATAGGACATTTTCCTCACCACCCTGGGCATGTGCTCACCCATTTCTTTATTCCCCTTTAACTTAATACTAGACGTAATTTTTCAATCAGGCATATGAATAATATTAGAAATTTATTTGGAAAGAAATAATAAATGAAAGAAGTATTCTCTGAGGAGGATCTTTTTGGATAGGGTTGAAGACAGGGTTTTTCATTTTATCTGCCATTGGCTTCCAAATGAAAATAGAAGGAATGGCAGCTGTATTTTAGCTACAGAATTGCGCATATATGTGTGTCTGAGGAACTTGACAAAATAGCTTAGAAAATGATCATCAGTGCCTTGAACAGATTCATCACAACGTGTGTACTTATTTAAGCATATTCTTGGGTACTGTGCATTCACATGGCCTGATTTGTAATATATGCCATTTTTTCCCCTGAGTTTGCATATCAGAGATGATGCCTTTTTTTTTTCTCCCAGTACTGCTGCTTCTGCCTCTACCTGGGATTATGCAGATTCTGGTTTAAACCTCTTTATTCTTTTCTGCCAGAGCACAGCATGATTGGCTTCATTTCTGAGAGTAAATGATAATGGATTTCAGCTTTCACCAGTGACATTTGGAGACTACAAGACTTTAATAATATGTGTGCCACACAATGAAAATGGTCACCCTGTTCCAAGGATGTGAAAATGTAAATAAAATAGCAGTGCTGTAAATATGTAGTGGCTAAATCTTAAAATGAAGGTGGGGGTCCTAATTATTTTAATGGAACCAATTTTATGATTTTTCAAGTGGGATGTAAAGGACAATCTTATCTATAGTGGGTACTTGGGATAATCAAGGGAAAGCTCTTAGAAAGGGTTTAATTTATTCTGTCAGATATTCAAGGCTATAAAACATTTCAACAAATCAAAGCCATCATTTGAGAAATAATAAAGACTAAAAGCCAACATCAGACACCACAAACTTGGGTCCTTCCTGCCCTGTTTTATATTAAATAAAGCGTGCTTATCATCGATTAGCATTTATTTCTGTCTCACTGGGTATACAGTGCTTTTTGATGGTCTGGATCCCAGACCCAATTTCTTGTCTAAAACAACTGAGTGTCCATCTTTTGCTGATAAACACAATGTGTGAAGGTCGTAAAGAGAGAGTTTTGATAAATTTTTCAGACCTGGGCTTCATGGCTGCATCTGCAGAGGGAGGAGGGGTAAGGGTATCTGAAAAGAGCAGGGGTGTTTCTCTAAAGAGCAATGACCTTGAGAGAGAAGATCACTGAAACCTCAAATCCCAGTTTTGGATCTTGAGGTGAAGAAACCTTTGCCTCATTCCTGAATTTCCATTTTCCTTATTCCCATTTACTGCTAGCAGAGACTGGCAATCAGTTTCCTACCTTTACGAAAACCCAATTTATTGGGCTTCTCACTCCCACGCTACCTCTTCTGTAAGAGAAAGTGGAGGATTTTCTGTTCCAAATGCCTGGGGAGGACCTTTCCTCATTTCCTATTCCTGAATCATCTGGGCCTTTGCAGTTGAGTATTGACTGGTGACAGTGACACCTCCACCTTGGTGTAATATGTCTTTCAAGTGAGAAGCCTTTCCTGGTCAATACTGAATCAATTTGCTCTGGCAGTCTAATTGAATGCCTCCCTCAGACAAATGGGTCACTGGGGGAAAGGGTAAAACCTTGATATGCAGATCTCAGTCGAAGCCTCAGAGAAGGCCGTTTTAAAAATATATATTCCTCTTGAGAAGCAGCCTATGTAACAAAAACAGTGCTAGTTATTTGCACAGCAAACTGGACATAAATCAATGTATTTACATCTTTCTTTTTGTTGGACTACTATCTTACTTTAACTTGATCCCTGGAGAGAGAGTGAGATGGACAGACAAACAGACAGACAGAAACAGAGAGGAGAGAGACCAAAGCTCTAGCATGACCCCTAGGATGAGAAACTTCTTGCCTTAAAATTTGGGGTATGTTGATCTCTTTTTTAGAATTCACACCATTTCCATATAGCATATTACATTGATGTTTAAATTGTTTGATATCCTTAATATTAATAAAATACAGCTTCTTCCTAAGATGATTGTGTTTTTTTCTCAGTGTTCCTTTGGGGGTTTATAAGAAGAAAGGGACAGGTGAGTGCCCAGCATTGTGTTAGCTTGTTTCTAAAAACTGTCTTAGTCCTTACTCCAGCCCTATGAGAAGAGTAATCCCTGATTTACAGAGAAGGAAACTCACTCAGAGAGCTTGGTAACTTGCCCAAGGTCATTTAGTTACTTATCAGTATGAACCAAACTCTGGTATCTCCAAGACCAGTGCTTCTTTTCCCATAGGGTTGGATTTTGAATCACTTTTTAAAAATAATATCTTGGGGACCATTGTTATCTGGTTCATCTTTTTACCTACCTGGTGTGAAAATGTGTACATACTTTGTATGTTAGTTTCCTGTTGCTGCTGTAACTAATGGCCAAAAACTTAGTGGCTTTAAACAAATTTATTATTTTTCAGTTCTGGAGGTCAGAGTCCAAAAATGGATCTTACTGGGCTAAAATCAAGGTGCTGGCAGGCTTGCGATCCTATCTGGAGGCTGTAGGGGAGAAGCTGCTTTCCACCTTTTCCAGCTTCTAGAAGTTGCCCTCACTTCTTGGCTCATGGCCCCTTCCTTCCTCTTCAAAGCCAGCAATGGTCGGTTGAGTTTCTCACGTTGTATCAGTCTGACTCCTGCTTTTGTCATTGCTGTGATTACGTTGGGTCCAACCGTCCAACCGGATAATCCAGGATAATCTTCACAGGTCAACTGATTAACAACCTTAATGCCATCAGCAGCCTTAATTCCCCCTTGCTATGTAGCCTGACATAGTCATAGTCAGGGGAGTAGAACATGGACATCTTTGGGGGACCATTATCCTGCCCACTGTATGTTATGAAATCTTTTAACAGAATAACACAGTAGTGAGAGATCCAGGATTTGAAGTCAGATTGCCTGAGTTCAAGTCCTAGCCCACTGCTTTCTCACTGTGTGGTCTGGGGAAAATCAATTACATTCTCTGTGCCTTGGCATTCTCATCTATCAAATGGGAATAACAATTTGTGGTAGAGATTGAGATAATGTATACAGAATGTTCAGCATTACTAGCACATGGCATACAGTAGATGTCCAATAATTCTTGGCCGTTATTGTTTATGAAACAGTACATGGGTGCATGGTGCATTGTGCTGCACAAAAGGTTTCACAGATATTATTTTGTTAGATTTTCCACTGCTCTGGCACTTACTGTTTTTTTTTTTTAAACATCTTTTTTGGAGTATAATTTCTTTACAATCGTGTGTTAATTTCTGCTTTATAACAAAGTGAATCAGTTATAAATATACATATGTTCCCATATCTCTTCCCTCTTGCGTCTCCCTCCCTCCCACCCTCCCTATCCCACCCCTCTAGGTGGTAACAAAGCACCGAGCTGATCTCCCTGTGCTATGCGGCTGCTTCCCACTAGCTATCTACGTTACGTTTGGTAGTGTATATATGTCCATGCCACTCTCTCACTGTGTCACAGCTTACCCTTCCCCCTCCCCATATCCTCAAGCCCATTCTCTAGTAGGTCTGTGTCTTTATTCCCGTCTTACCCCTAGGTTCTTCATGACCTTTTTTTTTTTTTTTCTTAGATTCCATATGTATGTGTTAGCATATGGTATTTCTTTTTCTGAGTTACTTCACTCTGTATGACAGACTCTAGGTCCATCCACCTCAGTACAAATAACTCAATTTCGTTTCTTTTTATGGCTGAGTAATATTCCATTGTATAGATGTGCCACATCTTCTTTATTCATTCATCTGTTGATGGACACTTAGGTTGCTTCCATGTCCTGGCTATTGTAAATAGAGCTGCAATGAACATTGTGGTACATGACTCTTTTTGAATTATGGTTTTCTCCAGGGTATATGCCCAGTAGTGGGATTGCTGGGTCGTATGGTAGTTCTATTTTTAGTTTTTTAAGGAACCGCCATACTATTCTCCATAGTGGCTATACCAATTCACATTCCCACCAGCAGTGCAAGAGGGTTCCCTTTTCTCCACACCCTCTCCAGCATTTATTGTTTCTAGATTTTTTGATGATGGCCATTCTGACTGGTGTGAGATGATATCTCACTGTAGTTTTGATTTGCATTTCTCTAATAATAGTGATGTCAAGCAGCTTTTCATGTGCCACTTGGCCATCTGTATGTCTTCTTTGGAGAAATGTCTATTTAGGTCTTCTGCCCATTTTTGGATTGGGTTGTTTGTTTTTTTGATATTGAGCTGCATGAGCTGCTTGTAAATTTTGGAGGTTAATCCTTTGTCAGTTGCTTCATTTGCAAATATTTTCTCCCATTCTGAGGGTTGTGTTTTGGTCTTGTATATGGTTTCCTTTGCTGTGCAAAAGCTTTGAAGTTTCATTAGGTCCCATTTGTTTATATTTGTTTTTATTTCCATTTCTCTAGGAGGTGGGTCAGAAAGGATCTTGCTGTGATTTATGTCATAGAGTGTTCTGCCTATGTTTTCCTCTAAGAGTTTTATAGTGTCTGGCCTTACATTTAGGTCTTCAATCCATTTTGAGTTTATTTTTGTGTATGGTGTTAGGGAGTGTTCTAATTTCATACTTTTACATGTACCTGTCCAGTTTTCCCAGAACCACTTATTGAAGATGCTGTCTTTTCTCCACTGTATGTTCTTGCCTCCTTTATCAAAGATAAGGTGACCATATGTGCGTTGGTTTATCTCTGGGCTTTCTATCCTGTTCCATTGATCTATATTTCAGTTTTTGTGCCAGTACCATGCTGTCTTGATTACTGTAGCTTTGTAGTATAGGCTGAAGTCAGGGAGCCTGATTCCTCCAGTTCTGTTTTTTGTTCTCAAGATTGCTTTGGCTATTCGGGGTCGTTTGTGTTTCCATACAAATTGCGAAATTTTTTGTTCTAGTTCTGTGAAAAATGCTAGTGGTAGTTTGATAGGAATTGCATTGAATCTGTAGATTGCTTTGGGTAGTATAGTCATTTTCACAATGTTGATTCTTCCAATCCAAGAACATGGTATATCTTTCCATCTATTTGTATCATCTTTAATTTCTTTCATCAGTGTCTTATAATTTTCTGCATACAGGTCTTTTGTCTCCTTAGGTAGGTTTATTCCTAGGGCACTTACTATTAATACATTTGTAGTTTATTGTGAAGTTATTTTTAATCCAAGTTGAAATTGTAAAAGAAAAAAGTGGCTTAAAATTAAAGGGAATTTAGGGGGAAATCCACTTTTTAAAACTTCATTTTAGTTTTTTAATACTTCTAAGTCTTTACCTACACACATTCAACAGTTTTTTATGAGCTTCTAGAAAGTAGAGACAGTGTTTTTGTTCATTCTCTAGGCACTGGCTTGAACATAATTAGCATGTAATGAATGCAGATAAATGCCTGAAGGAATACAAAGAGGCTGAAATGGCCAGAGGTGAGGGCATAGGCTGGAAAGTGCTGAGGCTTTTGCATTCTCTCACTTTTGTTGCTGCATTGAAAGTCCCGCTACTGGGTCCCTTGACCTTGATGTGTTTAAACTTTTCAACTCATTGAGGACATAGCAACTTACTAAGAGCTGCTTTGATCGAATAATTGAATTTGCCTTTAGCCATGTGCAGGTAACAGAAAACTGGTCTCAAATTGTCTAAAACAATGAGGCATTTATCAGCTCATGTAACTGAGAACTCACAGAGGTAGGTCAGGCTTCAGGTCAGGCTGGAGCCAGTGCTTCATAGAGTCCATCATTTTGTTGCTTCCTTCCTATTCTCTGTTTTCATTATGCCTTGTGTGGTTTGCCACAAGATGGCTGCTAGCAGCTTCTGGCGGCTCTATGCTTCCTTGCTTATGTCCTGCAGGGGTAGACAGCACAACTTTCAGTAGCAGTCACAAGAGAGCAAAGAACTATGTTTCTTAGAAGCCTCCAAGAAGGAGTTCTCCATATCTCATTGGCTGGGGTGGAATCTCACCTTCTTGTGACATCCCTGAAGCAATCACAGTGGCCAAGGGAGAGCAATGTGTTGATCAGTTTATACCAATTAGAGGTCACCAAGCACCACTGTATATGTGTGTGTGTGTGTGTGTGTGTGTGTGTGTTCAGCTTTTTCCTAAAAAGTTGCCAGATGAAATATAGGATAGAAAAAGTACTCAAGCTGCACAGGGGAGAGGAGGATTCTGAGCAGCCAAACCCAGCAAAAATGGAAACAACTCAGCACATTTGAGGGTGTAAAAGAAGCAATTCTTCTCCTAGGTAATGAAACCTGGCTGAGTTGGGGTCCTAGTCTCTTATACCATTACAAGCAGGTCTCTTGAGTCATCCTTCTTGCTTATCATCTTGTTGATTTATGGAGCATTTCTTAAAGCTTTTGAGTTTTCCTGTTAGAGTGTAAGTGCTTCATTATTCATTTGCAAGGATTTATCCGACAACTACTCATGAGAGCTGCTCTTCTAAGCACTGGGGAATTCAGAAGTGAAAAAAACATAGCCCCAAACTTTAAGGATCTTACCACCAATAGGAGAATAGAGCCCCCAAGCTTCAGGATCCTTGGTTAGCTTCAAGGGTAAAACCTTGCTAGAGTCTCAGTCTGACTATAATTGGGTCAAGAAAGCTGTTTGTACAGGAGCATGAAGAACCCACTCACTTATCTCAAAGGGAGCGATTTAGGGAAGAACTCAAGTATTGTGGATGAAAGGTGGACAGTCAGTAACAGAGACAGACGCAGTTTAAACTTCTCATACTAAAGTCATAAACATAGGGTGGCTGGGAGCGGGACGGGATGATTGAGACTGGGATGCAGAGAGAGGTGGAAGCCTGAAATGCATTCCATGGGGGCCTGGTGTGAACTGAATTGAAAGTGGTTTGAAACCATGCAGTTACATCACAGTTCATGACCTCTATTGGGAGGTCCTAGAGAGGAACCTAGGATAGAATCTGTCAATTAAAATCCTATTTTCTCTCCAAGAAGTAGGCCCTCTGGGTCATCCTGTGAGCTTCCACTGATGATGAACTTCACATTTTAACTGCTTTCTCTCTAAGTAACTACCTCCCTACCGTGAAAGGTGTGGATCCCTTGGTGCATACAAAACTTACTTTAAGCAATGAATCGACTTTCTGCAGATCAGTTCAGGAAAGCCCACAGGGCAGGATCTAGCTGGGGGCAAGGACTAGGGTTTAATCAGGTTGCTTAGACCGTATCCACTCAAGTGGTTGCCATTTTTTCTCAATTTTGTAATGTTTCAGTGCTAGAAGAACAGAGGAAGCCTAAATATATTGAAACACATTTATTAAATTTAACACATTACATTCAAAGAAAAATAAGATGACCCACATGAATGGTATTTTAGTAGTTATTATACATATGACAGTTAGTCATAGTGGAATTTTTTGCCAGTTATTCTAATTAGTATTATTTTGACATAGCCAGACCAGTTTTGGGTGTTCTCTTTGCTTTGTTAGTTTTCCAATATCCATAAATAGCATTAACGTTTGTTGGGATCCTTGAAGGGAGCCCATTAAATAAAACCCTTTGTCCTGCCTGAGTGCTAAGAAAAGTAAGAATTAAGACAACAGAGTAAAACAGATGAGAGCTCATCTTTAGTTACTCATAAAGGCTCAGTTGGAGGATATATTTAATCCTACTTTCCCACCTGGTCATGGGCTGTGCTGAACCATGGCCGACTCTCTGTGGGTGGGGCAGGGATGGAGGAGAAGGGTTGTCAGGGCATGACTTGGGGCTGCCCTGGAGGAACACAAAGGAGGCAAGAGGTATAAAGGAAGAGCTGAACTGAGCACGTCCAGTTTATTCCTTCAAATTTATCAATCAGATAGGTTACTCCCAGAGAGGTCATGGGTGTTACACTGAATGAGTTCCCTTCATCAGGAGTAGAGAAGAAGTATTCCCTTTAACTTTGTAAACAGTTTTTCTAGATGTTTTGTACAGTTTAATCCTCTCTTTATGTACTGACTCAACCATACTGTCATCCAAAGACAAGATCTTGGATTTAAAACAGCCATAGTATTTCCTTTATCCTCTATCATCCTTTCTTCTACCCCATTCCTCCTCCTCTTACACTAAATCTGGCCCCGGAGCTCAGGCTTCTGGAGGTCCTCTTCTATATTTATTTAAATTACGTATATTAAATCCCATTCAGGAGGTTCATAGCTTTTCATGTGCCAGTCATTTTATATACGTTATCCCATTTAATCCACAACAAACCTGGGGAATAGGATTTATTCTCATTTCTAGATGCAGAAACTATCTCTCAGAGAGGGTAATTCATCCAAGGTTAAAGAGATAGTAAGTAGTGAAAACAGGATTCATGTCCCTTCACTTCAGAGCCTGAGTCCCTTCACTCCAAAGCCAAGCACTTTGTTCTAGTCTTGGCAGTAGTGAGAATGGGCGTGAGTCTGAGATGAAATGCATCTGCATGAAATGAGCAAGGTCACATGGGTCTTTGGTAGAGGTGGGTACAGGAAAGAGCATAGTTGGACATGGAGCTCTCTGAAAAGGTGGAGGGAAGGTGAGAGAAAAGTAATTTGCATTTTTAATATAGGCATCTGTCCTCCTAACCCTACTCTACGTGGAGAGAAGTTAGAAGCTGGGCAGGCTACAGAGTTAACTTTTCTAACTTTCCTGTGTGCTGTAGGACTTGGACTTGGGAAAGTCTTGATTTGGCTTTGGGTGGCAGCCCTGGGGCAGTGATGTTCAGGTGTGTCAACAGTTGAGTTCAGTAGTTTTTTGACCTACTTTTCTTAGACAGGGATCTGTTTTCCACTGCTGGCCTCCAAAGGCCTCTTCTCTCCTAGGACACCTTTTCCCTACCCACCTCCCTTTCCTCAGGCCAGGAAGCTGGCGGGAGAAGAGTGCGTTGCAGCCTGCAGTGCTAAGAACTCTTATGGTCCATGGTTAATAGGGCTTCTCTGTTGTTGATGGAGGAGAGAGAAAAGAAAGTGTGTATTCTATTTTCCTTTCTTGGGGAGTGGATAGCTGTGCCCTTGAATGACTGTTTTTGAGGACCTATGGTTTCCTGACCATCTTTGTCTCTGGAACAGAATGTTTTCCTTTACTTTCTTCTGGATTGATAATGCCATAAAACTTGTCTTACTTTTTTCTCTGGGAGTGCTGTGTGTGCCACACCGCCCCTGTCACCACTAAACTAAATATTAAGACAATCAGTCATTCAGATCCCATCTGCCTATAGCAGTGCACTAGGAATAGTCACCAGGTTGACTGTAGCATGTGAACAGAATTTGCTTTTTGATTCAACAGAAGCTTTCAGGTGTTATAGCTCAGGGATAATGTGCTGGTATATTTATAATAACTAGTTTTCTTCTTTCCCACTTATGTGGATACCTGATTAGAATAATAAACATCTCACCCACAATTATGGGCAAGATCCTAAGCTTGTGGTGTGACAATGACTAAATACTTGCCTGAGACTTATGAAGTCCAGTGGTAATTTACTGGTCTGTTATATACTATGGGCCTGAGTTACATCATGAAATTCTTAATTACAGAGGGGTGGCAAAAGGAGATTTTAGAACATTATTGATAGTGTTTCTGAAATACTTGGGATTTCCCAAAGCAGGATCTTATTGCTTGATCTCTGGTCCATTTGTACTTCTACGGTCCATTGGCCTTTGTAGATTTATTCATTTTTTCTGTTTATACTAAAAAGTAAAATAAATAAAATAAAGCACTAAAAATCCATTTTCTTCATTTCCACACCGCCCAAAGAGACTACACAGTAAGTACTCTAGAAACTTATCTTGATTTTAAATTCTATCAGTAAACGTGAGAAAGAAAAAGAAAACCATCTTTGACTGATTTCTTTCATTCTGCATCCAACTCCTTTACAAACAAACTGGAAACTCTGACAGGATTCTATTCCACTGATTTTTTTTCTTGGTTGGGGTGATGAGGGAGCCCATCAGTCATTTCTTTAAAATTGTATCTTTGAGATATCTGTGTTGTTCATGAAGTACTTACGAGTTTTGTCCTTGAACTGATTCCCAAGCAGGAACTCACTCACAGACTCCAGTAGAAGTATGCAACCCACGTGTCCTTGAGTTTGGCAGGACCACTGGAAAAGCGTTCACATGTTATTATGTACAGTATATCTTTTATAAGGCACCTTAGTGCCACGTCATAGATTGAAATGGGCAAGGTGATTCTGGTCAAGAACATATAGATTGTTGCTAGCTGGGGCTGGAGACGTTTGGTATACGTTTAGCTTGAAGTTTCCCTATCACCAAAGAATAGTTTGACTCAATTTTCTTTGTATAATTGCAAAGGTGAGAAAAAGTTGGGGGGAAATTCTTTAACTTTCCAGACAGTCCCCTTATCATCTTTCCTGTTAAGAATAGCTCATATTTCTTGAGAGCTAACTATGCGCTGGCCCTTGCACTAAATGCGTGGGTACACTGGTAAATGTTAAACAATCAGCTCTCAATAATAAAAAAAAAAGTTCTAATTTGTAGCATCTGCCTGTTTCTGTGGTGTAAATACTCCCACCACGACCAGTGCCAGGCCATATGTGTGATGTCACTGTAGGGAGACTTGGGAAGAGATGCTGCCCAAAGGCTCTTGTGAGCAGAAAGGAGTCAAGTCCAGCACAGCCCCGGCTAAATGTTTTACAAAATGTGCTAACTCTCACAAGTCTATGATTTGGGTACTGTAACAGCCTCGTTTCAAAGATGAGAACACTGAAGACCTGAGAGGTGAATTAACTTACCCACGTTACACAGCTAGCATGTAGGACAGCTAGGATGTGCACATAGCAACACGGCTCCAGAACTTGTGCTCTTAACCACAGTGCTGTATCACCTGCAGTCTTCGTGGTGGTTTCGCCTTCAGTTCAGGAATTTCGTGGAAGTACTGTTTAGGAATATGAGGTGGCTGAGTGTGAAACCTATAAAGTAGAAAATATTTGTATTAATCTATACATTCATACCTGTGTAAGTTCACCTCTGTAAAATTACTTTAGGTAGTGGTTATGAGGGGCCATCATTTGGGGGCTAGTTAGTGCTCTCCTGGGGAAAAGCTTCTAAAAGTAGGTAAAAACCATCTCAAGACAGAGCGTATGAGTAGAAAGGTCGAGGATGGGGAGATCCTGTGGATGGATGGTGACGACAGGAAGTAAGGTTCTGTGAGCAGAGACAAACAGCCCAGGCTCCTGGCTGTGAGTCAAATGCCACCAAACTGGAGCAGCTTCATGGAGCACTTCTACTGGATTTCCTAGAGGAATGCTTCTGCTTGTCTGCTCACCGGCCAGTGAGCTTCAGAGAGCAGCTTGGCCTCAACATACCATAAGTGAGGGTGTCTCCATTATCTGAGCCATGAACTCTAAGAAAAGCTAATATGCTCCCGTAGTTACCTCTCTTTGGCTCCTTGATGACGCAGTTTACTTCTATGGGTGTAGTTATGTAAGTAGGATTTTTTTTTTTTTTTAGAGGAGCCTGAAAGAAACACTCTTTCTGTGCTCACAAGACTTCTGACACCAGATAGTTTTGTTTTTTTTTTTCCCCACACCATGCAGTTCTCCAATTTTCAGCAGACACCAACTGGGTATCCTACAGTTTCACTCAATTTTGACACTAACTGCCCGGAATTAGCTAAAGACAGGCTAAGGACTCAGTCCCACAAGACTGTCCCCAACTTTGGTTGCGACTAACTGGCTGTAAATTGGGGGCTCCCACAACCCCCTCCTCAGGTTTGATAGTTTGCTAGAGCAGCTCATGGAACTCAGGAAAGTGTTTTACTTATTATTACTGGCTTATTATTAAGGATACAGCTCATGAGCAGCCAAGTGGAATAGATGGTTGGGCGAGGTATGGGGTGGGGTTACATGGAGCCTCTACAGCCCCTTTGGATGCACCACCCTCCCTGCACCTGTATGCGTCCACAGACCTGGCAGCACTCCAGACTCCTGCCTTTAGAATTTTTATGTAGGTGCATTATGTAGGCACGACTGATTAAATCATTGGCCATTGATGATTAACTCAGTCTTCAGTCTCTCTTTCCTCCCTGAAGGTTGGGGACTGGAGCTGAAAATCCCAAACCTCGAATCTCCTTGTTGGTTCCTGTTGGTTCCATCCTCCAAGAGTCACCTCATTAGCAGAAACTCAGGTACGGCTGAAAAGAACTTGTTACGAATAACAAAATACACTCCTCTCAGTGCTATCACTCAGGACATTCCAAGCGTTTTCAGAGGTCTGTGCCAGGAATGGGAGATGAAGACCAAGCAGTGTTTCTTATTATATCACAACATCACAGAGCCTTTTCTCTGATTTAGGCAAAAGGGTCTGTAAAAAAGAAAATTATTACCAATCATAATTACTGTTTTTGACATTCAAAGTCCATACAATCACGCTGGTAAAATCCAGGTGTCCCTCAAGGGAATTTGTTTCCTGGTCACCTCTGGCTTCTAGTTCTGTTTGTAAATCAGCCCCTCACTGTTTCACATGTGCTGTCCCACTATTGGCTGAACTCTAGTTTTCTTCCATTTTCTTGGTTTTCTGTTTCTCAGATTTTCTTTACTGGCTCAGCTACTCTTAAAAGTCCTCCTATTTCATTGTGTGGTTTTCTCTACCTACCACCTTCAAAGTCAGCTCCAGGCCTCTCTCTGCAAACTAAAGACCCATTAGTATACTCTGAAAAGCTTGGGCCTTTCTTCCTTCTGTAGTCATCTTTAATAGCGAAGAAACAGTGCAGAACAGATCCTCACGGATATGAAATACGCACCCATGTATGCCCCCATCCCCTACCCTCCACCCCCCCTGAGTAACATTTAATTTGATTTTCCGTTTTCACATGGAACAAATATAATTCTAGAATTTGCTCAAATGCAGTTTGGTTGTAGAATAAGTAGTCACGATATGGCAGATAAAATCATTGCTTAGTGTGATTGTCTAACTACACAATCTGTTCTGTCCCTCAGAGGCTCAGTCTCATTTGTGTTTTCTTATCTCAATATTGGTTTTATCCTTTAAATCAATTCATTAGCATAAAGGTAGGTTTGCTAGAATATAGATTATAGAATTGTCTGGCAATGTATCCAGGAGTGTATCCAGGTATGTTTGGGGGGTGGGTTCCTCTTGTGAACAGGCCGAAGCCCACTTGGATATGCTTTGGGGTAGATATCAGTAGCCCCTACTAGTCAGAAGGGCATGATGATTAGACACCTCTCCCCTCCAGCACACACAGACTCTTGATGCCAGGTTATAATGAATTATACTGAATTCTTCCCCACATGAAGTTGCTTATGAGCAAGCACGGTCGTACAAATTGTTCTGCAGGTAGATGAAGCTCCAGTTCTCTCCTTTTTGGTCACCTGAAAGGTTTACCTTTCTTACCTTTTGCAGGAAAGGTTTACCTGAGGCAAGTGTGGCACTATTGCAGTGTCAGGATTCAGTGAACTGTGGGGAAACCAAAAGTCCTCTGACCCACTGGCTGGGCACAGGATGTTTAGAGATTAGGTGGCAACTACAGGACTTATTATATTACTCTACTCTTTTCATGTGTATCTAGGTGAGTGTCCCAAATCATCTGTTCCGAATAATTCTAATTTCACCAATGGTGACCCATTTCTAGCATCTGTTTTGCTAATTAACAAGCCATTAATTTCACCAATGAAAACCCTTTTCAATACTTGTTAAGCCAGTTGTCAAAACCTCTGGTGTTGATCAGGGATAAGAATAGCTGAAGGCTTGTAGAAGTTGCCTCTGATTAAATGGTACCAGGCTGACTACCCCTGGAGTATGAGTTTCTAATTAGGGCAACTGTAGTTAGACTGTAGTTTAAACTAACAGTGATACAATACCATGCTGTAAACAAATAGGACTTGTGAGGGGAATATCTCTTGTCCCAAGACGTTCAAGTATTTTGAATGTTCTTTCTAATCACTGGGCATCCTTACTCCTCCCTTCCAAAGAATGTCTCCTAGACTACAAAGAAAAGTGACAACTTTACTTTCTCAGTGGTTCAAACAAAGAAGAGCAGAGTGCACTGTTGTAAATAACACGAATGGAGACAGTCTGGTTTGATAGAAATACATTTGCAGCCATTGTAATGGATGAAATTGTAGAACTTTCTAAAGGGATAGTTATCTACTTTTCTGGCATGTAAACTTGGTCTCCTTCAAGTATGTAGTAAAAGAGATACTAGAAAAATGCAGAAAATAAATCCCCAGAAACCTCGATGTGGTTCCTTGTTTCTCATTTTTTTGTGGTAAATACTGCTCACAATTTGCAGACCAAATAAATGCATAGCAACTTGAAACTCTGACCACCATTTGTCTGTTTTTTTCTTGGTAATTTTGTGTGCCAGTTCAGACAAACTGATGACTTGTCCCATTGAGGACAAAAAGACAAATAAAGGGAATAGATGATAAACCTTCCTAACCAACCTGAAAAAGAAAATATTCATGGAAACTAGGATTCTTAATTAGCCAAGGGCCATGAGAAACAAGTTTATGAAAGGCCACTTGAAAATTAGGATTGCAAACACATCTGAATTTTTACATTGTTCAAGGTAGATAGAAAATTAATTTCCCTACGTAGTATCTCTAGCAACTCAATGATAAAAAACCTTATGTCAAGCTCTTTGGGAGGATTTGGATATGAGTTAGTGATTTTGTTGATACTTGTGTCCTAGAGAACAGGGTTCAAATTATGATGTACGTTATTTTAAAGACAGATGTGAATGAATGGGTTACTATCAATCATGGTGGACTGCTTATTCTTGGAATAATTCTACACTTTGTAGATGCCACATCTTTGAATATATTTCCTCTAGCCTGTACTGTTTTATTCTTGTTCTCACCCTGACCTCTCCAATCTGAACTATATAATTTTGTTTTACATCTTTATTGGAGTATAATTGCTTTACAGTGGTGTGTTAGTTTCTGCTTTATAATAAAGTGAATCAGTTATACATATACATATGTTCCCATATCTCTTCCCTCTTGCGTCTCCTTCCCTCCCACCCTCCCTATCCCACCCCTCCAGGCGGTCACAAAGCACGAGCTGATCTCCCTGTGCTATGTGGCTGCTTCCCACTAGCTATCTACCTTACGTTGGGTAGTGTATATATGTCCATGCCTCTCTCTCGCTTTGTCACAGCTTACCCTTCCCCCTCCCCATATCCTCAAGTCCATTCTCTAGTAGGTCTGTGTCTTTATTCCAGTCTTACCCCTAGGTCTTCATGACATTTTTTTTTTCTTAAATTCCATATACGTGTGTTAGAATACGGTATTTGTCTTTTTGTTTCTGACTTCACTCTGTATGACAGACTCCAGGTCTATCCAGCTCATACAAACAGCTCAATTTCGTTTCTTTTTATGGCTGAGTAATATTGCATTGTATATATGTGCCACATCTTCTTTATCCATTCATCTGATGATGGACACTTAGGTTGTTTCCATCTCCGGGCTATCATAAATAGAGCTGCAATGAACATTTTGGTACATGACTCTTTTTGAATTATGGTTTTCTCAGGGTATATGCCCAGTAGTGGGATTACTAGGTCATATGGTAGTACTATTTGTAGATTTTTAAGGAACCTCCATACTGTTCTCCACAGTGGCTGTATCAATTTACATTCCCACCAACAGTGCAGGAGGGTTCCATTTTCTCCACACCCTCTCCAGCATTTATTGTTTCTAGATATTCTGATGATGGCCATTCTGACTGGTGTGAGATGATATCTCATTGTAGTTTTGATTTGCATTTCTCTAATGATTAATGATGTTGAGCATTCTTTCACGTGTTTGTTGGCAGTTTGCATATCTTCTTTGGGGAAATGTCTATTCAATTCTTCTGCCCATTTTTGGATTGGGTTGTTTGTTTTTTTGTTATTAAGCTGCATGAGCTGCTTATAAATTTTGGAGATTAATCCATTGTCAGTTGCTTCATTTGCAAATATTTTCTCCCATTCTGAGGGTTGTCTTTTGGTCTTGTTTATGGTTTCCTTTGCTGTGCAAAAGCTTTGAAGTTTCATTAGGTCCCATTTGTTTATTTTTGTTTTTATTTCCATTTCTCTAGGAGGTGTGTCAAAAAGGATCTTGCTGTGATTTATGTCATATAGTGTTCTGCCTATGTTTTCCTCTAAGAGTTTGATAGTTTCTGGGCTTACATTTAGGTCTTTAATCCATTTTGAGCTTATTTTTGTGTATGGTGTTAGGGAGTGATCTCATCTCATACTTTTACATATACCTGTCCAGTTTTCCCAGCACCACTTATTGAAGAGGCTGTCCTTTCTCACTGTACATTCCTGTCTCCTTTATCAAAGATAAGATGACCATATGTGCGTGGGTTTATCTCTGGGCTTTCTATCCTGTTCCACTGATCTATCTTTCTGTTTTTGTGCCAGTACCATACTGTCTTGATTACTGTAGCTTTGTAGTATAGTCTGAAGTCAGGGAGTCTGATTCCTCCAGCTCCGTTTTTCGTTCTCAAGATTGCTTTGGCTATTCGGGGTCTTTTGTGTTTCCATACAAAATTGTGAAATATCTTGTTCTACTTCTGTGAAAAATGCCAGTGATAGGTATTGCATTGAATCTGTAGATTGCTTTGGGTAGTATAGTCATTTTCACAATGTTGATTCTTCCAATCCAAGAACATGGTATATCTCTCCATCTTTTTGTGTCATCTTTAATTTCTTTCATCAGTGTCTTATAATTTTCTGCATACAGGTCTTTTGTCTCCTTAGGTAGGTTTATTCCTAGATATTTTATTCTTTTCGTTGCAATGGTAAATGAGAGTGTTTTCTTGATTTCACTTTCAGATTGTTCATCATTAGTGTATAGGAATGCCAGAGATTTCTGTGCATTAATTTTGTATCCTGCTACTTTACCAAATTCATTGATTAGCTCTAGTAGTTTTCTGGTAGCTTCTTTAGGATTCTCTATGTAGAGTATCATGTCATCTGCAAATAGTAACAGCTTTACTTCTTCTTTTCTGATTTGGATTCCTTTTATTTCCTTTTCTTCTCTGGTTGCTGTGGCTCAAACTTCCAAAACTATGTTGAATAAGAGTGGTGAGAGTCGGCAACCTTGTCTTCTTCCTGATCTTAGTGGAAATGCTTTCAGTTCTTCACCATTGAGGACGAAGTTGGCTGGGGTTTGTCATATATGGCCTTTATTATGTTGAGGAAAGTTCCCTCTATGCCTACTTTCTGCATGGTTTTTATCATACATGGGTGTTGAATTTTGTTGAAAGCTTTCTCTGCATCTATTGAGATGATCATATGGTTTTTCTCCTTCAATTTGTTAATATGTTTTATCACATTGATTGATTTGTGTATATTGAAGAATCCTTGCATTCCTGGAATAAACCCCACTTGATCATGGTGTATGATCCGTTTAATGTGCTGTTGGATTCTGTTTGCTAGTATTTTGTTGAGGATTTTTGCATCTATGTTCATCAGTGATATTGGCTTATAGTTTTCTTTCTTTGTGACATCCTTGTCTGGTTTTGTTATCAGGGTGATGGTGGCCTCGTAGAATGAGTTTGGGAGTGTTCCTCCCTCTGCTACATTTTGGAAGAGTTTGAGAAGGATAGGTGTTAGCTCTTCTCTAAATGTTTGATAGAATTCGCCTGTGAAGCCATCTGGTCCTGGGCTTTTGTTTGTTGGAAGAGTTTTAATCACCGTTTCAATTTCAGTGCTTGTGATTGGTCTGTTCATATTTTCTATTTCTTCCTGATTCAGTCTTGGCAGGTTGTGCATTTCTAAGAATTTGTCCATTTCTTCCAGGTTGTCCGTTTTATTGGCATAGAGTTGCTTGTAGTAATCTCTCATGATCTTTTGTATTTCTGCAGTGTCAGTTGTTACTTCTTTTTCACTTCTAATTCTATTGATTTGAGTCTTCTCCCTTTATTTTTTTGATGAGTCTGGCTAATGGTTTATCAATTTTATTTTCTCAAAGAACCAGCTTTTAGCTTTATTGATCTTTGCTGTCGTTTCCTTCACTTCTTTTTCATTTATTTGTGATCTGATTTTTATGATTTCTTTCCTTCTTCTAACTTTGGTGTTTTTTTGTTCTTCTTTCTCTAATTGCTTTAGGTGCAAGGTTAGGTTGTTTACTCGAGATGTTTCCTGTTTCTTAAGGTAGGATTGTATTGCTATAAACTTCCCTCTTAGAACTGCTTTTGCTGCATCCCATAGATTTTGGGTCGTCGTGTCTCCATTGTCATTTGTTTCTAGGCATTTTTTTATTTCCTCTTTGATTTCTTCAGTGATCACTTCGTTATTCAGTAGTGTATTGTTTAGCCTCCATGTGTTTGTATTTTTTACAGATCTTTTCCTGTAATTGATATCTAGTCTCATAGTGTTGTGGTCAGAAAAGATACTTGATACAATTTCAATTTTCTTAAATTTACCAAGGCTTGATTTGTGACCCAAGATATTATCTAACCTGGAGAATGTTCCATGAGCACTTGAGAAAAATGTGTTTTCTGTTGTTTTTGATGGAATGTCCTATAAATATCAATTAAGTCCATTTGTTTAATGTATCATTTAAAGCTTGTGTTTCCTTATTTATTTTTATTTTGGATGGTCTGTCCATGGGTGAAAGTGGGGTGTTAAAGTCCCCTACTATGAATGTGTTACTGTCGATTTCCCCTTTTATGGCTGTTAGTATTTGCCTTATGTATTGAGGTGCTCCTATGTTGGGTGCATAAATATTTACAATTGTTATATCTTCTTCTTGGATGGATCCCTTGATCATTATGTAGTGTCCTTCTTTGTCTCTTGTAATAGTCTTTATTTTAATGTCTATTTTGTCTGATATGAGAATTGCTACTCCAGCTTTCTTTTGGTTTCCATTTGCATGAAATAACTTTTTCAATCCCCTTGTTTTCAGTCTGTATGTGTCTCTAGGTCTGAAGTGGGTCTCTTGTAGGCAGCATATATAAGGGTCTTGTTTTTGTATCCATTCAGCCAATCTGTGTCTTTTGGTGGGAGCATTTAGTCCATTTACATTTAAGGTAATTATCGATATATATGTTCCTATTTCCATTTTCTAAATTGTTTTGGGTTCGTTATTGTAGGTCTTTTCCTTCTCTTGTGTTTCTTGCCTAGAGAAGTTCCTTTAGCAGTTGTTGTAAAGCTGGTTTTGTGGTGTTGAACTCTCTCAGCTTTTGCTTGTCTGTAAAGGTTTTAATTTCTCCATCAAATCTGAATGAGATCCTTGCTGGGTAGAGTAATCTTGGTTGCAGGTTTTTCTCCTTCATCACTTTAAATATGTCCTGCCAGTCCCTTCTGGCTTGCAGAGTTTCTGCTGAAAGATCAGCTGTTAACCTTATGGGGATTCCCTTGTGTGTTATTTGTTGTTTTCCCTTGCTGCTTTTAATATGTTTTCTTTGTATTTAATTTTTGACAGTTTGATTAATACGTGTCTTGGCATATTTCTCCTGGATTTATCCTGTATGGGACTCTCTGTGCTTCCTGGACTTGATTAACTATTTCCTTTCCCATATTAGGGAAGTTTTCAACTATAATCTCTTCAAATATTTTCTCATTCCCTTTCTTTTTCTCTTCTTCTTCTGGAACCCCTATAATTCGAATGTTGGTGCGTTTAATGTTGTCCCAGAGGTCTCTGAGACTGTCCTCAGTTCTTTTCATTCTTTTTTCTTTATACTGCTCTGCAGTACTTATTTCCACTATTTTATCTTCCAGGTCACTTATCCGTTCTTCTGCCTCAGTTATTCTGCTATTGATCCCATCTAGAGTATTTTTCATTTCATTTATTGTGTTGTTCATCATTGTTTGTTTCATCTTTAGTTCTTGTAGGTCCTTGTTAAATGTTTCTTGCATTTTGTCTATTCTATTTCCAAGATTTTGGATCATCTTTACTATCATTATTCTGAATTCTTTTTCATGTAGACTGCCTATTTCCTCTTCATTTGTTAGGTGTGCTGGGATTTTATCTTGCTCCTTCATCTGCTGTGTGTTTTTCTGTCTTCTCATTTTGCTTATCTTACTGTTTTTGGGATCTCCTTTTTGCAGGCTGCATGTTCGTAGTTCCCGTTGTTTTTGGTGTCTGTCCCCAGTGGCTAAGGTTGGTTCAGTGGGCTGTTTAGGCTTCCTGGTGGAGGGGACTAGTGCCTGTGTTCTGATGGATGAGTCTGGGTCTTGTGTTTCTGGTGGGCAGGTCCACGTCTGGTGGTGTGTTTTGGGGTGTCTGTGGACTTATTATGATTTTAGGCAGCCTCTCTGCTAATGGGTGGGGTTGTGTTCCTGTCTTGCTAGTTGTTTGGCATAGGATGTTCAGCACTGTAGCTTGCTGGTCGTTTAGTGAAGCTGGGTGCTGGTGTTGAGATGGAGATGTCTGGGAGATTTTTGCCATTTGATATTATGTGGAGCTGGGAGGTCTCTTGTGGACGAGTGTCCTCACGTTGGCTCTCCCACCTCAGAGGCACAGCACTGACTCCTGGCTGCAGCACCAAGAGCCTTTCATCCACACGGCTCAGAATAAAAGGGAGAAAAAGTAGAAAGAAAGAATTAGTAGAAGTAGAAAGAAAGAAAGAAAGAAAGAAAGAAAGAAAGAAAGGAGGGGGGGAGGGAGGGAGGAAGGGAGGAAGGAAGGAGGAAGGAAGGAAAAAAAGAAAGAAGATAAAGTAAAATAAAATAAAGTAAGATAAAATATAATAAAGTTATTAAAATAAAAAAAATAATTATTAAAAAAAGAGAAAAAAATTAAAAACAAACTAAAATAAGGACTGATAGAACCCTCGGACAAATGGTGGAAGCAAAGCTATACAGACAAAATCTCACACAGAAGCATACACTTACACATTCACAAAAAGAGGAAAAGGGGAAAAAATCATAAATCTTGCTCTCAAAGTTCACCTCCTTAATTTGGGATAATTCGTTGTCTATTCACGTATTCCACAGATGCAGGGCACATCAAGTTGATTGTGGAGCTTTAATCCGCTGCTTCTGAGGCTGCTGGGAGAGATTTTCCTTTCTCTTCTTTGTTCTCACAGCTCCCAGGGGCTCAGCTTTGGATTTGGCCCCGCCTCTGCGTGTAGGTCGCTGGAGGGCGTCTGTTCTTCGCTCAGACAGGACGGGGTTAAAGGAGCCGTTGATTCGGGTCCTCTGACTCACTCAGGCCGGAGGGAGGGGGGGGCACGGAGTGCGGGGCGGGCCTGCGGCGGCAAAGGCCGGCGTGACGTTGCACCAGCCTGAGGCGCGCCGTGCGTTCTTCCGAGGGAATTGTCCCTGGATCACTGGACCCTGGCAGTGGCAGGCTGCACAGGCTTCCCGGAAGGGGGGTGTGGACAGTGACCTGTGCTCGCACACAGGCTTCTTGGTGGCGGCAGCAACCGCCTTAGGATCTCATGCCCGTCTCTGGGGTCCGCGCTTTTAGCCGCGGCTCGCGCCCGTCTCTGGAGCTCCTTTAAGCAGCGCTCTTAATCCCCTCTCCTCGTGCACCAGGAAACAAAGAGGGAAGAAAAAGTCTCTTGCCTCTTCGGCAGGTCCAGACTTTTCCCCGGACTCCCTTCCGGCTAGCCGTGGCGCACTAACCCCCTGCAGGCTGTGTTCACGCCGCCAACCCCAGTTCTCTCCCGGCGCTCCGACCGAAGCCCGATCCTCAACTCCCAGCCCCGCCCGCCCCGGCGGGTGAGCAGACAAGCCTCTCAAACTGGTAAGTGCCGGGTCATCACCCATTCTCTGTGCGGGAATCTCTCCGCTTTGCCCTCCGCACCCCTGTTGCTGCGCTCTCCTCCGCGGCTCCAAAGCTTCCCCCCCTCCGGCACCCGCAGTCTCCGCCCGCGAAGGGGCTTCCTAGTGTGTGGAAACCTTTCCTCCTTCACAGCTGCCTCCCACTGGTGCAGGTCCCGTCCCTATCCTTTTGTCTCTGTTTATTCTTTTTTCTTTTGCCCTACCCAGGTACGTGGGGGGGTTTCTTGCCTTTTGGGGGGTCTGAGGTCTTCTGCCAGCGTTCAGTAGGTGTTCTGTAGGAGTTGTTCCACGTGTAGATGTATTTCTGGTGTCTGAACTATATAATTTTTATTCTGCTAAGTTTAGGATTTCTTGGACAATAGGATAGTGAAGCCAGGGGGGAGACTTGGATTTGGATCTGTATCAATTCTGAGTCTTTGAAGTAGGGTCAGAGGGACAGATCCAACTAGGTAAGTGTGGTAAGTTAAACATGGTACTGAGTGAGGAGAGTAATGAAAAGATAATACTCTGTGAAACAGGGTTAGGAAGGATACAGCTCTTGTACCCACCAGCCCTACGCTTCCATGCCAAGAACAGCTATCACTAATTGAGCATGACGTCCTATTTTCTGGAAACTAGACAAGGCCTTGGACTTCTTTCCCACAAAGTATTCTAGGCAGCCAGTACACTGGAATGAATCAATATTTGTTGTCTAATTGCATGACCCATGTGGGGCATAAGAAACTTCAGAGCAGGCAATATCTGAAACAGCAGGCAAACAGGCCATAGGCATTGTTGGAGCAAGCTCCTGCCACTAAGTGGCTTGGAATGCTAGTCCTTTGGGGAGTGACAAGCAAAAAGCAGGGCATGGAGCCCTCAATTGTTAAGGGTCTGGGATGTGGGCAGGTAACCAAGCTGGGGAACAGGGCAGAGTTCTTGAACTAGTGGAGCCAAGGGCTCAAGAAGAAAGAAAAGTCCTGTTATCAGGACTGGGGGCAACACTGACGCTGGTTGACTGCAAGGGGAGCTTGGCGCTATTCCCTGGAGTAATGGGAGAGAAAGGGGAGAGAGTAAAAACCATCTTCATTGGGTGTCTGCTGTGTGGCAGGGACTGTTTGGTCCTTTACAGACTTGATCTGATTTCACAGGCAGCTTCCGTAATCCCTTCTGCTTAAGAGTAGATTTATTCCTGGGCTGGATCCAGGCCAAGCTGCAGAGCCTAGTGCCAGGCCAGAGCCATCACTTGTCACCTACACTCATTACTTGTCTTTTGAAATTCCCAGCTGGATTTTAAGCATTTGAGGGAACGCTTCTTTGTATTCTCCTCAGTGTCCTACTTGCTTCAGGCACTCGGTAAATATTTGTTAATTGATTGCTGTACCCTGGTACATGCAACCTCTGCATTAGAAGAAACCTACTTCTGGGGATTGTGTCTCTGAGACCAAATGCTGACTGTCTTTGCACCACTATCTTATGAAGTCATTGAATGAGCAGGTGACAACAGGAAGAAGTAAAGTCCAGATCTAAATATGTCATAAGTGATTGGACAGAATCCACCCAATGGACGCTCTCCACACTAACCTATGTAAGGAAGTGTCTGGGCTGAAAACTACAAAAGTCATGAAAGGAAACAGTATAGAATTCTTACCACCTGTCTAAGCTGGGACTTCACAAGTCCCAGGATATGTCCTCCACCCTTTCTTCACCTCAGTGTATCTTTTGTGTTGTCTGAAATTCCCATAGTGCTTACCTGCATCTTTGAGTCAGATCCACGAGAATATATGTTAAAATACAGTCAGTGTCTGAAGATCTAAATTAAACCAGTATCAGTCCAATGTTTAGCAAAATCAAGACTTTATTACTCTTTCTGTAGGGGCTGTCAGGTGTGGCAAAATTATTTGAGAGGATAGTGGTGTCTAAATTAAAAATAACCCTAAAAGACAGGCCCAATCACCATTTCTCAATCTGGACCATCTCCCATTATATATCCATGGTGGGTACTGAGACATGCAGGTGAAATAACAGGGGCTTTGGTCTTAGATGATAGTTTTACTTTGCCACTTACTTATTTGGACAAGGTAATTAACCTCTCTGATTCTTGGTTTCTTTGTCTCTAGAATGAGGATAACAACGCCTACATGCACAATTTTTATAAGGATTTAAGAGAATGATACAAACTGTGCATGTAGTGGATGTCCAATAAAATATGGGTGTTATTACTAAACTTTTGATTCGTTTTTGGCAATTAGGAGATGAACCCCTTCTCATCTGTTTTGATTCTCTTCTGACTTTTCCTTTATCCAAAAACCAAATCAACAAACAAAATACAAAGTCATTGTGATACATTTTTTGTTCTCTTTATTAATTGGATATGGAAGTATTTGTCATTTATTCTTTTATCTCTCAGGCAATATGTACCATAATGTATGTGCAAATGCAAACATTTACATATATGCTTATAGTTAGAGCATTTTATACAAACCATTAGGGAATTCACAGTAGAAAGACAAGGGCAAGATGTGTCTTTGATCTACAGATGCTGCTGAAAGAAGCAAACGTGAATCCCAAAATGCAAATGTTGAGGATGTCTCCCTACCACACCCCCATCTCTGCCATGTACCTCCTTTAAAATTACAGTTTTGAGTATTTGTTCTAGCTTTCAGCCATCTTTCAGTCCTAAGTGATCTTCTTACTTAGGAGCTGTCTCTCGTCTCTCTTAGGCAACCATGACAAATCAGAGTGAGATGTACTAAGGCAATTCTAACCCAACAGCATCTTGGTACGCCTTTTTCACTTAAAGAAGAATATAAACTCATGATAAAAGAGAGCTTGCTATGTTGTATGTATATGTGTGTGGCCCTAGTCACTATAGAACTGTTTAATATTCTGCAAAAATATTTTTACAATCTTAGTTTCAGTTACTATAATCATGACAATAAATTTTCACACCCTGGCACCTATTAAATTAGCAACCAAGTTCTTTTCTTGAGCTATTATTCAAATGGATTCAGTTTGCATTCAAATTAATCTCAAGATCATAGAAATTAACAATGGGAAAAGTACATTAAATCACCTAGTCTATTTCTTTGCTAGGGGAGAATTGATCTTTACATCATAATCTCTAGTGCTTTGTCCAGCCTGTTTTAGATGTCTTGAATAAGTGTTATTCTGATTCTGGGTGGTCATCTCATCAAATTCCAGGGGAAATTCTTTTTCACAGCCTACTAGAATATATATGGATTTTCCGATGCTGTGCAATTTGCCAGTGTTCAGAGCCGCCAGGAATCAGACAATGAATTTTTCAGAGGAGTATGTGTGTGCATGTATGCAGGTACGTGTGTGTGTGTGTGTGCGTGCGCATATTGAAGGGGGTTGGGTAGGCCATGTGAGGGGTAGAGAAAGACAAAAAGAGGACATCCTCTTTTTGGTACATTTGATTAGATTTGAGATTTGACAGTTGTTTGTTTTCATTTTGTAATATCCTGAGTGGCCTGGGGAATTCAAGGGAGAAGTTGATATAATCACAAAGCCAAGAGAGAGGCAATGCAATTTGAGTAGTAATTGTGAAGTTTTTATGAGGTCAAATATCTAGAAGCCAAATTAAAAAATCTTTACCATAAGAGTATATTTTATTAATCTTACATAGGGCTAGTTTAAGTTATAGGCTCTAAAGCAGAAAGAGTGTGGGCATTCTAATGTTAGCTATTTTTCTGTCTTTATAATTCAGTTGCAGCATTCTAGTTAGACAAATAGGAAGGTAGATAGACAGACAGACAGACAGACAGATAGGTGGAATAAGTTACTATATTCACCATCCAGCTCAAGAAACAGAACATTAGTACAATGAACCCTTCCTTTTTTTAAATTGAACTATAGTTAATTTATAGTGTTGTGTTAATTACTGCTGTACAGCAAAGTGATTCAGTTACACATATATATATATATATATATTCTTTTTTATATTCTTTTCCATTATGGTTTATCATAGGATATTGAATATAGTTCTCTGTGCTATACAGTAGGACCTTGTTGTCCATCCATTCTATATATAAAAGGTTACATCTGCTAACCCCATCCTCCCACTGCATCCCTCCCCCAACCCCCTCCCCCTTGGCAACCACCAGTCTGTTCTCTATGTCTGTGATTCTGTTTCATAGATAGGTTCATACGTGTCATATTTTAGATTCCACGTATAAGTGATAGCGTATGGTACTTGTCTCTCTCTTTCTGACTTACTTCACTTAGTATGATAATCTCTAGGTCCATCCATGTTGCTGAAAAATGGCATTATTTCCTTCTTTTTTATGACTGAGTAGTATTCCACAGTGAACCCTTTCTTGATTGCTGTTGTATTGAACTCAAATGTTCTCTGTTTTCTTATTTACAAAATGAGATAAACAGAAGGTATGAATCAAATCAATTCATAAATGTTAGGGTGCAACAAAAATAAAACACATTTTATGATCTTATTAGAACATGTGTTTTATTCAAATTTAACAAGTCTAGTAGAAGACTGGGAAGGAGTTGGTGCCCCAGAACTGACATGAAAAGCATAAGGCTCTCTTCTTTAAGAATCTCATGGAATCTAAGGATCAGAAAGCACTTTAGATTCATTCACCCTCTGTTGTGCTGCTTGAATTCCCACTTTAGCATCCAGGACAAGTAGTTGTTCAACTCCTGCTTGAATATCTTCTGTGACGAAAAAATCATTAGTACTCAAGGCTTCAGTAATAATGGTTTGAAGGTTCTTATTTCCAGTGAGACCCGAACTCTGCCTGCTCAACACTTTTATCCATGAGTCTAACAGTTAAGGGCTGAACAGGACTAATCTAATTGCTTATAACAGCTCTTCACACATTTGAACACAGTTGTCATTGCCCCTTCCTCAACCCTCTAGGTGCTCCCACCCCCAGTTCTTTAAGCTAATCCACTCTCTCCCAGACAAGGTCACTCCTTCTGCTTGGCTTGCACCTGTCTTAAGTGGTGGCGCCAGGCAAACCCATTCTTCACCGTCTTCCTGAAATACGTTCCTTCAGTGCCTGAGACATAACAAGGGCTTAATATATAATTGCTAAATGGATAAGCTTAGTCTAGCCAATCATGAAGCATATTTATCTATATTGTAAACCTTAGTCTAGAAAACCTCATTTTCTTTAGCACCTCCCATATCATTCTCTTTCAAAGTCTCAGTCCTCAGAAAAGATGAAAATACAACCTTTGCTTCCAAATTCTTCAGTCTCTCAGTAACTGATCCATCCTTTCTGATAAGCCAAAAACACAGCAAGCATTATTTCAAGCCTTCCTGTCTTCCACCTACTCTTCGAAAAAAGGAAAACAGTTTGCATTGAACATATACAGAATTCCCTCAGTGGCCAGCTGACATGTACTGGGTCTGAGCTGTGCCCACACTACAGAGCCCTCATATGACCTCTAGAGGACGTGGCATAGATTTTACAGCAATGGCTGGTGTTACTCAGGTTGCTGCTGGCGTCAGGGAGGTCTTTGTGCAAAACAGTAAAAAGGGCCTCTCTGGTGCCTCAGAGAAAAGTCCCCACCTCAGTGTTCTGGCAGCCCCACTTCCTTCTCCATCAGGCACCTTGTGGGCTCAACTCTCAGACAAGCCAGTAAATCAGATGACTGATAATAGAAAAAGCTCTTGGAAACATTTGTTGGTTAAAGGGTGATGTCATGAAAAGAAACAGACCAAATGCTAATAATTACTTTAAGGGGAATGAACCACACGAATTCCTTTACATTTAGCCATACCTGCAAACCCAGTCCACTTTGCTCAGATGTGTGCATTTTTACACAGAAAAGTGTTAACAGAGCCCTGAAGGATGGGGAAGACTTGTAACCTGAAAGGGGACCTTCTATGGGTCCTGATGCTGTTGAGCCCACTGACTACAGGATCACTGCTTTTTTTTTTTATATATATAAATTTATTTATTCATTTATTTATTTTTGGCTGCGTTGGGTCTTCGTTGCTATGCGTGTGCTTTCTCTAGTTGCGGCGAGCGGGGGCTACTCTTCATTGTGGTGCACGGGCTTCTCATTGCGGTGGCTTCTCTTATTGTGGAGCACGGGCTCTAGGTGCACAGGCTTCAGTAGTTGTGGTGCGCAGGTTCAGTAGTTGTGGTGCACGGGCTTAGTTGCTCTGTGGCATTCCCGGACCAGGGCTCGAACCCATGTCCCCTACACTGGCAGGCAGATTCTTAACCACTGTGCCACCAGGGAAGTCCAGATCACTAGCTTTTGCTGTTCAGTTAACTGTTACTGCACAGACAGGATGTGGAGATGTAACGACCCCAGCAGGTTGCCTGCTGCTTGATGGTCCCGAGGCTCAAGCCCAGATATTTGTCTGGTGATGAAAAGCTGAGCTCATAAAGAAGTGGAGAGTGCTGGGAGAAAGCATGAGCACATCCCTTGTAGGGAGGCCAGATGTTAGATCAATCATGTCTTCCAGCAGCTGCAGTGACTGGGGGGAATGAAATGTTAATTTATGCTCTTCACCGTCAGCAGCCTGAAAATGAGTTCTATAATCTGTCTGATTCTCAGGCCCACGTAGCTGCCGATCTGTAACCTTTGGGCTCCAGTCAGGGGCAAACCCTTCCACTGCCATGGCCATCATTGGGATTAGCAGACCAGGCCCTCCTTCCTAACTTCCTTTTTGCCCCCCATGCTCCCCCGCGAGTTCTGCCTACCTTCCCCCTGTACAAATCTGAGATGCCCCGGTAGCAGGACAATAAAGAAAACTTCACATCCACGTGGAACAGTTAGTGACTGACTGAAAATGCTTTTCTACAACCCACAGGGACACAATGATGTGTGTGAAAATAAAATAGGTTTATTTCATGTGGTTTTAAGAGATCATTTGAGACAACAGAAAATAGCACCCAGCTTTGTAGCACTGGAAGGTTGAACTTGCAGTTTGTTTATAATTTTTTTCCTCAAGAAACGCCTATAATCTGTTTTTTTGGGGGGAGGGGGTTGGAGAAGAGGTAATGGAATTATCAGCAAGAAAACCAGAATTCACCCCCTAGCAATATGAATAATTGGAAGTTCTTGAATGGAAATTGGCAAGGTTACAGATGACACAACATTTGTTGATGTAAAATGGGATGTCCCCAGAGGCATAGATAGCTTTAATCCTTCTTCTCCGAGAGCTTTTATGAACCCGGGAATAAGCTGTTATTTTGTATTTTGTATCTTTGTGGCAGGTGCCCTGGATAGCAACAAAGATATATTTACTAAAGTTCTCTTTCTAGACAGAGCCAGAAGACTCACAGGGCTGTACTTTGCACTGAATTGTGCGTATAATACGCCAAAGCTAATTTCCATTTGCTTTTAGTTTGTGTTCTGTCACATACAGGGCACCCTGTACAGTTTAGCCATGTGCTTGACCTTGATGAAGTTCTCTGTTCATTTCCTGATTCATTTCCTGATTTCTGCAAGTGTTTCTTCCTCGGAGGTGTTGCGAGGAAAGGTGACATGATCGGAGTTTTAGAGAGGCTGGTGGGAGGTGTTCTTGGCAGGGTGTGTGGGAAAGTCAGATTGAGCAGACTGAGTGAGGAACTCTGCTGGGGGGACCTCTTACACTGATGGCTCTTGCTCCAAGAGCTTGGAAAAATGTTATGGCTTTGGGTCATGGAGAACAGGTTTGTGCCATTATTTCTAAGGCTCGTTGGCTCTTGCTGTCAACTTGCCAAGGTTCAATGATTATTCCCCAAATCACAAAGAAACCCGACCTCAAGGGGCAATCTCTGCAGTGTGTCCAAATTCATATTCACTCATTTCTAAGCCTTCTACAGATCATATCTCAGTGGAAATCATCTTTGAGCATACTGTATCCACTTCAGTGTGCACTTGTCTTCGCCGTGCTCTGGTACAGCAGTGAAGACATTCTCGGACTGTGAGAAGTGCATCTTACTTCCATGGCCCCTCCGTTGGCACAGGCTTCAGCGAGGACTGGTCCATCTCTGAGGCCCAGACACTGCACTTGTCGCTCTTACCCACTCTCTTTGCGTTGCTCTTAAATCTCACATACTGGCTCTTTGATCTCACTGAGATGGCTACGCTCTTGATTTTCCACCTGGACTTGTCAGCACTCTGATCTCCACTGCTTGTTCTTTCCAGGCTACATTTCATGGCTCTCTCTTTCATTCAACATTCCAATTGGTGGAAGCGAGCTCTCCACCAACCTCACGTAGCTCAAAAGTAGAGGAGCCAGCACTGGAAGGCAGGCAGGCACTCCTGGCTCCAGATCACATGGTGTACGCTTTTAACCACAGTGTGGTATTAGAGCACTAACTCATTCTCTGAAAATTGAAAAGACAAAAAATTTGTTAACTTGAGTCACAGGCACAATGTCTTCTTCATAAAAATATATTGTTTTTGAGAAATCTCTTTATGATCTAAAAGGCAAAGTAAAGATTGAGCATCTTTCTCAGGGTTCTGGCTGACCTGCCAAGCACTGGCAAGGCTGGCACCCGGAAGTCAGGACTCTTTGGCAGTAGGAGAAGCCTTAAGCTAGCAGGAATGGGGGAGAGAGAGCCCTGAGAGATGCATTCTTCTGTTTGGTAGGAAATATGATAAGAGATAAAATGGATATATGTTCTCAAATTTATTTGCATATTTTTTTCATATCTTTCCCCTGTCAATCAAATTTTCCACTTTGCTTTTTAAGTAAATTTTAACAAATGCTTCATCACTTATTTACTGTAATTATGGATGTGGCCTAATCTCCCTGTGCCCATTTCCCCCTCTGTAATGATAAACTTACGTCAGGAATAATGTGAGGAATAAATGAGTGTGTGCAAAGCTCTTAGCATAGTGCCTGGCATATCCATTAAAAATGTTCAATAAGTGTTAGCTGTCATCATCATTATCCTTTTAAAAAGTCATGGTAAACTCTTATGACTGATATATTTCAACATGAACCAAGTTTGAAACATATAAGCTGATCATTTGAGTTAGAGATTTATTTCGTTCTAATTAAAAAATGTAAAAAAAAAGAATATTTATTGAGCCTCATTGTACATCAGGCCCTCTGCTGGGAGTTTACGTACCGATTACCGACTTGATCTTAGCTAGCGTCAAGCCCATGAGCTACCTAAAGCAGAAACAAAGATTATTGCCATTTGATGTATGTGGAAACTGAGGCTAGAGAGAATAAGTGATTCCCAAAGTCATTCAGCTGATAAAAGGCAAATCAGGACTCAAATCCATGTTTTCTGACTTAAAACCCAATGCTTTCTCCATAATACCAGCCTGCCACTCTCCCCTGACCTGCATTTGTCCGTCTCTGCTGATTACCATGCTTTCCCCAAATTCTGGCTTTGGCATAATGACAACCTCAGTTCCTTTGCTTGTAGTTTCCGGGATCTGCTTTCATTCTCCTTGCTTTACAAAGAGTTTTAATTCGTAAAAAAGTTGTTTCTTTTACGTGTGAAATTTCTTGTCTTGCAATTTCTCAAATCTATAAATTCACTGTCTATATCCTGTATCTCATTAAAGAATTGGATGATGGCTATATTGAGTAATCTTTAGGGCTTATGCTGAGTAACTTGAAAAGGATCATTTGAAGATGGAGGTAAATTCAGAGCTGGTAGCTCTGCCATCTATGAGGAAGACTCAGAGTACCACAGTGCCCATGTGTGTGTTTTAGGTAATGAATGAAAATTTGCCGAGTTGTTCAGGTGATTGTAGCGAAAGGGTAACATGGGAGAATGTTTCTTTACAGAGTGAAACTTTAGTTTTGCAAAACTTAGTTTAGTTTCACTTTTGGCCTGGTTTTAACTTCACTCTTGCCTTTCCTCTTCTCTGGGCACGGCTCCATCCACTGTAACTCCCAGTGTCTCAGTCTTTCTAACAGTCCACTTGCATGAATCCTGAAGAGCCCCGAACGGGTCCAGCAACAGTCAAGGCTGCTGCTGTGTGCTGCACAGTTGCACTGGCTGCAGAAATGCAGCACCTTGAAGGGGACACCATGTCAGCTGGGTCCTGAGAGGGATGGGGCTAACCCCCTCAAATCCCTTTGTCATAGGCTGATGTCAGACAATTGTTGAGTAATCTGGACAGTTTCTTGTCTGTTCCTGTGGGGAGAAAATGGTAAGGATCAGATACATGAGTGAGTCATTTGTATATTCATCCATTGTATATTCACCCATTCATCAAAAAGTTTTCCAGGCCTTCTATGTGTTTCTCTCTAGAATGTAAGCTTCCAATACCCAGCACAGGGCCTTACATGATAATTTTCTCTTGATTCAATGAATGAATGAGTGGAGAAAAAACACTGTGCTATGGGGCATGTAAGAGGGAGACTTAATTCCTCAGAGAAGACTCCAGGAGGAAGAGCTATGTAAGAGGAGACTTGAAGGACGAGTAGGCATTAGTCATGAAGTAAAGAAATGTTTGTTTGAGGATCTGTATCCCCCAGAGTCCTCATCATCAGAGAGGACAGAAAGTGGCAAAGATGGGCATAGCCAACCACAGAGAAACACTCCAGAATGAGAGATGCTGGCAACACAATAATAGAGCTGGACATAGGAAAAGGGGTAGCTAGATCTATTTTTTATTTGTTTATTCGACAAATACTTATTAGCACTTAATATGAGTTGGGTATTCTATGTGCTTTATAAATTCATCCTCATAGCAAAACTATTATTCCCATTTTACAGATGGGAAACCAAGGCACAAAGGAGTTAAATAACTTACCCAAGGGCATGTGGTAAGTGGTAGGTAGAGCCAGGATCCAAATCCAAGCAGCCCGGCTGCAGGGCCCATTTTCTTAATCCCATCACCATGCTAACCCTTGTGGATGAGCAAAATAGATGATCAGAGACTTGGTCATTCAAGGCAGGAAAGGCATAGTTATACCTGGACTCCTAGAAGCTATCTTTATACAGGGTAAGGAGGTTTCCTCTACCAAAACAGATAGATACTTTGTGATAATACAGTAACCTACTTCCTGTTGCGTTTAAAGAGGAAAAGGCTCTTCTTAACCTTTTCTGACTTTTGCTGTTGTTTGTGTGAAAAGGAGGAATAAGTAGAGAGAGAGAGGAGACTGGCTATATAAATGGGGGAAATTCTAGCTCAGCGTTTTGAGTATTCAGCCAGACTCTTTGTTCATTCCCAGAAAGTGATTCCTGCCAAAGCTTGCTCCTGTGTGCCCAAATCTAGGTCTGGACGTCACTTCTGCTCTACATTGCTTCAGGAACAATCAGAATCTCCAAATGATTTTTTTTTTTTTTTGTATCATGGTAAGAACACTTAACATGAGATCCACCCCTCTTAACAAATTTTTGTGTGTACAGTACAGTATTGTTAATTGTAGGTACATCGTTGGACAACAAATTTCTAAAACTTATTCATCTTGCATGACTGAAACTTTATACCCATTGCATAGCAACTCTCCATTTCTTCCTCCCCCAGCCCCTGGCAACCACTACCCAAATAATTTTAAAGTGTCTGAAATGGTGGTGAGCAGAGTCGGGTTCAGAGATAATTTGAGGTTTCCTTCCCCCAAATTATGTAGACAAAAGCTCGATGGACATATTTGCAAAGTTCTAATAGATAGTTGTAATTATTACCCAGAAATAAAGAATTTGCCTATTTCTGACATTTCTAGAATGATACTAAAACAATTTTTATGTTTAAATTTTTTAAAATGATGGCCAATTTCTCTTATAAACTTATCCCCATGGAGCTCTTCTGACGTGCTGCGTTTGCCAGTGAGTGTAATGCGTGTGACAGAGTCAGGAGGAATTGCTGAAAGGCCAATGTGGATAAGATTCATGGTATGAGCCTGTTGAAGGAGCGCTGGTGATTCAGATTTGCTGGATTGACAGAAATGACTTTTGGTGAAAACAGCATGTAGCTATCGTTTCCAATAGATTTTTCTTCTAACCTGTATTTAGTGAGTAGTCCCCACAGCCAATGGTCTACTGGCTTCTGGACCCAGGAGCTCAAGCTCATTTTTCTCTCCCTAAAAGCACTATCATTTCCAGATAGCAGTGCGTGTTAGAAACCTGTTCCTGGGGCTGCTTTGTCAGGAGAGGGAGATACAGAGTCTGTCGGGAACAAACAAAGACATCATTGACAGTGGTGATTTATCTTGCTACCTGCAACATGCCCTTTGGTTTGATAGCTGCCCGGGTTGGCTGGGATTATTTATCTTGCACGCACACTGATATATGGAGGTGAGCTCCTGGCAGGCTTCCTTCTTTTCTTCCTTCCCCGCCTGGCCAGGCTCCTCCGTTCACTCTTCCATATCAGAGAGCTGTCAGCCAGCATTGTCCCGGGCAATGAGAGGGGTGGGCAAGTGCTTCGAAATATCTTAGGAGAAATGATCTTCTTTGCAAGCAGGACTTGATCTAGTTTCTTTTTTTCTGTTGGTTCAGCCTTGGGAAATCAGAGATGCCTAGGAGAGTATCTGGCAGGTGTAAGGAATTTAGAACTGTGCCTCTCCAGCAGTGATCTCCTTTCAGCAGACCCTCCCTGTTCTTCCGCCTTTTCAAAGAATGGCTTCCTTCTGCTTGTCTGTGCTGCTTGGACTTATTTGCTAACATGTGACAGTTGCAGGAGAACCCCTGGCAGCAGCTCTCCTCCACTTGTGCCTTGGAAAATGCTACTCCCTCTGTTAAGAATATTGTGTCCCCCTTACTCCCGACTTCCCCTGGATAACTCCTGCTGGATATTACATATTCAGCTCAGGCATGACCTTTTCTCAGCATCGCTTGTCTGGTTTCCCATCTCAGACGGTGCCAAAAGTTTTTCAGGGCAATGGGAAGGTGGAGAAAGTGTTATTGTTCAGGGTCCCTGAGCATCTTTCCCCACTCCCAACACAGGGATGCAGTTCAGACAGGCAGACAGACAGACACACACACACACACACACTTTTGTGCTCTGCCCCCCAATGAGAATGCGGTCATAGCCTTTCTTTAGCCTACAAATCGTGAGCCTAGGGTCTATAAATGTTATCAGGATGGCAAGAAATGGAAATTGTTCTCAAAAGAAGCTGAGCAAAGTTTAATGAAGGGAATTTCCAGCAGTGTGGGTGAATTAAGGAACCAACAAGGGGTAAAAAACTCAGGGACTGGTGACAGGAGGAAGGGACAAGCCTCAGGAATAAAGCTATTGGAGCCTTGAGAGAGATGGAGCTGTGGCTGCAAAGAAGTTAAATCTCCCCTGGAAGCCTAGTGAGGCAGGGAGGGAGTAGGGGAAATTCATATATCCTCCAAGTTGGGGAGGGGCAGTAGTAAAGGAAGCCTGGGTGGTGAGTCCATAGCGGGTCACACCTGTGGGGCACAGAGCAAGGCAGGGGAGAGTGGAGAATGCAGAACTCGCGGGGCAGGGATGCAGGGGAGAGGTGGTCGTGGTGGAGAGTGGAAAGTAGCCAGCATATGAACATACCTTTCCTTCTATGAACCCCTTTGGCAATCTGGAATGCTAACAGATCCTTTTTCAAAATAATGTTTCTAAATGCAAGAAATAGAATACAGAGCATTACAAAGGTAACCAATTATACTGAAATACAGTTATCAAAATACTAAAAATACAAAATTGTGATACAGTAATATATAATGCTTGTTTATTAACACATGGACTACAAAATCTAGGGGCAGAACTAACAGTTACCAAGCTTTCTAAGTCATGATAAATGTGAATTATATTTCAAGATATCTGCAACAGCTGAAATGAATATGAAAATATCTGGTGTTTTAATTGTTGATAAAATCTTAGGTACTTTTTTTTTTTTTTTTTTTTTGTGGTACGCGGGCCGCTTGTGGTCTCTCCCGTTGCGGAGCACAGGCTCCGGACGCGCAGGCTCAGCGGCCATGGCTCATGGGCCCAGCCGCTCCGCGGCATGTGGGATCTTCCCGGACTGGGGCACGAACCCGCATCTCCTGCATTGCCAGGCGGACTCTCAACCCCTGCGCCACCAGGGAAGCCCGTCTTAGGTACTTTTAATACTACTGTGCTTTATTGCCTACCTTCACAGTTGAGGAAAATGCTAAATTTGAGTTGAGTAGAACTTAGTGATATAGATCAATATATATAAATATAAAGTATTTATATGATATAATCAGTATATAATGTTTAGCCTAGTGCCTAGCGCCTGGCCCATGGTAAGTGCTCAATAATTTGGAACAATTATTATTAGTTAACCTCTAAAGCAGTGCACATCTAAGTTCACAGACCCTGAATTCTGTCCGAGGGCTCCTTAGGGGTCTGAAGGCCCCAGGTTGAGAGCACTTGCTTTAACTATAAGTGGAGGGATGTTAAATTCTAGTGGAGCGGTGCTGTAAGCCTGAGTGTGAGAGGGCAGCAGTGTAGCCAGAATCCTGCTTCTTCACAGGAGCAGGATCCTCCCTGTGCAGTCCCAGGGCCCTGGAAAATCCATGCTAAGCAATGATGCATCTGCTCAACCCTCTGGTCATGATCTACTTCTGTTAAATACTATATCCTTGGGTCTGCTAGAATGTAAACTTCATGAGGACATAAAATTTTAAAAACTGGTTATTGCAGTATTATATACACATAAATATAAATGTAAATTTTATCCACTGTGTAGCTTAATGAATTTTCATGAACTGAACACACCGGTGTAAGCAGAACCTGTATCATTATCAGCATCCCAGAAGCCTCCCTCAGGTCGCCTTCCTGACACGCCACCTCCCCTAAGGATAACTACTATTCTGATTTCTAGCAACATAGAGTAGTTTTGCCTGTTTTGGTTCTTTTTATGAATAGAATGATATACTTTTTTTTGTCTCTGGCTTCTTTCTCTCAACGTCATACTTGTGAGATTCATCCATATCATTCCATGTAGCTGTAGATTTTTCATTCTTATTGCTGCATAGCATCCTGTTGTGTGAATATACCATAATTTACCCATTCTGCTGTTAATGAGGATCTGGAAGGTTTTGCATTCTCTGTCTTTTTCATTTTTGTCGTTCTGGTGATTGTGTATTGGTAGCTCTTTGTGGTTTTTTTCCTGGTGAATAGATACATTTTTACCCAGGTATTGGCCGTTTGGATATCCTTGTTTCTGAAGTGTCTGTATAAGTCTTTTGTCTATTTTCCTAATGTCTACATTTAGACGAATAATTTAATCATTCTCAGTTTCCTCATTGTTAAATTAGGACATTAATAGAACCCATGCAAAGGGTTATCATGACGATTAAGAGAGGTAGGCATGTAAAATGTTTAGCCTAGTGCCTAGCGCCTGGCCCACGGTAAGTGCTCAATAATTTGGAACAATTATTATTAGTTAATCACTAAAGCAGTGCACATTGTGGATATTCTATGCTTGCTGCCTAATCAAATTTTTAAAATATCACTGTAACAGCACTGTGAGTAGAATCTGCTAACCTTGGCTATAGCTGGGTGGGAAGCTCAATGGCTTGGGGATGGGATGAAGGAGAATTTCTTATTTTTTATTCTCTTTGGTACCTTTTGAATTTTGTACTATGTGAATGAATTTTCTACTAAAACACATGAAACTAAAGTCCAAAACAAATAGCTGAAATAGAAATGGAAATAATCTAGAGTTCAGTTGAATCATGAGCTATGCTACGTGTGCTGCCATGTACACCCAGGATGTACATGGAGAATGGGCATGTGTAACTCTGGTGAAGAGGAAACCTTTTGAAGAAATAAGTTTAGTTAGTAAGGTGTGATGTCCGTGTATTTTGTAAAAGTTATGATAAGGGAAGTAGGAGTAAATTATGACATAGGGATAATGTTTGAGTGAGCTAAATGAGATGGGATGTGAATTTAATGTTGGGAAACAAAAAAGTATCAGGAGAGAGAAGTGGGATGGAATGCCTTAGTCATGTTCAGTCCAGCCTCTCAGGGTTCCAAGAAGTTTGAAAGGACATATTTTGGTCCAGAGTTCTCGAGGGTGAAGGAACACATCTCTGTGTCTCTTGGAGCTTTGTTATGCATAAAAAGGCATTTGCCTTTCTTGGTGAATTTTATGTTGCACTTCTCCAAGATAGGTCGCTTTTCAGTGACCCAGAAGGAGAAGCAACAGAACTCTATCAGGGTGTGTTTCTAAATTATTATTACTAATGACAATACTGAAATTAACGTCCTAATTTGCAGAACGTTTTTCACAACGTATCAAGTACTGTTAAATATGTGCTCTTATTTGCTTTTCGTACTAACTCCTCAGAAAGATAGCTGTGGTTATCTCCATTTTACAGGTGGAAGAACTAAAGGAAATGAGGGAGCCAGGACTAAAAGCTAGGTTAGTGCTGGAAAAAGTCCGAAGTACAATTCATAAGGTGACTGTTATGCCTGTGACAGTCACCTTGAGACAAGCTGTTTGAATGGAGAATGATGACTGGAGAATAATGAGAATAATGAATGGAGATGTTTGAAATGGAGAGTTCAGTGACTGCCACCACTCAGAGGGATGGTTGTGGGACCATGTCGTGTGGTGTGCCTCTGGGTTGTGTCCATTCTGAACTTTGATGATGTCCCAGGACAGTGACTTTGTATACTAACATTCAATTTAGTGACTTTTAAAATGGTTCTGCTTTTCTGTTTAGATAGTATTTTTGTGTGTGTGATTATTCTTAAAATGCATCATTTTAATCACCACGCTTCCTGAATCTTCTTTTCCTTTTGGATTCCTTCAATTACACCATCTCCCCTTAAACGATAATCACATTTCATTCTACCTGATTCCCCAGGCCGGTTACCCAGACTAATGGAATGATAGATCTGGGCAACAGATTCAAGATCACTTACGACAACCTCTTGAGAATTTTACAAATGAGGGAACTAAGACCCAGAGAGGCAAAGTGACTTGTCCCACATCACAAAGCTGGTTAATGTGGAGGATAGAATGAAATAAGCAGGAGGAGAGTAAGAGGGCAAGTTGATTTTTCACAGGGAAGATTTTCTGTAGAAGTTGATTACGTTGAGTTTTCAGGGAGGCAAATGTTCTGGTAGTTCCATGGAAAGAGAAAGATTGCTTTCTGGACCAACAAGAATATTACCCCACTGGCTGCTGGGTAATAATGGCAGATGGTAGCCACAGGGTTATTGTAGGTATGGACTCATAAGGTATTTAGTCATGGCACTCACTGATACACCGTCAGCTCAGCACTTCGATCCTAAACCAGTGCTGAAAAGAGAAACTCCTTCTGAAAGGACATGGCAGAATACTGAGGTGGCCCCCAAGATTATTGCCCCCTTTTGCACACACTCTTTATAATGCTCTTCCCCCTGAGTATGGACAGGTCTGTGTATATGACCGATTTCACTCCCATGATGAAGTTACAGTACCTGACAAAGATGAAGAAATTTTGCAGATACAATCTCAGATCAGTTGATTTTGAGTGAGTCAAAAGGGAGATTGTCTGGGATGGACCTGACTGAATCGGGTGAGAGTTATTCAGAAGGGACTGAGATTCAAAGGGAAAGAGATTCTCCTGCTGGCTTTAAAGAAGTAATCCGGTATGTTGTGAGAGACTTACATGGCTAAGACCTGAGACAGGTGCTCTAGGATGAGGTCAGCTGAGGGTGAGGATGAGGTTAGCTGACAGCTAACAAGAAACCAGGCTCAGTCCTACAACCACAAGGAAGTGAATTCTGCTAATGACCTGAATGAGCTTGAAGAAGACCCCAGCTCCTGATAAGACCACAGCCCCAGCTGACACCTTGAGACCTGGTGAGACCCTGAGCAGAGGACCAAGTTAGGCTGTGTCTAGACTTCTAATGTACAGAAATTGTGAGATAATAAATTTTTGTTGTTTGAAAAAAAAAGTACCACTTTCCTGGAATGTCCCCAAGTTCAGGAGTGTAAATTCAGGCAAGAACAGCCCCCTGGGGAATACCTTGTTTCCACTTGGGGTCAGGGCTGATGTGTTTCTTTATAGTATAACCTATTAATTATGCAGGCCAAGAACAGCAGATTTTCAGAGAGTTAGCTCATCATGATTTCATAATTTCATCAAAGTTTCATAATTTCATTTTGCAGAGAAACAGTTTTCTAGGCAGACAAATCAAACTTTGTTAGAAGCTTTACTTTAGGGAAGATCATTTACCTATTAGAGATTCGAAGTACATCTTCCCCTCTCGGGTACAGCATTTCTTCATTTTAAGCGAACTCTTTGCTTTCCGATGTATGAGGGAGCACACTTGTGTTTTTCTGCTCTGTTACTCTGTTTTCTAGACTACCTCTTAATTCTTACGTCTGCTTACTAAACAGGAAATTCTAAACAGTATTAGTTTCTATTTGGTGCAAGGCATACTGGGGAGAGGAGGACTGAGATGTCTGAAACGAACTGGCCTTTTTCTTCCCTTTAGACAATGCCCCTTTGTTGAATGGGCTCTCTCAGTCAACTGCATTTCTGGTCATGGCCCTGCTGCAAAGCCTCTGCTCCACGATACTGGGCCCTCTCTGTTGTGAGGGGAGAAGGGGGTTGGCAATATTCTTGCTCAGGAAGAGCCACTTGGTGGGACTTATTTGTGACATTTCCAGTACACAAATTTAGAAGCATAATTCTCAGTCATGGCTGAACACCTGTAAAGAAAAGATTGTTCTAATCATGTTCAGCCGTATCCTCCCGATTACCCTAGACGTTATGAATATTCAGCCCAAATCAAAACCAAAGACAAACTTCCTGCTTTGTGGGTCTCACAGAATGGGGCTTTGAGGAATCATGTCTGCGATCAAGGGAGCCATAAGATGTGGGGGCGCTGCATGCTTCCACAGTGCAGTATCCAGGCTCCTTTGTGAGATGCAGGCGATGAGGGCAAAGGGATGAAGTGAGAACATCGCCTCTGAGGAAACATGCCAGATTAGTTCGAGTCCATCTGACAGTCAGAAATCAGTCTCTGAGTGAGAATCCTTAACAGGACTCCACCCAGGAGAGCAGGAAGAACACTGGACTAGGCGTCCTTCCTTTGCTGTTCTACCAACCAATTGTGTAACATTTGCCAATTTATAGAATCATTCCGAGCCTCAGTGTCCTCAGACGTAAGCATGGGTATATCTGTTAGTGGTCTTTGTCTGCAAGGAGCAGAAACTAGCTCTCACCAATTGAAGCAGAAGAGGACTATTTGGAAGGTGCTGGGCTGCTCACAGAACCTGTGGAGGCTTGAGACCCAGGCTGCGGAAGGGCAGGAAGCAGAGTGGGTCTGGGGTCTATAGAACAGGAGCGTCTGCCATGGTAGGGACCACACTCAGCCTTGGTGGGCTCTTGGTTGGAGACTCTTGGTTGGAGGCATCCTTCTTTCCCATGTGAATATAGACAGTCCAGGGCTGGTACGGAGACTTCACAGTCATTGAGGATCCTCCTTGTCAAGTCCCTGGTTTTTGGTTTCTCACTTAGTGCAGAACTTCGGATTCATGATATGAATATGTAATTTAAAAGAAAAAAAAGGTGGACTATCCAGTCTTTCTTTTCTGGAATAGTTTCTCTTCTGGAATATATGCATTTGTTCAGCAAAATTTTGATTTGATTGAAGTTAATATAGTTTCTACCAACCTGAAGCTTGAAATGTTTAATGCAGCTCTAATTTTATTATTTAATGATATAAATAAGATGGAGAAGGCTCTAGGCTTGACAAACTTGACATTTAAATCTAACTTTGCTGGTGCTGGGAAAACTGGACAGCTACATGTAAAAGTATGAGATTAGATCACTCCCTAACACCATACACAAAAATAAGCTCAAAATGGATTAAAGACCTAAATGTAAGGCCAGAAACTATCAAACTCTTAGAGGAAAACGTAGGCAGGACACTCTATGACATAAA